>NC_138109.1:82487038-83017038 GCF_964146895.1 Miniopterus schreibersii | reverse complement strand
TGATGGGCCCTTGGGCTGTTTCCAGATCTTAACTATTGTAAATAACACTGCTGTGAACATAGGGGTGCACAAGTTCTTTCTGATTGGTGTTTCAGGTTTCTTAGGATATATTCCTAGAAGTGGGATCTCTGGGTCAAATGGAAGTTCAATTTTTAATTTTTTGAGGAATCTCCATACTGTTTTCCATAGTGGCTGCACCAGTCTGCATTCCCACCAGCAGTGTACCAGGGTTCCCCTTTCTCCACATCCTTGCCAGCAGTTGTTTGTTGATGGTAGCCATTCTGACAGGTGTGAGGTGGTACCTCATTGTCGTTTTAATTTGCATCTCTCTGATTAGTGATGTTGAGCATTTTTTCACCTCTATTGGCCATTTGTATGTCCTCTTTGGAGAAATGTCTTTTCAGGTCCTTTGCCCATTTTTTAATTGGATTTTTTGTCTCCCTTTTGTTGAGTTGTATGAGTTCCTTATATATTTTGGATATTAACCCTTTATCAGATGTGTCACTGGCAAGTATGTTCTCCCATACAGTGGGCTCCCTTTTCATTTTGAGGATGGTTTCTTCTGCTCTGCAGAAGCTTTTTAGTCTGATGTAGTCCCATTTGTTTTAATTTTTCCTTTGTTTCTCTTGCCCAAGGAGATGTATCAGTGAAAATTCTGCTACATGAGATACCTATTTTGCTACCTATGTTTTCTTCTATGATTTTTATGGTTTCACGACTTACATTTAAATCTTTTATCCATTTTGAGTTTATTCTTGTGTATGGTGTAAGTTGGTCTAGTTTTATTTTTTTGCATGTACTTACTTGTCCAATTTTCCCAACACGATTTAGTGAAGAGACTGTCTTTACTCCATTGTGTGTTCTTGCCTCCTATGTTAAGTATTACTTGGACCATAATGGCTTTGGTTGATTTCTGGGGTCTCTGTTTTGTTCCATTGACCTATATGCCTGAGGATCCAGTGAGAAGTGTATGCCAAGTCTGATTTGAGGGGCATATAAGGGGTGTTGCCAATAAGGAAGGGCCCTGTCCACAAGCAGCCACTTTGTCCTCAGTAGTGATGAAGATGATGATGAGGGGGGGGGAGGAGGAGATTTAATTTCTTACATTTGTTTATACAGAGACACCTCCATCTCCTGGTGCCTACACTGGGGGGGGGGGGGAGATTATTAGTGGTGTTACATAAACACAGGCATCGTGATAGGAAACCATCAGACTATTGTTTGGAAATTTTCATTGTAATTAGCACTCAATAATTTTAAATATATTTAAAATGGCTGTTCAATTAAAGCTTTATAGTCATAATGCAAGTTTAAAAAAACAGATGGGAAAAATAATTCCAAACACAGCATTAAAACACTAGCTATGAAACAGTTAAACTTCCCTATGAAAAAATAGAAAATCACAAGTTATGACATAAAACAAAACGTAAAACTAACAAATGCAGCTTAATATGAAGAGAAGTATCTGAAAACAACATTACTGATGAAGACTGAATATAGGGGATAGAAAGATACTAGGAAAGAAAAGAAAGCTAGTGAATAGTGGTATTAAAACAGATTCAATGCGACCGGCTAATGAGACACTTTGGACCTGGCTGTACAGCGGCCCTTCAGGCACTTCATTAAACAGACCGTTAGCTCTGTTGTCATTTAGTTTTATTACAGCAGCACCTCCTAGCACATCATGACACAAAGTGTTACTACTCAAAGTACCACGGGGACGTGCAGGGGATGGGCTCTTCCTTCCAGATGGTTTTCAGCCTCTGGGCCCAAGATGCCACCATCCCCGTTCTTTCTTCTTCCGATGCAGTCTCAGGAGCAAAGCTGATCTGAGGGGCAAGCACCTTAAATCCGCAGAAGTGCAAGGTGCCGTGCTGCGGCCACAGGAAAGAGCAGAGTTGATCAGGAGCCACACCCTTCACACAGCTTCAGGTGAGTAATTAAAGGGGGAGAGGCTATGAAACAGAACTTCAAATAACAACCAAACACCTTCAGTGCTGCTGGGTAACTGAAGACACCCGAGGAGCCCTCTGACCTCAGGATGCTGCCCTGCCCGGGAGATGAAGGGCTGGGCAGCTGGAAGCTCCAAATTCTGTTCTGATCATTGAGGTTAATCAGTAATCCCTGCTACTGATTCAGACACTAAACTTTACGGTTTTGATTGATTAGGCAAATGATGGTACCTTCATATGATGGATTATTCTAGAATTAGATTATTCTAGCTATAATGTGCCATGATAGAGGGTTTTTCAAGATATGTGTTAAATGAAAACAAGAAGTTTGAAACAACATGTATGGTATACAATTTGTGTAAAAAAGTAAACATAGTAAACCTAGTAAAAAGTACATATGTAAGGATATATATGGCCATAAGGAAACATATGAGGTTACTAAAAGTGATTATTTTCCAGCTGGAATTAAGAGGACTTTCTATTTTTGTATTTTGTAGTCTCACTTTTTTTCATAATATATACTTTTGCAAAGTAAAAAAAATAAAGATATTTTTAAAAACAAGAAAAATTTAAGCTTGGCTAGTTCCATGTGAGAGACCAGTTGGTGTGTGGAGAAAGAAGGCCAGGCTTGGAAATTATCATTTCCTCTGCCAGAGCATCACTAAATGGAGGCCCTGTGTCATCTCCTTTCAAAGACCACTTTTTCTTTTCTAGAAATACCTCTCCTCCCTCTGCATTCTTTCCCTTAAAACCCACACGCCACCCAGCTGGTGTTGCTCAGTGGTTGATCCTGGACCCATGAACCTGGAGGTCTGGGTTGGATTCCCCGTCAGGGCACATGCCCAGGTTTTGGGTCTCGATTCCCAGTAGGGGGTGTGCAGGAGGCAGCTGATCAATGATTCTCACTCATCATTGATGTTTCTCTCTCTTTCCCTCTCCCCTCCTGTCTCTGAAATCAATAAAAATGTATTAAAAAAACCAAAAACCCAAAAACCAAAAACCCATGCCCTGTCCAGGCCTGCCGTACCAGGGGTTGGTGGGAGGTTAGAGGCCCACCCCTCACTGCCACATTTTAAAAGCGAGCTCACAAACTTCTAAACATGTGGTCAGCCCTCCGTATGCAGACATCCCTTCCTTACAACGTGGGAGGACACCCCGTCCAGCCTCCTGGTCTCCCTGGAGTTCTGTGCTGGGCCGCGGGGGGGCGCACACAGCGGCTTGGCATCTGCTCGGGAGGGGCCCTGAGCCCTGCGGAGCCCTCCGGGGGGGGCCAGGGGAGCGGCACAGCCCTGGCGCCACGGCCCCCGCGTGGGGCCGAGGAGCGCGATGCCGGCCCAGGGTGGGAGGCGCGGCCGCCTTCCCGCGTGGGGCCGAGGAGCGCGATGCCGGCCCAGGGTGGGAGGCGCGGCCGCCTTCCCGCGTGGGGCCGAGGAGCGAGATGCCGGCCCAGGGTGGGAGGCGCGGCCGCCTTCCCGCGTGGGGCCGAGGAGCGCGCGATGCCCGCCCAGGGTGGGAGGCGTGGCCGCCTTCCCGCGTGGGGCCGAGGAGCGCGATGCCGGCCCAGGGTGGGAGGCGCGGCCGCCTTCCCGCGTGGGGCCGAGGAGCGCGATGCCGGCCCAGGGTGGGAGGCGCGGCCGCCTTCCCGCGTGGGGCCGAGGAGCGCGATGCCGGCCCAGGGTGGGAGGCGCGGCCGCCTTCCCGCGGGGGCCTGGGGCTGCGCGCCAGGCGGCCCCTTCCCCCAAACGGCACCCGAGCCTGGCACTAACGCGGGTTGTCCCTACCGGCCAACCTCGCGGCGCCGCCAAGTAAAGGGGTTAGAATTCCGTCTCCAGACGCAGTCAAACCGGTCTGGGCGTCCGGCCTCGGCGGCACCGCCTTCTGCACCCGGGGGGGGGGGGGGGGGGGGGGGCTACCTGGAGCGGCCACAGCAAGTATCTGAAGTCCCCGCTGCCGCCGGCCGCCGTGTACATCTGGGCCGCGCCCCCCGTGGTTATGGACAGCAGGGCCCGCTTTCCCTGCGGAGAGAGCACACGTCCGCGGGAACCCCAGGGGGTCACGCGCCAGGGGGCCACGCGCCAGGGGGTCACACGTCCGCGGGAACCCCAGGGGGTCACACGCCAGTGGCTCGAGCGCAGAGCTGCGGCGCCGGCCGGGAACCGGGGCACCCGGGAGGGGCGAATCGGCGCCCCACTTCCAGCGCGGCTACCGGCGGCGGGGGGGGCAATCGGAGGGAACAGCCCGGCGCTGCACAGCGCTGACCGGCCCGCGGCTGGCGGGCAGCGGCCTCCAGAGCCCAGGCAGCGGGTCAGGGGGGCTGCCCGGGCCGGGGGGACGGAGGCGCAGGCCGCCCCCGTAGGTGGCACCACTCAGTGAATGGTGGCATGACTCCTGGTCCAAGCCGCATCTTTGTGACTGTGTTTTCCGTGTATGCACTATTTTCCGAGGCTTTTATAATTTTAAAAATCATGTATTTTAGTAAGAAATTCATAGCGACCATGTGTTGGGTATCTACCAGCTTCCATGTGGAGCCCTGAGAGGCAAACTGGGCGAGGCCAGGGCTAGACGGAGCAGCACAGTCGGCCCTCCCCTAGCCAGGGCTAAGCACCACGTGGCCCACTTCACTCCCCGGCCCCTCGGCCATGCACCGGCCCAGGCCCTCGGCCATGCACCGGCCCGGGCCCTCGGCCATGCACCGGCCCGGGCCCTCTGAGCCATGCACCGGCCCCGGCCCTCTGAGCCATGCACCGGCCCAGGCCCTCAGCCATGCACCGGCCCGGGCCCCCTCGGCCATGCACCAGCCCGGGCCCTCAGCCATGCACCCGCCCAGGCCCCCTCGGCCATGCACCGGCCCGGGCCCTCAGCCATGCACCCGCCCGGGCCCCCTCAGCCATGCACCGGCCCGGGCCCCCTCGGCCATGCACCAGCCCGGGCCCTCAGCCATGCACCCGCCCAGGCCCCCTCGGCCACGCACCGGCCCAGGCCCTCAGCCATGCACCCGCCCGGGCCCCCTCGGCCATGCACCCACCGGCCCAGACCCTCAGCCATGCACCCGCCCGGGCCCCTCGGCCATGCACCGGCCCAGGCCCCCTCGGCCACGCACCGGCCCAGGCCCTCAGCCATGCACCCGCCCGGGCCCCCTCGGCCATGCACCGGCCTGGGCCCTCAGCCATGCACCGGCCCGGGCCCTCTCAGCCATGCCATAATCAGCTGTGGATGTGTGTGTCCCTCCCTGGATAGACAGAGCTCCAAGACTCCAGAAACAATGTTTCTCCCCCCCCCCCCCCATACAGCATACAGGGCTTTTTTGTACATAGTTGGTGCTCAATCAATACTTGTTTTTAAAAAAGCAAACTATAACTCGATGAGATACACCCATCCCTCCCTCAGTCTGTAGTGATCCTGATCCCAGAGCACATACCTTGAGAAATCCGGAGTCATAGAATCCCGGGAGGTCGAAGGCAAACCCCTGGCAGAGCACCCTGTCCATCCAGCCCTTCAGGATGGCTGGCACGCTGAACCAGAACAGCGGGAACTGGGGGCAACACCAAGGACAAACAGTGCGGTTGTCTCAGGCTGTGGTTAGTCTATCTGGAGACTCAGCAGGAAGCCCACTGTCCTCTTCCAGGGTGACCGAGCAGGTGAGTGGAACCCACGGGAACTCGAGTGGGGACATTTCTTCCCTTTCAGTCTGAGGCCTGCAGTGTGGGTGTGTGAAGGTGGAGTGGGGTGGGGCAGAGTGGACAATGGTCCTGGCTGCTGTCACAGGTGGCCCTGTGTCCCCCAGTGACAGCCCCCTTACGTGGGTCCCTAAGCAGATGGGGAGGCACTCAAAGCTCTGTTGGACTCTGGCTTGGTGGCACAGCCTCTGCGACCCAGGCAATGGGAGGAACAGGAGGAAGGGTGTGGGAAAGAGCCTGCCCCTTCATGTGCCTGGGGAAGCTGCTGGCATCTGGGAAGCAGACTGAGTGAGGTTCTGAAAACTCACCCTCAGATCCCACACATCAGCAGTATGATCTTCCTGAAGCTTTTTGTTCCCAGGGAAGCCCTGACACTATATCCAACAACGTCATCAGTGAAAGAGATACACTCTGCATCATGTGCTTTCACTACAACTCAGGACGTGGCCCTGAGATCCGAGCTTCACAACTACTGCTGTAGGATATTGGCCAGTTACCTAACCTCTCTATCCCCCCTTTTCCTCATTTGCAAGTAGGGGCTACTCCTGGTCCCTAGCTCACCGCGGGGTGGTGAGGGAGGATCTGGAACAGAGTGCCGGCTCAGGGAGGGTGAGCAGTGTATGGTAACAGTAGTAGTGGGGATGAGTGAACGAAATGAACTGACAGTGCAGGCCCTTTGGCAAAGTATCAGGAAGAGGGAAGGTGGGTGGGAGAAGAGATGTGACATGGGGTAGGATAAAAAAACAACTTAGTAGTGTCAACAATAAAAATAAAATTAAACAAAACAAATCAAGACAAACCATTATGAAAACAACAGGCCTTGGCTGCTTTAGCTACCCAGTTCCCTGAGTGGTCTGCTGACCCCAGGGAGACCAGCAGGACAGTGTGAGAGCTGCTCTGGTTCTGAGGCCACTGTTGCTATAGCCCACAGTCCAGGTGCCAGGAAGGGGGGTCTTGTTCTCCTGCCCACTTCCTGCCCTCAAACAGGGTTGGGAAACAGACAATCTGGACCAATCAGTTCCATCCTGGAGAGTCTGCATCTAGAGACTCCAGTCCTCTGGGTGAAGCAGAGGACAGAGCCGCAGGCAGAGAGAAGCTGATGGGAATCAGAGAAAGAAAGAGCAGAGGGGCCCAAGCCTCTGTTTCTATGGTCTCTCCCCACAGTCTGTCCCGTTTTTTTCTAGTTTGACTTGGATTTCAAGTAACCTGATGACTCCCCAAAAGCATGTATTTATTTTGCTGCCAGGCGTAGGGTGACATCCCTGTCTTGCTGGGCAGGGAGTGGCCTTGATGAATTTGAGTCCTTAGAAGCAGTGTCCTGGGCCAGTTCCTTCCCAGTGAATTGCAGCCCTGGCACAATTTGTGAATGAATACAGGGATGGGGGTGGGTGAGGCAACGAGTGAGAGGCAGGAAACAAAGGATTTTCCTCTGAATGATCAGTATATTGAAGGCAGGAGCTGCATTTGACCTGCTGGTGTAGACAACTCCGGTTTTCCTGTAGCCCCTGCCTGCCTGGTGTGGGGATTAGAGGGGAATGAAAGCAATATCGTACGCACGAATCATACATTTTTTGGAACACTGGTCTTAAGGCAAAATATTTCCTATTTACTTGGCGGTCAGGATTTTGAATGAGTGATTCTGGCTATATGGATCTCCTTACGCAACTAGACATAAATAAGTGTGCTGAAAACATCGACACCACTTTTAGGAGCACAAAATCCAATATCTGGAAAGAGTTCATCCATAGGATGAATCTAATGCATTATAATAATTAGAGGAAAACAAACCTGAAATATCACTAGATCAGCATCCTGAACCTTTTTCTGCTCCTCGACTATGTCACTGGTGAGCAACTGCTTCTTGCAGGCTTCATATACTTCCACCCCGTAACTGAAGAAGTCAGGATTAGAGAGAGCACCTGCAGAAGAAAAGGCCCAATGTCCTCGCTCTCAGGACCATCCATGGCCAGCCCCACTAGTGTCATTTTCCCTGGATTCCCCAAAGCAAGTCAGCAGACATTCACTGAGATCCAACTGGTGATCAGGCTATGCAAATAAAAAGAAAGGAAGCTACTGTCCTTACCTTCAAGGGGTTCAAAGTCCAGTAGGAGAAGTAGTTAAATAACTGACCAAATGATTAACATACAAAACAGGACTGGTCGGCTAGCTCAGTCTAATGTTGGGGCCAGAGCAGCCTCAAGTCCCAGTCAAGGTGCATGTGGTCTTACTCTGGGTGTGTGTTAAGCACAGCGATGGCCCAAAGGGGCAGTGACCAGCTCCGTTTAGGTGGGTTAGCGAACACAGCCCTGGCATGGGCTTTGTGAACTGGGTTTTGAAGATGGAGCAGGATCACCAGGCAGCCTGGAACACTAGAGGGAAGTGGAAGGATGACCTGGGCAAAAGACACAGGGCAGTGTGTCTGCCAACCAGGTCAGCCCAGAAAGAGCCACCAGGAGCATACTTGAGGAGCTGGGGTGGAAAGCCAGTGGGGATGCGTGTGATGTGACTGCAGAGATGGGTCTCTGGTCTCATGAGCTTGCTAAGGAGCTTAAGCTTTTCTTGCACACGGGAGCCATGTGGCTTGAGAAAAAACAAGGTCTCTGATTTGGGTTTGGAAAAGCTCACTGTAGCAGCAGTGGTTCGAGAGCCAGCCTGGGGAAGGAGGACGGTCAGGCGGTGGCAGGGTGGGGGGTATTTCAGGGCTACAGCTCACTGCACTTCCCTACAGCAGCTACAATGAAAGATGAGTTATCCTGATCGACGCCTGTAATTGGGCTCCTGTCAACAAAAAGGATTCATCAGAAGGCATCAGTCAGCGTTCACAACGGAACCAGTCCTGGGCCAGGTCCTCGTCGGCAGCTGCTGTGCTCTGCACACTGTACCCCCCGTCTTCACAACTGATGAGAGGCTGCAATTCCCAACCCACCAAAGACGAAACCGAGACTGGAGGGGCCAGTTCAGTGCGACAGGGCCCTAAGGGGCAGTGGAGGGGAGGGTGAGGGCAAGGTGTGGACACTGCAAACCCAGGGTCTGGAGAGGGGCAGGCAAGCTCCAGGCTGCCAGAGAGCCCGGGGGAGAACGGGACCTGCAGCGCTGCAATAGGTTAAAACTTTAAAAACGCCCGTGTTCTCTGCTTCCTCTTCCAGCCGACCTGTATTTCACCTTCATTCAAAACACATCGTGAGAACGACCATTGGGCGCCACGTGGTGTGACCATGTGCTAATCATTCTCGATCACTGTTTACACGCAGTGACTCCTGAGTTTAAACATGCAGACTATAGTTGTAGATGTGTGATAGTTATTTATGTTGGTGAAGTTACTAGTGTTTCCCAACATATGGCCTATTCACTAAAGTTTGTTAAAAATAACAGTGAATTAATAACAAAAAATAACCTGTTAATTTATTTATAAGCAAGTCTTGGTTAAAAGCATTTTAAAATTAGCAGGGTGTTAATTTCCACATATGACATACAGACCGGAAATTTTGTCCGTTAAATCTGCAGTCCGTTCAAGTGAGGTCTGCAGCGTCGAGCACTCACTGTACTTCCTTGGTTATTGGTGAGAGCAGCCTGGGCCTTTAGATCCTCTCCTCCCAGAGGTGATCGCTGTTCAGTCTCTTATGTCCTTCGTAGCGTTCTGTTTCAAGAGCTGGGTTGTGACCTCCCTGTGGTCTCTGCCACCCAGAAGGTGCATGGTCCAGCCTGCATCTGGCGGCCAGTCACAGCAACGGGGGTTCTGGGCAGCTGCAGCCAGCAGGGCAGAAGCACAGACTTTCCCTGGAGCTTGTGACTGGCATCTCTTGGTCTTTATGTCTGACTGTGCCAGCTCCTTTGCATGAGGGTCTTTGGCTTTTAACTATCTTAGACTATTCTGGGAGTAAACTTAGGACCTTGTGAGGGCTGCATTTTTTTTTTACACTATTGTGTGGCCCTTGTTTAAACCATTAAGAAAACATATAGTTTGAGTCACAATTAAGACCCTATTCAGCAAGGCCAAGTGATGGAACCTTTTGAGGCAGGCCAGTCAGCCAGGACAAGTGAAACAGGAAAACCGAGGCAGGTAGTCAAACAGCAGTTGCAGCCACCTAGTAAGTCCCGTCTTCCCTACACCAGGGACACTGGAGAGTAAATGTCTGCACGTCTCCCCCCAGCCAGAGGGTAACTAGCTCAAATCTCCCCACTCAGGGAGACAGAGCAGAAATCCAGTGAGTGCCATTCACCAGCCACCCCCACGGACAGCTGGATTTAAGGGAATGAACCTCATTTTGGTGCATTCCCATAAAGCTGATGAATGTTCTGTTGAGATTCTCCCCTAAGACCACCACTAAACTCCCAGCCTTTAAAAACCCTCGAAACAAAGGTGCCAGTGACTGTCTTGCCTTCCCAGGAGCACAGCTGTGCCTCCCCTCCACAGGCACGCATATCCTAACCTGTAAGGGACCCCATAAGGCTTGCAACCAGGGCAGCAATGGGCAGTGGCAGTTCATCCCAGACAGCCCTCCTGAGTGTCCCCAAGGCCCCTTTTCTCTGACTTCTTTGTGAGTCCAGGCAGCCCAGCCTAGGCTCATTTCCTCCAGCCCTTCCCTGTTTCATTGTCCCCAGCTTTAATAAACGTCCTCTAAAATTCACCTGGACTCGTGTTGTGAAATTTTTCCTGCTCAAAGAACTCACACACACTGCCTTCTGGGTCTGGCCCTAGGCAGACCTACCAAGAGCCAGGTCCCCTTTCCAGTAACACTTTGAATTAGAAACATTTTAGAGTGCTGTCATCATAATATCTGTTTTATTGGCTCCTATGCAAAGACCAAATTTAAAAAGTAGATACAGCCCGGCCGGCATGGCTCAGCAGTTGAGCATCAACCTATGATACAGGCGATTGTGGTTCGATTCCTAGTCAGGGCACGTGCCCAGGTTGTGGGCTTGGTCCCTAGCCGGGGGCTTGTAGGGGGCAGCCGATCAATGACTCTCTCTCATCATTGATGTTTCTATCTCTCTCCCTCTCCCTTCCTCTCTCTGATATCAATAAACACATAAAAAAATAATTTTAAAAAAGTAGATACAAAGAAATACAATGTCTAGCCTTAAGAAGTCCCTTACGATAAAAAGGGGACATCATATTGCGGTCTCAGCTTCCCCTCACGAGTCTGAGGAGAGCTGATGAAACATGAGGTTAACGAACAAGACAGTGGGGAGGGTCTGAGAGGAAAGTCAGGCGGCTCTTCCCAACAAGGCAAAAAATATCTAAACGATGACAAAGAAATCAGTGAATAAAGTAAACATTTACAGGATGAAACAATGAGAAAACAGAGTCACAGGCCTCGTCCCAGCAGGGTACAAATCCTCAGTGGTTAGTTAAAAACATGGGGTAAATAACAAAGGTTTTAATACAGCACTACCAAAAGCCAAACAGGCCAGAGTGACCCCGTGTTGGTTACTTAAAGGTCCTCAGACAACTCCTCTACTGACCTCAGCTTGGAAAAGTTTATTTTTATTTTTACATATTTTTATTGATTTCAGAAGGAGGAAGGGAGAGGGGGGGAGAGAGATAGAAACATCAATACTGAGAGAAAGTCATTGATCGGCTGCCTCCTGCACGCCCCCTGCTGGGGACTGAGCCCGAAACCCGGGCATGTGCCCTGACGGGGAACAGAACCTCGAGCTCCTGGATCTTAGGTTGATGCTCAACCCCTGAGCCATGCGGGCCGGGCAGTTTGGAAAATTTTAAACAGCTGGAAGGCAGAAATTGCAATGAGGAACCCGACCAGCAACTGCTTGGGGCAGCAGCCAGGCTGGTTAATCAGTTGTAGCGGAGCCCCTTGTGATTTTAATGCCCTAGTATTCTGGGGCAGCTAGAATTAAATACTTTTCTTCTGAATTAGGCCTTTGTTCAAATGTTAACCGCTCTTTCTGCTCAACTCCTTTTGTTCTCACAAACACAGGCATCAATTGCTGATGCACTGTCTGTTTGCCAAGCAGGAGATGACTTCAGGGTCCCAAGGCAATTTATTAATTTGGCAAAAGGAGTCTGATATAAAAAAGTATTATCTGTTCCCTGGAGCTCCCTCTCCCCTCCCCCTCCCGTAAAACTCTGCGCTGGGTGCAGAGCTCCAAAGGGGGCCTGTGGACACTGGTCTGCCCTCTTCCCTGGCTGCCAGCTTCCTACGAAGAGCAACATTTCTTTTCCACCCAAAACCCGTGTCTCCAAGCAGTGATTGGCCAAACTAGGGTTTTTTGGTAAGAGAGTTAAAGACCGACAGGAGGGCCAGAGTCCCTCGGCTTGACCTCTCACTGGAGACCAAAAGCCTTTTGACACAGAGGGATAAAACGGGATAGAAAAGAGCAAAGCCCAGGGTTCCTCGGTATGGGAACTCCATGAACGGAGGTCCCAAACCCACTGGGAAAGCCCTGACTCAAAAGGTACAAAAGACCGATGCTCCTTACAGGTGACTATCCTCACGTATCTTCCATTCCTCGGTCAAGTACAGGACTCTGGGTCATAATTAGAGAATTTCTTAAAACCAGGGAGCATCCTCAAAAGAATTGTAAATGGATTTCTTACTGAGCCCAGTGAGAGAGGAAAATAAAATTGTCCCTTCCTTCCTAAAAACAGACCAACTGACGGTTTTCCCTGGGGGGCAGGTACTGCCTGTGGCCTAAGGGCACGGTGTGGCTTTCTGACTGCCTGGGACAAGCAGATGTCACTTCTTGCTTTCGGTTCTCAGAGGGAATGACTCTGGAAGGTAGTAACCTTTGCACCCTCTTGAGTCCATGGAATTATTTAATGCTCTCAGAAATATTGACTGGTTGTCCCAGCTGAAACTTGACTACACATTTAAAAGAATTTAATAACTATGATCAGAAATAGAACTATGTCCCCAGAGGGAAAGAAACGAATTAGGGACGATGTAGCTGGGTGGGTAGACAGATCAACCTATGATGTCACTTAAGTTACAAACCAATTTTGGGGGGAATTGAGAGGAACTTACAAATCTTTGCAAAAGCAGAAACACAGCTCTAGAAGCAGGTCAGGGCGAGCCTGTCCTTACCACCCCCAATTCCCAGGACCGAAGAAAAGGAAAAAAGGAAACGATATATTTGAAAGCTCAGACCACTGCTCTGACTACAAGGCTCCCTGATTCAGGACAAATGCAAATCCTAATTGTCTTCTCCATAAATATTAATGAGAAGAGGCTTTAGTCAAGGAGCTGGTAAACTTTCTAAGCAGTGACTCTGCATCATCGCGCCAGGCTCACGTCTGTGATTTAAAAACAAAGGCAGGGGTCTCTGTTGGCCTCCATCGGTAGTCCATGTGTGCTCTGTAGCATTTTCTACCTCTGAGTGGTATTACTAATTTGTAATAGAGCTCCATTTAATTGGGTTAAGCAAACAAGCTCTTATATTAAAATTCTCAAAAATATAATAGAGACTGACCCAAATGCTTTTAGGATCACTTGATTTGGGGGAAATATTTGATATTAAAGCTGGTTTGAGTTTGCTTTGGTTAAATAGGCATGCCTTTAGTGTTACCAGCATACAATACTTTTTATTCCACTTGGCTTTATTAGTCAAACTACTCCATGTTATCTTTGTTGAAAATTTGTCAGCAAGAAAAATAACTCAGTATGATAAAATTTTCATAAGTAATCTGAACATAATTGTTAAGAACAAGAAAATTAAATAAATATAAGTAGGGGAAAAAGGGTTATGTTAGGTGAACTCCTTAGCAATAATTATATTTTATGTGTATTTAATTGTTTCCTAAATCTTTTTTTTTTTTTTAATATATCTTTATTGATTTCAGAGAGAGGAAAGGAGATGGAGAGACAGAGAGAAACATCAATGATAAGAGAGTTATTGATCGGCTGCCTCCTGCACGCCAACTGGGGACCAAGCCCGCAACCCGGGCATGTGCCCTGACCAGGAATCAAACCCCGATCGCCGGGATCCTAGGTCGATGCTCCACCACTGAGCCACACCTGACCAGGCTCCTAAATCTTTTGATAATTTGAAACCTTAGAGCCAAGTTAAGTTAAATGATGAGTTAAGGTAAATTCATGGAACATGCAGATCATTTCCAAATAAGTAAAGTAGTGAAACATTCATTATTGAACCTCTGGCTTCTTATTAGAGAGAAACTAAAACTAAACTTTGATGAACAAAACACTTATTTCTGGAAATTACGGAATGTATTTGTAAGTTTATCAATTGAAAGAATACTGGTACAATTCACACTTACCTGCTTCTTAGTTATCACTAGAAATTAAGTTTTAAAGGTTAAGAATTCTAATATGCAATTAAAGCTACTAAAAACTCATATGGAAAACAACTGTGTATACAAGAAAAGTAGGGTGCATTTGGCTTAAAAAAAGGCAAGAGATGTGTTTTTATGAAGGAAAATGAAGTAATTTTATCCTGGGTGTTTCAGAAAGGGTAAGAGAACAAGAGATGAGCTAAAATGGGCGCAGAAAGTTGTAGAAGGGCTGCGAGAAAGAAATCTTCAGAAAGGAATTGTATGTGGTTGAGCTGGAGAAGATTGAATACTTCCGTTAAAAGGCTTTGAAAAATAAGCTTTATATAAAAAACTTAATATTCTCTTATCTGGAAGAGGACAAATTTTCCTGTACTACTGGTTTGCTCCTGATAAGATGCTCTGAAGAGTTGTCTGCCAAGAGAGCGAAGATCCTGTTTTATCAAAATAATGCCGTGTTATGTCGCCTTAATTAGCTCTTTCATCTCAGGAAAATGGAATCTCCTCAACAGTAAGAGCTTCCCTCTGTGTGTGAAGAGCCCCAGGTGCTTCCACGCAGAGGCTGTGGCAAATCTCCAGCCTGTGCACGCGCAGAGGAAGTCACCTGCTCCCGCAGGAGTGACCCCTCGGAGCCAGAGCTCTGTCATCTTGATGCCCTTGGAACAGGGCAGCAGTTTGCTCGTGAATCAGAGAAATTAAGGTGAGTAAACAATGGCTGTAAATCAAATGACCAGCTGGGGTTGTGGAAACCCAAGACCGGCCCTTGGTTCTTCCCACTCCCCAGCAAACCCCACGTTTGGTTTTTGTGTCCCTTCATCACCACAGCATATTTAAGCTGGACGTCACTGAGCTGCCACTTAGTCTGGGCGATCCATATGCTCTGTTGTTGTGTGTTTTCCATATGGGTGGAAGCCTTTTCCGGCTGCAAGGCGGATGCCCCCAGAGTGGCAAAGAAACTGCTAAAAAATGTGTTTCCCATGTGGTATACCTTCCACAGTCTCTAGTGATCAAGGCATCCACTTCCCTGCGCAAGTCACATGAGCCTCGACGGAAGGCTGTGAACTTTCTGGAATTATCACCGACCTTATCACCCTCAATCATCAGCGAGGCCGAGAGAACTAAGGGAAAACAGAACTCAAGCAGAGTGAGTCTTAATTACAAGGGACTGAATGAACTGGTGAGGATGATTACAATTTTTAGGCCTTTTTGTTTGAAATAGTGCTGGTTCTTTAATATTTTTTTAAAATATGTTTTTATTGACTTTAGAGAGAGAGGAAGGGAGAGGGATAGAGAGAGGGAAACACTGATGAGAGAGAGTCATTGATCGGCTGCCTCCTGCACACCCCCTACTGGGGATCAAGCCCGCAACCCAGGCATGTGCATTGACCTGGAATCAACTGGGGGGGGGCCTCTTGGTGCATGGGTCGAAGCTCAACCACTGAGCCACACTGCTGGGCAAGTTCTTTAATATTTTTTTTATGGATTTGGTGAAACTTATTTTTTCTCTTAAACTACCAATGACTTAGAACAATTTGGTAAATAACAACTTGGTAAGCAGAATTGAAACATTTATCTTTTTTCTCCCTACTTGATCCCTCCAGAGTTCAGAACCTCTCAGCAAGTATTCTTATTTTCATGGCAATATTGTCATTTGGACAAGTTCAGTAAGAATCTGTCCTTGTAACAGGACACAATTAGAAACTGGTTATATTACCAAGGCATTGACTGGGATGTCATATTTGAGAGAGGCATGCATAGATTCAGCTATGACCACAGCTTTAAGGAATTAAAAGACAATAAAACCCTGAGAAATACTGGCATGGTACCTTGCTCACAAGATTCCCAGCAGCCTCATCAGGTGAGTAAGGAAGGTCACTTCCGGGCAGGTGCAAGAACCTCACGATATTTTGGGGACCTTGAGAAGAGAGGGACTCACCCAAATCTATAGGTCTTGCCAGTGATGTCTGATGGCAAGTCATGGCCTTGGCTTTTTTGGCCCCGAGAGGCCTTTTAAAGTTCAATCTGAAGATTCCTTATGAAAAATTCCAGCAAAGCAGATTTAAAAGAGCTCTATATGCTTAATTACATTTTTGTTGCACCTAGGTAAATAACAGGCCAAGTTTATTGAAACTACGGTTATTTTGCAAACACACTAGTTTTAATTTGACTATCTTTGGTAAAAATGGTGGTAAATTTAGAGAGAAAAATTATGTTTCAGTAACACACCATTGTGGTGTTAGATTCCAGTGCTTATTCATTTGTCTTTTGTTGTTTTGTTTCTACCTATAAACTGTACTGCATCTCAAAGTCTTTCAGCTTCTTCCAATATCTGGCTATAACTCTCCAAACCAATGTTTCAATTTTTCTCCTATTCATTGATTTAGAATCATTGAGAACTAAAACTGCCCTTTTCTTAAAGCCAAGCAAGGTAAAATGGTCCAATGATATAGATTTCAGAGAAATCACTACAACAGCTCATCTATGGGCAATCTTTGTGCCTGTTGCAGAAATATCACCAGAGACTTCAGACTGAAAATCAGGAGAACCTACCAGGCTGTCACTGCCTGCCTTCCCTCCATCTGAAGATGCTTCGAGCCAGACATGTAGAAGTCTTCTCGACTGCCTGCCTTCTGAACTCAGAACCTGGGACTATAGTCTGCTCCAGTCATTAACCATTGCTTTTCTTTTGTTTCTATAGAGATGCCTCTGATTAAGTACCTGACTGCTTAGACCATAGGCCTAACTTTGGGAACCCACCTGCATCACCAACTCCTGAAATGAGGCATAACTGTTTAAATGAACTAAACTTTTCTTAAGCCTGGGACTGGTTTAATGAGATGGGAGCAATCTATCAACCCAACTTCTGGAACGTGAAACTGCTCAAGAAATTCAAAGGTGAGACTGAAGGGGTCCAGAACAGGCCTCTGGAAGATGTGTCACTCTGGCATGTGAATTATTTTGAGCTGAAGGCATTTTAGACCCTGCTGGCTCACAGGAAACTTTGGGAGCCTTGACAATAATAAGTGTTATTAGCAAAAATAACTTTTATGACCTACCTATATGGCAGGGCTAACTTCTCATTCCTGAACATCTGCTCTTCTTACCGTCCTACGAATGACCTTCCTCCCCTCTGAAGCCCCAAGGTGCCTTACCTCATCCTCAGCTCAGAATGCTGTATATACCTGATTTTCCCTTTCTGTCTCTGACTCTCTCATGTATGTGGGGTTCCCATACATATGAATACGTATGCAGTTATATTTGGTTGTTTTCTCTTGTTGATCTGTCTCATGTCTACTTGATTATTAGACCAGCCAGAAGAACCTAGAAGGACAGAGGAAAATTCCCTCCCCTCCAAAAAAGTAAAGCTAACTTATTATAATGAGAAAAATACAAATTAGAACTATACCAGGAGCCCATTTTTCCACTTGTCAGACTGGCAATTATAAAAATGTGGTAACACTGTTGGTGACAGTGAGGAAATGAGCACTTGCACACATTGCTGGTAGGAGTGTAAACTGGTACAACATTTATGGAAAGCAACTGGATATTACCTATGAAAATTAAAAATGCACATTCCCTTGCACCAGCCATTCCACTTATAGACATACTAGCATATGTAGGACAACACATATGGTCATGATTATTGGCAGCAGCACTATTTATAATAGCAAAAGATGAAAAACAACCTAACGTGCCCTTGAGTAGGAAGCTACTTAAACTATGACCTCCATACAATGGAATAGTTTGCAGTAGTAAAAAAAGAAAGCAATGTGCATAACAACATGTATAATGTACTACCATTTTTTAAAGTGAAGCATATACCTGTAATAGCTTTTACAGCACAGACTATCTATGGAAGGATCGTGAGAAAACGGGTAACACATTACCTCAGGGGCAGAGAAACTTGTGTCTGTGGGATGGGAAACAAACTTGCACTGTGGAATTCTCGACTTGAGAACTGTACATTATGTGCAATGATTTACTTCTTTTTCAAAACTTCTTAATTAAAAAAAATCAAGAAAACAAATAATCTAACTTAAAAGAGGGCAGAGGACTTGAATAGACATTTTCCCAAAGAAGACATACCAATAGCCAACAAGTATATGAAAAAATACTCTACTTAACTGGCTATTAGGGAAATGCAAATCAAAACTACAATGAGATATCATGTAACACCTGTTAGAGTGGCTATTATAAAAAAAACAAGAAATAACAAATGTTGGTGAGGAAATGGAAGAGTGAACCCTCATGCACTATTGGTAGGAATATAAATTGGTGCACCTACTATGGAAAACAGTGTGGAAATTCCTCAAAAAACTTAAAACTAAGACACTCAAGATGGCAGTGGACTGAGTGGAAGCTTCACTGACACTCTCCAAGGACCAAACTGGAATTACAACTAAACTATAGAAAAACCATCCTGAATAATCAACTGCAACTAAAGATGAGCTGCAGAGCACCTTCATAACCAAGGAGGAAAAGTGGAGAACACAGAGAGACTGGTAGGAAGTGCTGAGACACGAGAGGGCTGGCTGGGCTGCCACAGGTAGCAGCTGAAGGTCCTGAGGGTTATCTCAGCTGTGGGGGGTTCCCACTGAGGACTCTGGGGCCTAAACCCCAGGCTGGACTTCCCAGCCCAGAGCACCAGAACTGAGAAAGGTGCCCACATAACATCTTGCTGTGAAAAGCAGTAGGGTTTCAGTCTGCCAGGGAGACATGGCTGGAAATGCAGGCACTCTCTTAAAGAGCCAACGCAGAAAGTTTCGTGTGTAGCCACTCACCTTGGTCTCTGGCAGAGGGAGGGCAGAGTGGACTGGAGCTGTGTGAAGAGAACCTAAGGTTGTGGGCTCCGGAGATAGAGATCAGAGGGCACCTGTTTAGATTCCTGTGCTGAGTCATTCCCCCATACTGCAGAGGACACCTTTCTCAGGCAGACATTTACCTTCCAAGCAGCTTTTGCCTGGGGGAGGAGGGGGCAATTGCTCCACCCAGCTGGAAAACCTCTCTCCCTACTCCATGGTGTTTCTATAGCCTGAGACTCATTAAGAGAATCAGATAAATCAGCCTGCAGGCAGAGGTGGACTTCAGAGTGCTTTGAGTCTTTGCCTGATCTGCTTCTGGACCTGGGCTTTGGAAAAGCAGACTTTGGTGTGCATCTTGGTCCTGTCTAAATGCACGCAATCCCAGCAGAGGGGACATCAAGTTGTGGGCTGCTGACAGCTCCAAACAGGGAACTCAAAGCCAGTAACAAACAGCATCTGATATCGGCCTGAACCAGAGACCCTCCAAAAAGACTGAGAGTCCTAGTACGTCTGCCTAATACATAGAAACAAACCCAAACAGGCAGCCAAAATAGGGAGACACACAAAAAAGCCCCAAATGAAAGAACAAGAGAAATCTCCAGATGAAGAGCTAAATGAAATGGAGACAAGCAAACTATCAGATATAGAGTTCAGAATACTGATTGTAAGGATGCTCAACAACATGAGAAAAGATACGGAAACTATCACATTGTTTGCGGGTAGTTTTTATTGGGCACTCTACTACCAGTCAACATAAAACGTATAAATACGTTTCCTGCATACAATGTGCTATGAAAAATGGCCAGTCAGAAATGAAGAATGACATAGCAGAAAAAAAGAATACATTGGAAAGAATAAACAGCAGATTAGAGGAAGCTGAGGATCAGATCAGCCAATTAGAAGACGATAGAAAAAAATCACTCAATCAGAGATCCAAAAAAAAAAATTAATTACAGGAGTGCAGGGTAAGGGAGCTGTGGGACAACATGAACCATAAAAATACTTGCATCATAGGAGTGCCAGAAGGGAAAGAGAATAAGCAAGGGATAGAAAATTTGTTTGAAGAAATAATGGCAGAAAACTTCCCTAACTTGGTCAAGGAAAAAGTCACACAAGCTCAGGAGGCACAGAGAGTCCCAAGCAAGAAGAATCCAAAGAGGCCCACACCCAGACACATCATAATTAAAATGCCAATAGTTCAAGACAAAGAGAGTGTCTTAAAGGCAGCAAGAGAAAAGCAATCTGTTACCTACAAAGGAGCTACCATAAGGCTGTCAGCTGACTTCTCATCAGGGAATGGCATGAAGTGTTCAAGGTAATGCAAAAACAAGGATCTGAAACCAAGACTACTCTATCCAGCAAGGCTATCATTGAAAATAGATGGCAAAATAGAGAGTTTCCCAGACAAAACAAGCCTAAAGGAGTTTATCACCACCAAACCAGCATTGCAGAAAATGTTAAAGGGACTGTTGTAATAGTATGAAGAAATAGAGAGAGAAACATAGGCGTAAAGGATTAAAATGGAAATAGATAAGTACCTATCAATAATAACCTGAAATGTACATGAATTAAATGCTCCAATAAAAAGACACAGGGTGGCTGAGTGGATAAGATAACATTACCCAAATATATGCTCTCTACAAGAGACCCGCCTCAGAACAAAAGAGTCACACAGGATGAGAGTGAAGGGATGGAAAAATATTTTCCATGTAAATGGAAATTAAAAAAAGCTGGGGTAGCAATACGCATATCTGACAAAATAGACTTCAAAATGGATACCATAATGAGAGACAAGAAAGGTCACTACACAGTACTAAAGAGATGTATCCATCAAGAGGATAATCCTTATAAACGTATATGCACCCAATACAGGAGCACCTAAATTTATTTTAAAAAAACTTCTAGAGGACTTTAAGGGAGAGATCAACAGCAATACAGTCATACTAGGGGCCCTTAACACCTCACTGACTTCACTACATAGATCTTCCAGACAAAAAACAAGGAAACAGTGACCCTAAGTGACACACTAGATCAGATGGATTTAATTGATATTTACAGAACATTCCACCCAAAAGCTGCAGAATATACATTCTTCTCAAGTGCACATGGGACATTCTCAAAGAGAGACCACATGTTAGGACACAGAACAAGTCTCTACAAGCTCAAGACGACTGAAATCATATCAGGCATCTTCTTAGACCACAATGGCATGAAATCAGAAATCAGCTACAATAAAAACACTAAAATACATTCAAACACATGGAAGCTATTAACATGTTTTTAAACAATGAATGAGTTACCAAAGAGGTCAAGAAATAAATCAAAATCTTCCTTGAAATAAATGAAAATGAACAGACAACAACTCCAAATCTATGGGACACAATGAAAGCAGTCCTAAGAGGGAAGTTCATAAAACTACAGGCGTACCTCAGAAAACAAGAAAAACTTCCAATAAACTCTCTAACCCTACAACTTAAAGACTCAGAAAAACAACAATAAGAAAAGCCCAGACTAAGTAGAAGGAAGGAAATAATAAAGATCAGAGCAGGATACAAAATTAACACCCAGAAATCAACGGCATTTTTATACACAAATAATGAACTCTTAGAAACTAAGAAAAACAACCCCATTTACCATTGCAACAAAAATATTAAGATACTTAGGCATAAACTTAACCAAGGAGGTAAAAGACCTGTACTCAGAAAACTACAGCATGTTGCAAAAAGAGATAGAGGAAGATAGAAACAAGTGGAAGAATATACTGTGTTCAAGGACTGGAAGAATTAACATCATTAAAATGTCCATACTCCCCAAAGTAATCTATAGATTCAATGCAATCCCTTTAAAATACAAGTAGCATGTTTCACAGATTTAGAACAAACACTTCAAAAATTTATATGGAACCAAAAAAGGTCCCGAATAGCCACAGCAATCTTGAGAAAGAAGAGCAAAGTTGGAGGGATCACAATACCCGATATCAAGTTATACTACAAAATCACTGTAATCAAAACAGCCTGGTACTGGCACAGGAACAGACATACTGATCAGTGGAACAGAACAGAGAACCCAGAAATCAACCAAAGCCATTACGCTCAATTAATACTTGACAAAGGAGGCAAAAGCATACAATGGAGTAAAGACAGTCTCTTCAATAAATGGTGTTGGGAAAACTGAACAGGTACATGCAAAAAGATGAAACTAGATCACCAACTTTCACCATACACAAAAATAAACTCAAAATGGATAAAAGAATTACATGTGAGATGTGAAACCATAAAAATCATAGAGGAAAACATAGGCAGTAAAACCTCAGACTCTCTCATAGCAATATTTTTGCCGACACATTTCCTAGGGCAAGAGAAACAAAGGAGAAAATAAACAAATGGGACTGCGTCAAAATAAAAAGCTTCTGCACAGCAAAAGAAACCATTAACAAAACGAAAAGGGATCCCACTGTATGGGAGAACATATTTGCCAATGACACATCAGATAAAGGCTTAATATCCAAAATATATAAGGAGCTCATACAACTTAATCAGTGGAACAGAACAGAGAACCCAGAAATCAACCAAAAGGAAGACAAATAATCCAATTAAAAAATGGGCAAAGGACCTAAATAGACACTTCTCCAAAGAGGACATACAGATGGCCAAGAGACATATGAAAAATGCTCAACGTTGCTAATCATCAGAGAGATGCAAATTAAAACCACAATGATCTATCACCTCATACCTATCAGAATGGCTACCATCAGTAAATCAACAAACAAGTGCTGGCGAGGGTGTGGAGAAAGGGGAGCCCTGGTGCACTGCTGGTGGGAATGCAGACTGGGGCAGCCAACATGGAAAACAGTATGGAGTTTCCTCAAAAAATTAAAAATTGAACTGCCATTTGACCCAGTGGTCCCACTCCTAGGAATATATCCTAAGGAACCCCAAACACCAATCAGAAAGAATATATGCTCCCCTATGTTCATAGCAGTGCAGTTTACAATAGCTAAGATCTGGAAACAGCCCAAGTGCCCATCAGTACATGAGGGGATAAAAAGCTGTGGGACATTTACACCATGGAATACTATGCAGATGTAAAGAATAAGGATCCCTTACCCTTTAGGGATGGACCTGGAGAGTATTATGCTAAGTGAAATAAGCCAATTAGAGAAAGACAAGTATCACATGATCTCACTCATATGTGGAACCTAATGAACAAAATAAACTGATGAGCAAGTAGATCCACAAAGAAGCAGGGAACAGACTGAGGGATCTCAGAGGGAAGGTGGGGGTAGAGGAGTGGGTGGGGAGAGATTAATCAAAGAAGTTAAATGCTCATATGCATAACCTATGGATACAGACATTGGTGTGTGGAAGGCCTGGGGGTGAGGTGGATGCAGAGTGGAAGGGTCAATGGGGGGAAAAAGAGGATATTTGTAATACTTTCAATAATAAAGATAAATTTTAAAAACATTAAAACTAGGACTACGTTTTTACCCAGTAATTTCACTTCTGTGTATTTATCTGAAGAAAACAAAAACAGTAATTTGAAAAAATATAGGCATACGCTTGTTCATTACAGCATGATTTGCCATGGCCAAGGCAACCTAAATACCCATTAGTGAATAAATGGATAAGTAAATGCGGTGTATATGCAATGTAATACTCTTACTCAGCCACACAAAAAAGAATGAAACCTTTCCATTTGCCACAACGCCGATGCACCTAGAGGGTAAGTGAAAGAAGTCAGACAGAAAAAGATACATCCTGTACCATTTCACTTATACATGGAATTTAAAAAACAAAAACAAGAACAAGCAAACAAAACCCCCAAAAGCAAACAAAAATGAGTTCATGAATACAGAGAAGAGACTGGTGGTTGTCTGAGGCAGGGATTGGGGGGTGGGCCATGCAGGTGAAGGGGTCAAAGGCACAAATTTCCAGTTATAAAATGAGTAAGTCACGGAGATGTTATTCACAGCACGGTGACTACAGTAAGCAAGCCCGTACTGCTCATCGGAATGTAGCAAGGAGGGTGGATCTGGAAAGTTCTCATTATGAGGGAAAAAAATTTGTCACTATGTGAGGTGATGAGTGCTACGTGGGCTCTTGGTGGTCATTGTGCAACACATACAAATATTGAATCATTACACTGTGAGCTGAAACTGATGTTGCATCAGTTATACCTCAATAAAAGGAATGTACAAACACAAAGAAGGACAGAGCTCATGTCCTGCAACCTACCAGCGATATCATTCCTCGTGGCCCTCGGCTCGAAGTTCATGGCGTAGAGGTCAGAGACAGTGACGGTGCAGCCCTGCTGGCTCAGTTCCTCCACAGCCACCTTCTTCAGGGAGCCATTGAAAGACCTGGGTTCCTGGTGTGCGTAGACAATGAGCACCTTCTTACCTAGTCCAGAAAAGAAACGGTCCCTCTCAAGGAGCGATTCTTTGTCAAAACTCAGCACGGACTAAGACGGAAATGAAACGTGCAGGATCGTTACAGTGGCAGAAGTTAAGAAACACCAACCCTTTCAGTGGGCGAGGTTTCACCCAGTTATAGCACAGCTCATGGCTACCCGAGTTTACTAACATACAAATATGCAATGGGTCCAGTTATGATTCCTCAAAACTCACATGACCAAGTTCTCTGAAAGCCCACTCTCGTCTGGCTATCCTCTGAGCAGCTGTGGCCCTGTTCCCAAACGGCGAAATGAAAAAGTGCCCTAGCTAATGTTTTGCGCGAACCCTGCACTGGCAGGCGTCAGGCACTGGCACACAGTTCTGCTTCCTTCAGCCCCATCACCATTTCACACTTCAACAAGCTATGAAAAGCTGGACTCTGAGCCCCACCACAGGGAAGGCAGGGTGTAAGGATGACCAGTCTAAGGGTCAGGTCTCACGGGGCCTGACTGGGTCACTACTACCAACGGCCTCTGAAGCAGTGCTTTCCTTGCTCAGAAGATTCCGTGAGATTATGCACTAATTTTTTTTAGGGAGGTAGCTCTGGTGATTCGTTTAAATTTTCCCAGGTAAGGTCTAAGGCCAAAAGGTTTAAACTTTTGATTTAAAGTGTTCAGTTTAAGTCCGTAAGGAGAAAATACAAAGGTTAGTCTGAAGGAAACAATTCTGGGGCATTCAACTGAGTATAAAGGTTGAAGTCCATGAGTTAGATTAATGATTAACATTTTTTATTTTAACTTCTCAGACTCATTTGTTATGAATAGACTCTGCTTGGGGGCTTAATAGGAAAATGGATGCAAATGAAATACCTACACCAACGGTTCTCAACTAGAGGCAGTGCTATGTCACAGTATCTGGAGACATTTTCAGTTTTCATGACGATGGGTGGGGGCACTACTGGCATCTGGCAGATAGAGCCTCGAGGATGCTGCTAAACATCCTACAAATCACAAAACAAAGGGCTATTTGGCCCAAAATGTCAGTAGGGCTGAGGTGGAGAAACCCTAATGTAGAATATCACGTGTAAGGTGGATTTTTATGTTCTGAAATGAAAGGATTTCCATGTTCTATTGTTGAGAGAGAAGAAAATATTGCAGGATGGAGTGTTTGTCATGAGCAAGGGACAAGTAAAGATGTGGAGTCATACTGAAATTTTAAGCATGGTTACTTCTGGGGCTCATTCACTCAACTATTTATTGAGCATGTACCATTCGCTGGGATCATTCGGAGACTGGATAACCAGGGCCCTTACTTTTGAGGAACTTATATTTTGGCAGGATTTAAATAGCCCACAGAACAAGTAAGAAAACGCAAAATAAGGTAATTCCAGGAAGCAATCCACATTATAAACAAAACAAATTTATACACTTCAGTGTTGTTTGGGTTTTTTATAACAATGTATTCAACTTTTAATTATACTTTTAATTTAGAAAAGTGCAACTCCCCCATAGCTAATAGTCACCTGCCATGTTCTAGGAAGATGGCTTTTCTCTGACGACAACAGGGAAGGTTTGCTTAAATCCTGGGCACAGGATTCCGCGTGGCGAGTCCCAGGCCTTCAGATGTGGTCGCTCTCCTCAGGCCTCAACAACCTAGAAGAGAAAAGCAAACACTTGAGGGAGGTGAGGAGACAGGCGGTGAGGTTGATGTTCGGCTCGAGGCCTCACCGCCACTTAGTGGAGAACATGCACACGGATCAGAGAAAAGGGCTTTTTCGAGGAGGCCAGAAGCACCTTCCTGCCTTCTTCCTGCCTCCGCTGCTACCAAGGCCTGCAAGGAAGCCTTGGGGGGCAGGGGCAAACAAAGAAGCTGGTTCTGGAGTTCACCAATGACTACCCCGCCCCACAGAGACTGAGTCACGGCTGCTGCCAATTTTGAAGGGTTTCCTCAGGAGGGATTCAAAAAGAATGGAAAAGCAGGGCAGCTCGGCAGAGGGATTGCAACCACTGGAAGAAGCCAGAGCAAGATCACTGTAGCCTCTGTGGGGCCTCTTCCGAAGGTAAGCGAAACATCTCAGCACAAATATCCGAAGAAGAATCTCTGTGATTGGCTGTGCATAGCTGCTAACAGCAAAGACAGAAGTGCGGGCTTTCTTCCACGTTAACCAGGATGAGCAGGAGGCAGAGGAGGAGTAAAACTCATTTATCTGGCACATTTTGCATGAATTCTAGGCCTCAGGGGACCAGTCACATAGGACGTCAAACCCAATACTTTTGTTTTGAGAGGGCACAGAACCTTCTGGGAAGGCAGCCGCACAGGAAAGATCGGGGGACAGGAGACGTCTGGCGCGAAGTAGCACTGTCCTCTCTGCCCTTCCTCCCTCCCCCAAGTTTCCCCTCTATGCAATAGTTCAGCTGCACAGACAGAGGGCAGGGGTGTCGGGCAGAAAGCCGTAGCGACCATGTCTACCATGGTCCATAAATACAAGAATGGCCGAGAAGAGCAAGAGAGGAGGTATGCACTCTCGGTGGCTGGCGTGCACCGGCTCTGGGAGAAGGCTCGCTCTCCCTCGACGGCCTCGCTGGCACGTGGGGGCCGACTCCTCACCAACTGCTTCATTCTGGGAGAGACAGGGGCCTCCACAAACCTGCTTCCTCTGCCAGAAAACAGCTCAGAGCCTGTAATTCAGGGCCAGGGTGGGGATGCTCCCAAAGGACAGTTTAACACGAGTGCATCTTTACAGGACAACCACCAGAGACAGAAACCAGGCTCATCCACAGCCACACTGGACTCCGGAGCAGAGCCCAAGTCAGCACCTTGCAGGTCCCCACACCGTCCAGGCGAAGGGCAAGCATATGCGGAGTATTGCCAAGAAGGCGGGTAGGGTGCAGGGAATGGGCTCCCCTTCCAGGGGACAGAAAGGAAGGAGACTTAAATAATGCTGACTGAAGCTGAAGTAGGGAAAGCAGGGCACTTGTGGAGGGGAGCGGACAGCTCTGATCCGTCAGATAGCAGCTTCCAACGCCCTCATGTCGCAAAGGTGATCTCAAGGCCTTTCTCATTCCCTTAAATTGACGAGTAAGCAGTCAGGAACCTGCTTCTTTGGCTACTGAGCATCTCCTCATGTTCTTTATCAGTCCCTAAACTTATTCAGGTGTCAATGTGCCCAATTAAAGACTACATTTCCCAGCCTGTCTTGCACTTAGGGGTGGCCAATGAGGTGGAGATACCCTTAACGGGGCTGACTCAGCTGTGGGGAGGTACCAGTTTGGCCCCTCTCAACTGGCCTTCGGAGCTGGACTACAGGACAGGGAGTGCTCGGTGAGTCACCTTGCTATCCTGAGGGTAGAGACTGAGGATTAGGGTGACAGAGCAGAAATAAGAAAGGAGCCTGGATTCTTGCCGTGTTCCTGGAGCTGTGAGATGGGTCTGCACTGGCAGCCTCCAGACTTCTTTCTGTGAAAGATCAAATTCTAAACGGCGTTTAAGCCGTTGGAGGTGACGTCTCTATTACTAGCTGGTAGTGGGACACAGTTCTTCACCCACCTCTGCATTCATTTGGCTGGGGCCCTAGCTTGGAGGACTCACCCACCCTCTGGCCAGGTCCTGTACTAGGTGCTGAGGCCACATTGGTGAGCAAGAGAGGAGAGATGAAACTATACTGGGGGGGGAGGTAAAACAAGCAGGCGAACAAAGCAACCACAGAATTCTAGACAGTGGTAAGTACTAACAATAATGTTAATAGTGATAGTGATAATAAAGTATTTTAGCAGATAAAATGGCAGGAGTGTGTTCTATATTTCCAGATAGAATGGTCCAAGAAAGTATCTCTGAGCCCAGGTGAATGATGATGGGGACCCAGCCATGCAAAAATTTGGGGGAGCCCTGACCAGTGTGGCTCAGTGGTTAGAGTGTTGGCCTGTGGACAGAAGTTGTGGGTTCGATTCCGGTCAAGGGCATGCACCTAGGTTGAAGTATCTATCCAGACTCCCGGTCGGGGCACGTGCAGGAAGCAGCCAATCAATGTGCGTCTCTCTCACATCGATGTTTCTCTCTCTGTCTCTCCCTCCCTCCCACTCTCCCTAAAAAACCAATGGAAAAAATACCCTTGGGTGAGGATTAACAAAATAAGATAAAATTTTAAAAAATCTGGGGGAACAGCAACTATAAGCCTGAGGTGGGAACTGACGTGTTTGGTTAAAGAAAGAGTGTTGGTAGGCAGTGAATGCAGTCAGAGGAGGGTGGGTCGGCAGGACAGGGCAAGGGCATGATTCTAAGCCTAACAGCCGCTGGAGCACCTTCAGCAGGGATGACGTGTCCCGATTACTTTTTAAAAGGTTATCAGTGTCGCTTCAGACTCACATAACGCCTTATCCTGAAATTCCTAAGGTGAGGGCCCAAAGACATTTGGGTTTGGAGGAATTTATTTAATTTTAATGCCTCTAGCAGGACATGTGTTCTCCTATATCCCCAGGCCTCACCATTCCCTATTGCTTTCTTGGCCCAGTGACATATTCACATCACATTCCTGGTCACTTGAGGCATTTGTGTTTGTGACTCCCCATCTCATACAATTCTCCTAGTTGTACAGTATAAGAAATGGAGGCTCAAGAAGTAAGCTTGTTTAAAGTAAAATGCTCGAGCCGGGGCGGGTCCGGCGCTGAGCGGCCCGCACGCCCTCCCTCCGCGCCCGCTCCACCGCAGGCCGCCCGGCCGGGACCTGCGCCTGACCCCGGGCCAGCGGCTGTCCGGCCGCGCCGCACGCGCCGGCAGTTTGGATTGCGTTATTCCTGCGGAATCGGCACCCAGCGCTGTGCCATGCTTCCGCTCGGCCTCACCCACGGGCCGGCTCCGTGCCCGTCGGTCCAGGCAGATGGCGTCTCACTGTCCGTCCGCAGCCGCGTCTCCACTCCTGGGCACTTCCCTTATTCCCATTTTCTCCAGAACTATAAATAGCATCGCTAGAAGCAAGTGTTGTTTAATACACGACCTTTTTCACGTATATTTTGGCTGGTATTTCAGGGAAATGAAAAGTTAAAGAAGCTGATTTTTAAAAGCTGTTACGGCCACCATACCTGGGCAAGGCCGCGCGGCGGGGCGCTGGGCCTGGTCCTCGCCTGGGGACGGCCTCGCCTGGGCAGGGCCGAGGGCCGAGTGAACGGGCAGCTAAGCACCTGCGCCCAGGCCGGCGAGCGCCAGGTCGGGAGAGGTGGGGGAGAGGTCGGGAGACGGTGCCGGGGAGGCACCCCGGGGACCGCGCGCGGCCCCCGGCAGCGAATGGAACCCGCAGGGCTCGCTCCGGGCCCGAGCCCGCCGGGCGCGCGCGTGCGGGGAGCGGCGCCTCCCGAGCCCCGGCGCCCGGCGGGCGGAGGCACTCACCTCCCGCGGCCGACGCCCGGCGAAGCGGCGGGGCCGAGCCGCCTCCGCAAGGGGAACTCGGGTGCCCACGCACTCGCAGGACCAGGCGGACCGACTGCCCCTGCGTGTCGACCCCGCGGGGGGAGGGACTCGGGCGGCGCGCGGGGCGGTCGGGGCCGCCGCCGGGGCTCCTCCCCCGGCGCTCGCCCCGCTCCGCCCGCCCACTGCCCGGCCGAGGCGACGCCCCGCCCCCCGCCCCGCCCCCTGCCCCTCCCCGGCAGGCGCCCGCCCCGCCCCCTGACCCCGCCCCGCCCCTTGCCCCGCCCCGACAGGCGCCCGCCCCGCCCCCTGTCCCTCCCCGGCAGGCGCCCGCCCCGCCCACTGACCCCGCCCCGCCCCCTGTCCCTCCCCGACGGGCGCCCGCCCCGCCCCCTGTCCCTCCCGGGCAGGCGCCCGCCCCGCCCACTGACCCCGCCCCGCCCCCTGACCCCGCCCCGCCCCTTGCCCCGCCCCGACAGGCGCCCGCCCCGCCCCCTGTCCCTCCCCGACGGGCGCCCGCCCCGCCCCCTGTCCCTCCCCGGCAGGCGGCGGCGGACGCCGGGCTGGCCCGGCTCTTTGAAAAGCGTTCTCAGGTGAATACCCGAGGGGAGCGCTGGGTCGCAGGGCGGCTGTGGCTCTACCCGTGAGGACGCTCCGTCCATCCTGCCCCCGGGGCCGCGCGACTGAAGCCCGCGGCAGTGCGGGGCGCCTCTCCCCGCACCCCACGCCCTGCGCGCGGCCGCTCGCTGCCGGCTGGCTTCTCGGCGACAGCGGGGCGATCGCTCCCCGCGGCTTCCATTTGCACCCCCCTGATGGTTAGTGACGTTGCGCATCTTTTCATCTGTTTTCTTTGGGGAAATGTCTGCTCATTTTTTAACGGGATTGTTTGTTTTTTGATGTCGAACTGTATTAGGTACAAACTGCCAGTTATAAAAACAGCCGCAGGGATGTAAAGTACAGCATAGGGAATATGTACAGTAAATAATAATGTAATAACGACGTTTGGTGCCAGGTAAGTACTAGACTTATTATGGTGATCACTCTGTAAAGTATAAAAAATGTCTAAGCTCTATGTTGTACACCTAAAGTTAATATATTGTATGTCAACTATAATTTCAAAGTAAATTTTAAAGACAGTCCATGGCGTAACACTTAGCAGTAACAAAGATGAACTGTTGATACAGCCAATGTTCTGTGCAAATGTCCAGAGAATTAGGAGGGAAAAGCTGATCCCAAGGGGTCCACACACCGTGTGACTACATTCGCAGGCACGCGCGCGCGGTCCCCTGCATTTACGTAGCATTCTCTCAGTAACAGATTAGCGGCTGCCAGGGCCGAGGGAGGGGTGGATGTGGCTGTGAGGGTAAAAGCCCGCGGCGGCGGTGGTGGTGGAAACGTTAGGTGTCTATCAATGTGAATGTCCAGGTTGTGATATTTTACTGCACTTTGGCCAGATGTTTTCTTTGGGAGAAACTGGATAAAGTGCACTTGTGATGTCTACATGTTACTTCCTCCACCTACATCTGAATCTACAGTTTTCTCAAAAGGAAACATTTAATAAAAAAAAAAAGATGGTTCAAAGCCCAGGACTTCCCCTAGAAGGTGGGAAGGTGTGGAACCAGAGCCTGTGGATGTGTCTGTGTGTGTGTTGGGGGCAGCAGAGGTTTGCTGATGAGAAGTCTGGGCTCACTGTCTCTTTTTCTCTTTTTCCAGCACCTTCTGGTTTGTGCCATCTCATTGGCAGTGCATCTACCATCGTGACACCACCTAGGATTGTCTTCAGACTCTATGACTTGACTCCTGGTGTCCTAGTGTTGGGGGCAGAGATGTTGATCATGCTGTTGACTGTCACTGTGAAAGGGGGAGGGCACCTAACAGGAACAGGACCGTAGTTATTTAATGATTATTCACCTTACTAACTATAGAGAAGTTTTCCTACAGACCCGGGAAACTGGAGGATGTGCCGCAAGAAGGAAAACAGAGCTATGAAAAGGTAAGAGACACTTTGGGGTCTGCATGGGTCCATTGCTCAGAACAGAAAATGCATTTGGGGAACACAGGATAGGATGCACTCTGACTTGGTTGCTGTGTCTGGAGCTGGACCCCCGTCTGGGACTTTGCCTCAGGAATGCTGACCATTCTCAGGTCCCAGGAACTGGCAGAACTGGGTTTTAACACCTTTGAAAATTAACTACCTTGTTATCAGACTTCAAAATCCTGGAAGGAGACACAGGGACCACAGACCCTGCAGCCACCCTCACCCTCCCTTGCCCTTGCATGCAGCCTTTCTTCCTCAGCCCTACAGAACCAGCCAGCTAACAGGGAAAGGGCAGAGCAGATTTTACATGGACAAATCCCCCTGCTCTCCCATTTTGCTGGCAGTGATGGAATAAAACACTCACATTCAGCCTTGTCTCTGCTTAATTGGCTGAAGTAGCAACAGGCAGCGGGGACCCACTGTGTCAGTTTCACTAGACTAATTCTATTTAAGCATCAGGGCAGAAGTAAGGGTTCCCCTGTGTTCCTCGTATTCCTAGTAAGAAAAGTGCTGCTGCTGTTTGCAGACCAGTGTTGGGGTGGTTTGTCTGCTGTCGATGTTTTCCTTATTCTGGGATCAGAATCTGGTTTATCTGAGATGCCTTCCTGGCAGCAGGGAACACAGCTGCCTTGCTCTGTGAGCCTCGGAGGTCCTGGAGGCAGCCTTTATTTTAGAATGACCCTTATCAGAGGCAAAGTGCTTGAGGCATTTCCAAATGTACTAGGATGTCCGCAGAGATAATATTTGCTTTTGTTTTCCCCCATTCTAGTGAGATTCACTTAAGGGTCTGAAAATAGTCCTTGTGTCAAAGGACGTAAATGAATCACCCTAAGAAAGGTAGGTGCAGGTCAGGTTCTCTGGAATGATTGAAGGTAGACTTTCTTACTAGGAGGGCAGGTAACCCTGGTGTCCAGTAGGAAGGGTGCATTCAGCTCTTTGTGCTATCAGCCAGACCCCTGGGTGGTGTGGATCCCACAAAAGGACCAAGGAGCTGTAGAATAGCAAGTGTTGGAAACTGTCTTGGAGACAATTAAGTCTTTTTACAAGAAAATCACTGTTCTGAATCACATCTTGGTCCTGTATGATATAGGATTAAAGAATGGCTGCAAGTCCTACCCCAAAGGTAGAAATTATTATGACATTTTATATTTTCATGAAAACTTCACCTCTATGACCTCTATCTCACATCAGGTATCAATGTAAGAAATCCCTTGTGTTTGTCCTCTAGCAAATTAAAAGTCTTTAAATGTTTTGTGTCATTGTGAACTCAAAAGAGCAGTAGGTAACAAGTGAACTGAGAGCATGGAAACCAAACAGAATAGAGGAAGACAAGTACCACACCATCTTGAAGGCTGACAATTAGAAGATTTTATTATTTTTAAAAAATAATAAAAGAAAAAGAACAACTCTAAAAGCTTGAGATCAGTAAGATTCATCCATTCATTTGAAAAGTATTTACTGAGCACCTATTCTGTGTCAGTCACTATTTGGGGCATGGAGAACTGAATTCTGAGCAAAGCCAGACTCTGGTGCCTTGGTGCCCCGGTGTCCCGGAGCAGACAGACCACGGGGGAAATGGGAGCTAGTGCAGGGAATGACGGCAAAATAAAACGCAATCATCTTGAAGATGTGTGTGTGAGAGAGAGAGAGAGACTTTTGAAACAATGAGGCTTTCCGTGGAGGATTTCTTGCTGATGTTACACGTTCTCCCTAGGTGCAAATGCATACAGCCTGTCTTCTTCACAAACCTTAGGGACAGCAGATAATCGTGCTGTTAACTTCATTGGTTCCCAGGGAAAAATGATTTAAGAGTAGAAGGGGGTTTCAGTTCCTGCTGGGATTTTTTTTTTTTTTTTGCAGGCCTACCTTTATAGATATTATGGTTCTATTTTGTGAATGTTAATATAAATGTAGATGTTATATAAAAATTTTATACAAATATAGATGTAAAAATATTACATAAATGCAGATGTTTCTACACATACATATTTTAATATACACAAGGCTGTTAGGGAAGAAAGGAGATAAATATTTCATTCTTTTTCTGGATTGCTTGATTTGTTACAGGGACACATTGGTTTTGCAACATTATTAAAGTCTATGTTAAACAATCTTCTGAGCTGGGCTTAAAATATAAGGGGAGAGGCTACCATTTGCAAATTAAAATAGGATAAAATTATTCGGCTGCAATATGGCAAACTGGGTTCATACCGAGGCTTCCCATCCAAATCCCTAGAACTAGAAAAAAAGTAAAATCATAAATCCTTAGTCCCACTGGAAAACAAGAAGAGAATCTTTCTTTGGTGGATCAGAAAAACTTTCTAAAAATAGAAAGCTGGAATTAGTGAAAAAGTATACCCTGCTCAAACATTCACAGGAGAATACTGCTATAAAAGGAAGCCCTAAACCTAGATGGGGATACAGGTATAGCTCCCTAGCTCTCAAGCATCCCACCACAGGGTGATTAATTAGGGACCCCAACAGAAGCAGACAGGAGATCAACTCCTGAATTGGAGCACTGCATGCCCACCAAAGCAAACAGCAAAACTTGACAATATTTATCTGGACTTTGAGAACAGTTCACTAAAGTAATGACCAGCAAAACTTCCAACACACAGCTACTTTTTAAAATCCTCACCTGAGGACTTGCTTAGAGAGAGGAAGGGAGAGAGAGTTAGAGATAGGGAGATAGAGAGATGAGAGAAACATCCAGGGTCGCCTTCTGTTTGTGCCCAGAACCAGGATGGAACCTGCAACCCAGGTATGTGCCCTGACCAGGAGTAAAACAGGCAACCTTTGGGTGCACAGGATGATATTCAATCAACTGGGCCACTCTGCCAGGCGACACATCCACTATTTTAAGAATTTTCATAGGATAATAAAAACTCTACTGTATGCTTGAAGTTATATATTGTATTTATTTTTGAAAATGCAGTAAAAACGGTCTAAGGCATAGATAAGATCTCAAACATCTAATTAGAAACTGAAGCAACAACAGAAAGCTGGTGCACAGGGCTGCCATGAACCAGTGTACACACACTGTCCCAACCGAGGTGCGTGGCTGGTGTGGGTCTAAGGTCTGGAGGCATAACCTCGGGAAAGCCAGGCGCTCTGTGGCGGCCCGAGGGGCATGGGGTGGGCCGGCGGGCCAGGTGGTGTGCCTAGGCCTGACGGGAGCTCCCGCCGGGCTGCGCCGCCGACGCACAGACTGCAGGGCCCCTGGAGGACCTGGCCCACGCCCCGCGCTCCTGAGCACCAGCGCCCCCTGCTCCCGCGCCTCCACCTCCCCGGCCTGACCCGCCCCCGCCCCCGCCCCCGCCCCCCTCGTGGATGCTCCGCGTCTGGCGCCGCCCGCGCTGGGGAGTGCGGGAGGCTCGGCCTCTCTCCTGGGAATTACCTGCCAGTGGCACGAGGAGGGCGCCAACTCCGCAGGCCCGGCGGCGACGCAGAAGAGCACACCGACGGCGGGGGCGCGGGAGCCGCTGGGCCCGCCCCCGCCCGGCCTGCGCGGCGGGCTCGCCCCAGGGGACCCTCCGCCGCCTCCCGCAGCGTCGCCGGCCGCCCGACTCCCGCCCCGCCCTCACTTCCCCCGCCGCGCCCCGCCCCGCCCGGCGCAGCCCCGGGTTCTCCCGGCCCCGCCCTGGGCCCTGCGCCCACCCGCGATCCGCCCTGGGCCCGCCTCTGTCATGTGGGGGAGCCGGGCTCGGGGAGCGGCTTCCGCCGGTGCGTGCAGCGGGGCGGCCGCGGGCTCCGGGCGCGACCCCGGGCGGACGGGGCGCGGCGGGGAGGGAGGGCCGCCCGGGAGCGGACGGCGGGAGGGCGCTGGGGCCGCCTCTCCGCCGCAGGGCAGGCCCTAGAGGCCGGCGGCGCCTCGCCCCAGCTCCGCCCAGCTCCCGCCCGCCAGGCCCTTCCCGGAACGCCGCGCCCCGCGCCGCACCCCGCGCCCCGCCCGCCCCGGGTCCCGGCACCGCCCAGCCCTCGCCCGGCCCCCGCACGCTGGGTTTAGCGCCCCGCGGCCGCCGCCCTGCGCACCCGCCGCCCCAGCGCCCTCGGGCCCCGCGCGCCCTCAGCTCCAAGGCCCTCGCTGCTCGGCCGTGGCCACCGCTCCTGTCCCACGGGGGCTAATCGCCCAGACGGCTCCCTCTCTCAGCTCCTGTTACGGTTTTGTGTGTGTGGTTATTTTTTTAAGTTCATGGGCTGCCATTGGCCAATAACCTTGTAAAGCTTCAAGGGCGCGGCTCTGTAACGCGGACTCTGCGCGCTGCGCTGAGCTCCGCCGGCGGGGCCCCTTCCCCCGAGCGCAGCGAGGTGGTTCCCGGGTCTGGGCCACGTGAATACCACCACAGTGGACATCGCTATACATACACTTTTACAAATAAGTGCTTTCCATTTTTGTGGGCAGATACCCCAGGAGGAGGATTGTTGGGTCATAAGGGGGCTCTTTTCTTAATTTTTTGAGGATCCGCCATACGGTTTTCCAGGGGCTGCACCAGTTTACAGCCCCACCGCAGTCCACGAGGGTTCCTTTCTCCCCACAGCCTCTCCAACAGTTTTTTGTCTTTTTTTCAAAAATGTTTTTCTTGATTTCAGAGAAAGGGAGAGAGATAGAAACAGAGAAACATTGATTGGCTGCCTTCTGCATGCCCCCTGTTGGGGATCAGGCCCGCAGCCCAGGCCTGTGCCGACTGGGAATGGAACCTGCGACGCGGACACCATGGTGCAGGGGACAATGACCCTCCATCAACTGAGCCGCAGGCAGGGCTGCTGCTTGTCTTATTGATAACAGCCATTCTAACAGGTGTGAGGTGTTATCTGGTTGTGGTTGTTATGTTTTCCTAAGAACTAGTGAAGTTGAACATCTTTTCATGTACCTGTTGGCCATTTGTATGTCTTCTTGGGTTAAGTATCTATTCAGGTCCTCTGTCCACCTTTTAAATTGGATTGCTAGTTTTGTTGTTGTTATTGAGTTGTATGAGTTATAAAGCTTCTCTGAGACCAAGGTCCATAAGTTTAGTGTCTATGTTTTCTCATATGTATTTTATTGTTTCAGGTCTTATATTTAAGTCTATAATTCATTTTGAGTTAATTTTTGTGTGTGGTCTCAAATAGCAGTCTAGTATAATTCTTTTGCATTTGTCCTTCCAATTTTTCCAACACCATTAATTGACAAAGCTTTACTTTCTCCATTGTATGTTTTTTGCTTCTTTGCCTAAAACTAGTTGCCCATATACATGAAGGTTTACTTCTGCTCTCTCAATTCTGTTCCCTTGGTCTGTGTGTCTGTTCTTCTGCCAATACCATGCTGTTTTGATTATTGTATCAGCTCCCTCTTGAAAATTCCTTGTTTGTTTTTTAACAACTCCCTGATTCTTCTTATGACTTTCTGGGTTACCTGGCCTTTTCTTATCTTTTCTTGGGTCTTTAGAAAAATGCCAGGAAAAGAAGAAAATTCCATTCTCCTGTGTGTTTTGGCATTCCTAGGGGCCCCCTCCTCTCCCTGGCAAACCTCTCCAACACCTGACTTCAGCTACATCCATTTGCTGATGACCCCACAATGACATTGGTGCCTAGACCTGAGCCCTCCGTGGAACCCCAACCTTACCATATCAAAAACAAAATTCATTTTCTCCTCCAAATCCTTTTGCCTTCTGTTTCCTCGCTCTTGCTTGTCGGCCATCACCAGATGGTCCAAATCAATAATCGAAAGTTTTGCTGGATTCCTCCTTCCTACTTGCAATCCCCTGGGCCTGTCCTGCGTTCTTCTCAAGCGCTTTTCCTCCGTGCCCTCCAGCCCCACTGCGCTGGCTCACCACGGGGTCTTTTGCTGGAAGAATTGCGGCACCGGTACTTCTGTCTTGTTCCCATCCCGTGTGCCTGCATTGCTGCAGAGCAATCTTCCCAATACATAACTCTGTTTATGTGCCCACACAGCTCAGAATTCTTCAGAGACTTTCTGTCGCCTGGTTGAGCATCGCCCCATACACCAAAAGGTGTCTGGTTCGATTCCTAGTCAGGGCACGTGCCCAGGTTGCTGGTTCAGTCCCCGGTAGGGGCACACATGCGGGACGCAACCGATCAATGTTTCTCTCTCACACTGATGTTTCTCTCTCTCTCCCTTTCCCTTCCCCTCTCTCTAAAAATCAATTTTAAAAAACATTTAAAAGAGATAAAAAAGAAATTTATTGGCATCGCATATAAGGCTCTTCATACATATCCAGTTGTTAATACACACGGACCCAGCGAAGGTCTGAGGATTGAAAATCTAGCCGTGAAAGTGGAGGGCAGGAAAAGATAGAGGAAAGAGGCTGGCCACTCCAGTCTGGTAATTTATATAGTTTATTAATGGAAACAGCTCATGAAGGACGTCTTACGTCGCTTCATGATGAAATGGATTCCATGCAGCTTGGCAGGAACCAAAGAATCACAGGGTGAAGGCCGGGACAGTCACGGGTCCAAGTATGTGAAAGCCACCAGGTATGGGAAATCACGCGCTTGACCAGCTCGGGACAACGGCCTGGCCAGGAACCAGCGTGCAGCAGGAGGCAGGGAAGAGGTGCTGGCTTCTGCCAGAACAGACAGACGCTGGCAGCGCTCAGCCTCCGGGGGGTTTCGGGAAGCAATCTCGGCCAGGCCCTGGTCCAGCCGGCGGTCACGCCGGAACTCCCCTCCACACCAGTCTGAACTGCCTCGTGCTGAATGATACAGCGACAGTAAGTTATTTGTTTCCTCAAACACGTGTACTTTTGCAAGGCTTCCATCTCTGAGTTTGGAGTCCCTTCTCCTGGGTGTCACCTGCTTGGCCTGTCCTCGTTGTTCAGATCTCAGCTCACGTGTCAGGGATTCTGTGACAACCGTCTTGATTCTCCAGCCAGGCTTCTTGCTGCTTTTACGTTCTCTTGCCCAGTACTCTGCGTCATCCGAGCACAGGTTAAGCATATTTCACGTCTGCTTACGTGTGCAGGAGGGCCCGAGCTCTTTCCTCTTCCCGTGTCCCTTCTGGGAGTCCCCCTGACTCACACAGCGCTTCACTCTCACCCTGCCCATCACCAACTGTGTGGGCTGCTTTCCCCACACTGGGCTCTCCACGACCCCCGCTGGCTGCCCTGCAATTTAACTCACTCCCACCCTTCAGACCGGGAGGTACCGTCAGATCCCACAGGGTTAGGGCTGGGTGGCATGCGATTGCCCCTCCCCTTTCAGATGCCAGTTGAAGCAGTAGTAGGTCTTGAGGTTGCCCACAGCTTCTGTCTCATTTGGCTACAGACTGACCCCTTCCTCCCTTGGCTCCCATTAATTTGCTAGAGCAGCCCACAGAGCTCAGGGGAACACCCACTTACATTCACCGGCTTGTTCAAGGGCATGAAGGGTACAGACGCGTAGCCGGATGAAGAGCTACACGGGGCGAGGTCTGGGAGGGTCCCGCGTGCAGGAGCTTCTTGTGCCCGTGGATTGGGGTGTACCACCCTCCAGGTGAGGATGTGTTTGCAAACCTGGAAGCCCCCCAAATCCCATCCTATGGGGGTTTTGGTGGAGACTTCATGGTTAATCATTAACTATTTTCAAACCTTATCCTTTCTCAAGAGAATGGGGTGAGGCTGAGAACTCCGAGCTTCCACCCATGGCTTTGCTAAGTCTGGTGAGCATCCCTCATCCTGGAGCCCACCCGGAGTTTCCTCATTAGAACAAAAGACGCTGTTCTCACCCAGGAACATATGGGGGTGTCAAAAGCCCTATGTTGGGACCTGGGGTCAAAGAACAACTATCAGGACAAAAGCTGCTCCCAGTGCTCTTACCACCCAGGAACTTACAGGGTGTCAGGAGCCCTGTGTCGGGAGCAGGAGGCACAGACTAGGATACATTTTTCATGTAATATCACAATATCTATCGGGTATCTTGAGGCCAGGGACCATGTCTTCTATCATCATATCATCAGACCTTAGTGTAGCTTCTGGCCTATAGTAGGTGCTCAATAAAAGTTGTGCAATAAATGAAATAATCAACCATACCACCAGTTTGTGCGTCACTGTTACTGTTTTATGAACACTAGATAGTCCATGTAATAAAGTTATTATACCTGATGAGCAAACATCAAGTTATCCCAGAACCACCCTATAAATGATTTAAAGACTCTGCCCATTATATTGCTTAGATAACTCATGGGATAAGAACTTCCCACAGTCCTTATGAAGATCTTACATTGACTTTGGAAGTGTTGATGGCCCCTAGGAGAGAGAGAAAGTGTGTGTTACAGGGTGGGTCTGGGGTGGGGAGAGGAAGGCAGCAGGAGTGGCCAGATGATAGAGCCCTTCCCTCAGCCCTTGCTGCTCTGTCCTGGGCCTCGGTGAACCTTCCTGATAAGGAACTGAGGTTCAGTACCTCAGGCGGGTGGGCACGTCTAGGCGTTTGAACTGCTTGCCTTTGTATAAAAAGGATGAAATGTTCTGACCACAATTCCTCAAGTAGATATAATAAAAATGCATACCTCATGTCCCTTTTGGCTTTTGTTCTGAGATGCCCAAGCCTGCATTTCCAAATTAAACCTCTTACTCTTTGTGCAAAATCCAGTGGGTTTTGAAGGGGATCCTACTCTGAGCACCGAGCTTGCCCAAGAAGGCAGCCTTTGGGTTTCCAAGGTCACTGCTCTGTACTACAAGTCCCAGTCTCAACCCCTGTTTCCCGAGCACCCCACGACCGGCACAGCAGGAACTGGAGAGGCTTGTGGCATGCACCAGGGCGCAAGCCACGGGCTGGCTAAAATAGACTCGTAACTTGAGCTCTGGCATGTGAGGGAGCACTTTCCTTAAACTTCTATGCAAATTTATCTAGTTCCCTTCAGTAATGACTTGGGACTGCAGAGGAAGGCTGCCCAGAGTCAACTGCCCCCATCAGTTATTTATTTATCATTTAGCTATTTTAAAAATCTTATGATCAGAAGTTATCAGTTTTTACTATATCTATGCATTATATTATATATTTTTTATTTTTAACTATTACTTATTTAGCAAGATTTCCCCGTTTTGCTTTCTCCTGATTCCCTAATCTATCACCAGTGGATTTCATGTAACCCACTTACGTCTCCTCTTTTGAGTGTAATGAATAAAATAAAGGACAAAACTACATTACCTCAATCCATTGAGATTTACTTGATGTAGTCAGTAGGATTACAAAGAAGCTCACCCAGGAAGACCATTCAGACCCAGACCCGGTGTTAGGATCCAGCAAGGGGCCCACTGAGCCCCACTGGCTCCCGCCACATCCAGTCAACTTGGGTAAATTGTCTCTTGAATCCAGGACCTTCCCTTGCTTGTGGTAGAGGGTCTGACTTTATCTGAGCTGCTCTTAGAACATTCTCCAGGTGGCGATAAAGGATAGAAGTTGAAACTGGTGGCTGGTTTTGATTTTGGCTTTTCAACTGGAATTGCTTTCTGAGAGTCTGAACAAAAATCTTTGCTGTATAAATGAGTTCAGCTCTGAAGATAAAGGGCACGTCCTTCCTCTAGCCTCAATCTCGGGTTTCTTAGGCAACCAGGAACCATTGTGGAGGTGTCAAAGGTCATTCCTCCGGATGTGCAGGAGCCCCACAGGGAAATTCCAAATCAACTGTAGTTAAACTGACGGGATTGTCCAGGGGGGTGCCCATGAGGGTTGATCACCAATCGCCCTGAACCCCTCCAGTTGTTTCAGACAGCTGGTAGAGAAACCAAGGCACATAAAAGGTTGAATGATACTTAAAGGGTCTGAGTCTCGTGGAGCTCAACCCATAAGCAGCACACTTCAAACCACTACATAATATCCCTAGAAAATTTGCTCAGGCTCTACAGATAGCCAAAGAAAGACTAAAATTAAAATGGGAAATTGTGCTTCTAAAGTTAAAGACCCCAAGAGTCGCAGCCCCCCCACCCCCCATTAAGATTCCCCACAATTTGTATGGAATCTCAACTTGCGAATGTCTACAGAAATGAGAAAATTTAACTAAAAATGATATAAACTAGAAATGGCCAAAGCGGGGACCTTTGCCACCTCCAAACTGAATTTTTCTGCACACACAATTAGAAAAAGCCTGCTCTAAAATTAAATTGAATGAATCGGAAGCTTATCTTGATTGAAAATTAGAAGCTTCTCGCAGAGGCTCAGATAAAATATCTTCCCTACAGGAAAAGAAGAAAATTTTAGAGACTCTCTCAGAACTAAAGAAGGCTTCTGAAGCCAATAAATGCCAAGACCCTATTCCCCCTTCTACAGCGCCTCCAATACACCCTTTCTCTCTGAGCTTCCCAGGCAGACTTCCCACCCCTCCCCTCTTCCTTCTCCTAGATCTCCTCTGTTAGCACTCCTGACTGACCTAGGGGAAAATGAAAATACAAATGCAGAGAAAGATAATTCAGGAATTCTAGCAATGCCTTTCAAAGAAAGGCCTGTCTCAGGTAGAGGGGAACTAGCAATTGTATGTGGCCTTGGACTAGAACAGAATTAAGAAATCTAAAGATTTCCCTGACCCTCTCCAGGACCCTCATGGGTTTGCAAAGGAATTTAATTTAACTGTTAGAACGTGTGGTCCTGGCTATTCTCACCTATTCCAGTTAAAACACCAACTGGTTTCTGAGAGCAAGGCAATAAACAAAATGCCTGAGTAAGGTTCTCTGGCATACTCCTGTAGAGGATTTTTAAAACAGACAGACAGACCTGGAAAAATGCAGGGAATTACCCCACCAACTTTATCAAGCCATTTTTCCTTGGAAAATGGACTGGACCAAGAACCAGAAATATAAAAGAAAACCTGATCAACCAGTGCTGATTTCTTTGAATGTTTTGACAAAACTTTCAAACAATACTCAGGTCTGTCTCTGGACAGTTTCAAGGATCATAAAAATGATCCCTTACTAAATTGTGCATCTTTGGAAGGACTGGATGAAGAGCTTGTAATTTTGATCAAACAACAGAAATTAAACTGGCAGACCACCCATGATGGCTATTCTGGTTGATCCACTATCTAAAACTGTTCTAAAGGTATAAAAAGATAAAGCTGCCAAAATTATGAACATACAGCTCCAACAATTAAACAAGTCAGATCTGCTCAGAGGTCTCGTAGACAAGGGGAGAAAGGACTCTTTTTTTACTGTAAAAAGCCAGGTCCCCATGAGAAAGAGTGTAGAAAACTGAAAAGGGATTTACAAAGAAAAAAAACCCCAGAAACAAACATAGGGCTGCTCCAAAGACTATGAGAGGGGTTTCCCCTTCTCCTTACAAATGCTTTAGAAGAAATTGTGATTGACAATGGGGCTACTTTATCTGTTCTTAACCCTACCCAACTAAGTTTCCCTCTACCTCAAAGTAAAGCTTTTGAAAAAATGGTAGGGGTATCTAACCAACCAATGACTGTTTTTATTTTTATTTTTTTTATTTTAAATATATCTTTATTGATTTCAGAGAGAGGAAAGGAGAGGGAGAGAGAGATAGAAACATCAATGATGAGAGAGTCATTGATCCAGCCCGCAACCCGGGCATGTGCCCTGACCGGGAATCGAACCCTGATCGCCTGGATCCTAGGTCGACGCTCAACTGCTGAGCCACGGCCGGCCGGGCCCAATGACTGTTTTTAGATCAGAACCTTCAACTAGGGAATGTTATGGGGCAACTTATATTTTTACTGGGCAAATCAGCCCCAATTCACCTGATAAGGAAAGATCGATTTTCTTGAAATCCATGATACCCACATGCCCTTTTCCTGGAAGGGTGAAATATATTTGGAACTAAATGAATCAGATACTGAACCAACTGGGAAAATAATGATTTTAAAGGAATTTCCACCAGAGGAAAATTATCTTGAAACCAAATGTTTGTGACAGGATGTGCCAATGCAACTTTGGGCCCTTTCCAGGGCAGATATTGGCAAGATCAAGTCTGCTCCTCCTATTAAAATAACTATTGATAATACTTTGCCTCTACCTAATATTCACCAATATCCTTTAAGACCTGATGCACTAGCTGGAGTTTAGTCCATTATATAAGATTACTTAAGAAGGGGCTTAATGAAAAACATATCCTTGGGTGAGGAACAGAAAGGGGCGGCTTATTATTCCATGTACGGGCCCCTGTAATTCTCCTATCCTTCCAGGAAAGAAACCAAATGGGAAAGGATGGAGATTTGTACAGAATCTTGTAGCTATAAATAAAATAGTTATTCCCAGACATCCTGTGGTTCCAAACCCACATACTCTATTATCAGCCATTCCTGTGGACTGCCAATATTTTTCCAGAATAGATTTATGTAGTACCTTTTTCGGCATTCCAATAGAAAAAGGCAGTCAAGCCCGGCTGGGCGTGGCTCGGGCTGAGCATTGACCTAGGATCCAGGCGATCGCTGTTCAATTCCAGGTCAGGGCACAGGCCCGGGTTTCGGGCTCGATCCCCAGCAGGGGGGGTGCAGGAGGCAGCCGATCAGTGACTCTCTCATCACTGATGTTTCTCTCTCTCTCTCCCTCTCCCTTCCTCTCTCTGAAGTCAATAACGATATATTTAAAAAAAGAGAAAAAAAGAAAAAGGCAGTCAATATCTCTTTGCCTTCACCTGGGAAAATCAGCAATGTACTTGGAATGCAATGTCTCAGGGATATACAAAAAGTCCCACTTATTTCTCCCAAATATTAAAAACTGATTTAAATGAGGTTAAATTTCCCAAAGGTTCCACTCTAATTCAGTATATGAATGATCTACTTTTATGCACTGGGACATTACTAGACTCCCAAAAGGACACGATTTACCCATTACAACAGCTAGCTATAAAGGACACAAGGTCTCAAAGGATAGTCTTCAATTTTGCTTACCTCAAGTAAAATTCCTTGGCCACCTCATATCTAAAGATGAACTACTGATTAACCCTGAAAGACTTAGAGGAATCCTCTCTTTCCCTCTTCAAAAAAATGAGAAGACAACTTAGAAGATTCCTGGGTTTGACTGGATATTGTCAAAATTAGGTTCCTAACTTTTCATTAATAGCCCAGCCTCTATATGCCCTATTAAAGTCAAATCCACCTGATCCAATTAAATAAAACCCCAAAAGGAAACAAGCTGTAGAAGCTCTAAACGAAGTACGGTCTAAAGCTCCTGCTCTGGGACATCCAAATTATAAACTTCCCTCCCTCCTTTTCACATATGAAAGTAAGGGAAATGCTTTAGGAGATCTAAGTCAGAAACACAGAGGTCATCATAGACCTATAGGGTATTACAGTCAGCATCTAGACTCAGTAGCAACAGGGCTCCCTCCCTGTATGAGGCCAATCTCCACTACAGCCATGTGACGTAAACAGACAGAAGAGAGAGTTCTGGGCTCTCCTTTAACTACTTATGTTCCTCATTCTGTTGAATCTTTGCAGAACTCTCATCACACTCAACATTTCTCTGTCAGACGATTTCACTGCTCCTACTCTCTATACCTAGCATTACTTTAACTCGGTGTAATTACCTTAACCCGACAACTTTGTTACCCTCTTTATAAGATGAAGACACCCACAACTGTATTTTGTTTACTGACCACCTTCTTGTTTCTAGGAGTGATTTTCAGGAAACAACGATGGATAATACTGATTTAATTTGGTTCACAGATAAATCTTATCTGAAAAATAAATAGGAACATTACCGTGCTGGATATGTGATAACTTCCATGTGGACATAATTGAAAGTTCTTATCTACCTGAAATAAGATCTTCCCAACAAGCTAAACTAGTTGCTCTAACTCAAGCTTGTCAATTGGCCAAAAATCAAATAGCTAGTATTCACACTAAAAGTCAATATGCATTTGGTGTAACTCATTACTTTGGAATGTTATGAAAGATCAAGGCTTCTTAACTTTTTCAGAGCAGCCCATAAAAAAATGGAAAACTGGTAGCAGAATTTTTAGCTGCCGTACAGCAACCAAAACAACTGACAATTATCAAAATCCCAGGACATTCTAAAGCTGCCACCATGAAAACAAAAGGAAATCATTTTGCCCACTGCAGCTAAGCAAGTGGCATCGAGCAGCAAAGCCATCCAAATCCAAGAGTGTTCTTTGCTTTCTATTTAATCAATAAAAGGTGATCTTTTCCAGTTTCAATAGACAGCTACAAAAAATAAATAAATAAATAACATGGCAACAGAAAGGGGTAATCTTTGACCCAGACAGGCAGACATGGCTTAGACCCCCTCAGAAACTTATTTCACCTATGGGGCCCAACTCCCTGTACTCCAGCATGTACATGAGCTAACACACTGGGGTCGTAAAAGGATAATTTCAAGGAAGCCTCCTACTGTAACTCCTAAGGTGCACAGTAGATGTCCTATCTGCCCAAAATATAACCCAGGAAAACCACTCCATGGATCCCAGGACATTTCCCACTTCCTTAGGTCCAAAACTTGAGGTATGGAAATTGGATGTTATCTAAATGCCACCATTTCGGGGATATAAATATATATTACATATGATTTGTATGTTTTCTCACTGGGTTGAGGCATTCCCTTGCAAGAAAGCAACAGCCTGAACCATTTGGTAAATTGTTATTTAAAAAATAATTCCCGCCCAGCCGAGTGTGGCTCAGTGGTTGAGCGTCAACCTAGGATCCAGGCGATTGGGGTTCGATTCCCGGTCAGGGCACATGCCCGGGTTGCGGGCTCGATCAATGACTCTCTCATCATTGATGTTTCTATCTCTCTCTCCCTCTCCTGTCCTCTCTCTGAAATCAATAAAGATATATTTAAAAAAATAAATAAAAATAAAAATAATTCCCAATTGGGGAATTCCCTCCGACTTACATGGTGAATGAGGGACTCATTTCACTGGGAAAATAATAAAATCCATCTGTAATATTTGGCCTATTCTACAGCATTTTACCTCCAGGCTCTGGACTGGTAGAACAAACCAATGGTACAATCAAAATTCAACTAGCCAAAATTTCAGAAGCCTTAAATCTCCCCTGGACAAAAGCTCTCCCTAGAGTGCTCCTTAACCTAAGAGCTGTTCCTTTTGGTAAACGTGATCTTTCTCCTTATGAAACAGTCACTGGCTGCCCCATGCATCTGCACTGAAGGGGCATATGAACCAAGTTTACTAAAAGAAGACATTTTACATTATTGTTGAGGGCTTATCAACCAGCTTAAAGAAACTGATAAATTAGTAATGAGTTCATTTCACAGTGCACTCCAGGAGGTGAAGATTTCAGAGGTCACAGCTTACACCCAGGAGGTTTGATCTACTGAAAAAGGCATCAAATAAAAGACTCTCCCCAGCCCCATCAGAGGGGACCTTGCCAGGTCTAACGAACCCATGTGCAGCCAGACTCGGAGGACTTAACTCATGGGCTCACATTACTTGTTTTAAAAAGGCAACTGGTTGTGAATGGACATCTAGTCCCATCTCTGACACGTACCGTGGTCTACAGTTCTTTGCTTTCTATTTAATTAACAAAAGATTATCTTTTCCAGGTTCAATAAAAGACTTTTCAAGGATGAGAAGAGGCCGACCATGGGCAGACAGCCATCCCAAGACATCAGCAAGGCCTTTTGGCTCATGAACTGATGCTCTCACATCACCTAATTGTCATTCACTGAACATACGTAATGATTTTATACTGTTCGTTTCCTCCTTATGGTTTCCCAGTGGAAACAACATCTGTCTCCCCAGGCCCCGCCCTTATTAGCTATGAAAAGTTTAACTTGGACACCTGCTAATTAGATTACTTGCTAATCTTTCCCACGGACTAGACAATGATATTCTAATTATCAATTATAAAAATGAAATTCACACATTTTTAGCCACACATTGGTCTTCCCCTACTATCAAAATAAGCTTTGGTACTTTTTTCCCCTGGCTATATCTATTATATCCAAGATATCTATCTTGGGCAAATACCTAAAAGAACACGTCCCTAATAATTCTCCTGGTAGAATTATATATGGCTCTAATCTAGATGAATTTTGTATAGCTATAGGAATGGATCATGAAAAGCTAAGAAAAATGCCTGGATATGATGCAAAAAGACTTACAGTGACTTGCCCTGTCTGTAATAGTATTTCTTGTCCTCAGACTCACCAGCCATACTCTTGTGTCTGGATTTCTGTGAAACCAGAAAAAAAATCAATGGGTCCCCATTTCAAAAATTATTGTGGTTACTTGGTGGGTAAATATGTCTGTAACTACCCCACCCTCCTTGCATCCTGGACGGTTGTGGGAAGCCCCATGGAATAATCAAACTAGCTCATTTGGGGGTTACCTCTACCCATCTAACTATGGCATGGGAAACTCAACCTTTTGTGTTCCATTCAATACACCCCAACTGCTCCCAAGCCATTGCTACTCAATGGCAACAACAATCCCGGTGGGTCCAAACAACATTGGCCCTCTAAAAGAAATAAAACAGGAATACTTGGAGGAGTAGGGAGAGGTCTTGGTATTCTGGAACAAGCTGAACTTGCAACTAATAAAAAATGTCACTCATTAGAAAAAGACTCTATCTAAAATAGGTCATATAGAGGGAATGCTGTTTCAAGAAGGAAAAAGGTGGAAAGCAATATGGAAAGACAATAAAGCCTTAGTTCAATGGATAGAATAGACTCGACAGACCATAAAAACTCATGAACAAGTCTAGTCGGTTGGGCTCAGTGGTTAGAGCATTGGCCTGCGGACTGAAGGGTCTTGAGTTCCACTCTGGCCAAGGGCGTGTGCCTTGGTTTCAGGCTCGATTCCTGGCTCCAGTCAGGCACGTGTGGGAGGCAACCAATCTACGCGTCTCTCTCACATTGAAGTCTCTCTCTCGCTCCCTTCCACTCTCTCTGAAAAGCAATGGAAAAAACATCCTTGCCTGAGAATGAAAAACAACAACAGAAAAACCCAAACTCATGATCAAACCCAACAACGGGAATGTGCCTGTACCCCAATTCAACAGTGCCCACTGTCTATGCTAATGCAAATGGAATCAGCAGTAGCTATGAGACAATGGCCAACAGTGTGTGCAGAAGCCCAGGCCAGACACTTATGGGATTCATATGGTTCCCTTGGATTTTAGAAAATTTTGGATGGGAAATGCGATCTATGATGTTGTGTTATAACAGCCCAGGCACCTTGGTTAGATCCTAAGCTTAAATTCTCAGTAGTTCAACTGACTGGCATAGGGATCATCCTCAATAACACTAGAATACTTCCAATGGGAAGTAGATGGGCCATATTTTAAAATAATAAACAATGGGAATCCATCTCACTATCTGACTGTGAAAATCGAAAAGGTGAATGGTTATACCCCCAATCTATATGGAATACTGACTTCACCCAATCCTGGCCTATTGTATCTACCTCAACAAATAACAATATGTGGTATATGGGAAAGGGGCATTTTCATTGGAATAGGTTAGAAAATTCTTCTGTTATACTAAGTGATTTTTATTGTAATAACACCAAGTTTACATTAAATACTACCAGAATATGGTGTAATACTGAAATTATAAGCAGAATAACTGAGGTTAATAAAACCTATGATAGTATTGATACTGAAAATCCAATGTATTGGAAAATTAAGCTTAATCCTCCCCATGAAGTCATTTCTATGGAAACTAACTGGCCAAGAGAAACTTTAGAGCTTCTGGATAATGAAATAGTAAAGACATTTAAAAAAAAATGTTTTTATTGATTTTAGAAAGAGAGGAAGGGAGAGGGATACAGAGATAGAACCACCGATGCGAGAGAAACATCGATCGTCTGCCTCCTGCACGCCCCCCTCCTGGGAGTCGAGCCCGAAACCTGGCACGTGCCCCGACTGGGAATTGAACAGGGGACCTCTTGGTTCATGGGCTGATGCTCGGCCACTGAGCAACCCTGGCTGGGTGAGACAGTAGAGAGTCTTAAGTCATCTGGTTAAACATATCGTAAGGTACAAGTGACAGTGCATGAAGAAGGAAAACACATAATTAGCTTAATAAAAATTTATGATAATACATGTACGGGTTTCTCGGCTGGCTGGGATGCTTGTTTTCCTCAGACCCTTCCTTGTCTAGTATTAGACATTGCTTATTCTTAATCGGTGTCACTGGTTTAACACTGACACTTTTGTTCCTGGTATGTAAATGTTATACTAGATACAGAAAAACAAAACTTAAGACAAGCAGCAAAAAGACTCAGATCATGGTAGCTCAAAAATTAGAAATGATCCAGAATATTTTTCACAAGGACATATAGCATCTGACTGCCTCCCATCCATCTGCCTTTTTGTTTTGAATAATAATAATAATTCGACCTTGAATGCCATCTAAGGTTCGGGTCTTGCCCCATCCCCAGCAAGACAAATGCTGACCCTAAGATTTCCTAGGAATGAGCCTTCCTGGCCCCGTGGGACCCTGTTATCCAACCAAAAGGCTGGTCGTCGGGTATCCTTTGGATTGATTTATGACCAAAAGGGTGACATGTGGACGAAAAAGGGCCACGTGCTCACCTGACGAGCTCAGGGGAGGCCTGCATGGCAGCCTTGCAAACTCAGAGACCTAAAGTAACCACAAATGGTCTGAAATTAGAACTCTTTAACTGAAAGCAGTTTAGGGTGGGTACTCATGTCCCAGGCCGGCATCTCACCTGACAAAGGCCAGTCTTCACCTTAACTGCCTGTCTATTGTCTTTTTGCATCTACTGTAACATATCTCTGGAATGTCAAAGTAATTTTCCTTTTTCTGACCCCTCAAAGCACAGGCACCACTCTGGGGGGACCACAGACCCCCTCACTGTTCCTGAGTTAATTGCTGACTATTCACTATCCTGCACCCACCTAAGTAAAAGAAGTGTGTGTCCGTCATTTTACTTTCATCCAGTCCCAGAGGTTTCCCCACTTTGCTTTCTCCCGCCTCCCTAACCCATCACCCATGGGTTTCATGTAACCCACTTACATGACTGTAATCTATACAGCAAGGTGGGAAACTGCCGTTCTCCGGAGCATTCTCTCAAGCCTTTGAGATTTTGCTTTCCTCTGTTTGTTGGCAGTGTGGCTCTAATAAACTAACAAAAATTCTTCAGAGTTTGAATGTTTCTTACGTTGACATCAATTTCAAGTCTATGGTCACACTTTAAGGAAGGAATGCCAATGAAATAAGAAATCTCCAGCACACGGCCCCTCTGAGTCTGGAAGGAAAGCTGGGGCGTGATCATCTGGAAAACTGTATTCCAGTGTTGGTGCCTGAACCTCTGCTAAAAATGTGAGGAAAGAATTTGGGCTCTTTGCCACAGTCCCAGAGAGCATTAGAAGAAAGCCAAGCTTTCTGCAGTGAACCCAGGAGCAGAGAGTAAATCCAGAAGCGGAGCTTCTGTTGGGAGCACTGCTGGCCTGCCCTCACTAATGGAGATGGGGCAGGATGGAGCTGTGAGTCCTCCAGCTGCCCTCACAGAGGAGCCTTGGGAAGGCTGGGCTGCCTCCCAGGGGCACACCTCCCAGAGGAAGGGGGAGTGTCCTGTGTTTACCCAATGCCTGTGTCCCATCAGACCTCCGCCGATTTTCCCCACTTTGGGCAGTGTCTTATTTTAAATTGGCCTCTGTGATGAACTATCACTGGCAGAAGGCAAGGTTACTTGCATTATGTCCTTGGCAGGGGTCGACCTTCCAGCAACACTCTCTGTGTTCATGACCTCATAATGTGTTCTCTGCTGCCTGCCTAGTCTTTGTCACTTAGAAGTGGCCCATGACCAGAACAGGTTTCTCAAGTTAGTCTCTGGGAGAGGCTGCTACCATTTCTTTGAAAGAACTGCTGGGACATTAGATATGAAGAGCTGTTAAGTACGGTAATGTTGTTAACTGGGTATTGGTATATGTCATTTGAATAACTTTCCCATTGCCTGTAGAAAACACTGCAGGGGAACCAGAGCTTGTCCACCCAAAATATGAATTTGGGGATAGATTATTTTAAGCTGGTTATTTTAAAGAAACAAAAGACTCAGAAAAATCCTTTGACCCTCCCCTTTTACCACCTAATGAAATTCAGATAGAAAAACCTGCTTAAGGAAGGGAGCTATCACCTTGTCCTCATAATATGAACTAAATGTGGCAGACATGGAGAAATCCAGCAAAGCCTGTTTGTGGGACCCCTCTGTACCCCATTGTTTCTGGGTGGCCCAGCAAAAATTTGCTTACCACATGTTTGCGCTTTCTCATCTCCCTGTGGACTGCCTGCTTTCCCTTGGAGATCAACCTTGCCTCTCTCTGTCCAGAATGGCACATAAGCCCCAACTGCCAATATGTCCTCAGGGCTCATATTCTTATGAAATGCCCAAATGGACATAACAAATCTGAAGTTTTCTCCTATTAATCTGTCTCATGTTAATTTGATTATTAGTCCAGGAAGAATTTAGAAAAGTAGAAAGAAAATTATTTTTTCTGCCACCATATTATCTATAACGTAAACCAAGTAAGGGCAGGTAGTTGCCTGGGAACTTACTTGATACCTTCTCTTGGAGGACAGGGATTCTAGCTCCAGACCAATCTTAGTGTTTTGTTCTATAGATGTGTGATAAATGTTCATTTAATTAGATTGGATTAGCTAAGCAATTGACCTAATTATGGATGGCTTAAGTCATTATGGTAGGTTTTTGTTTTCTTTTTTCCCCCATTCATCAAAGGTCTTAGTTGACTATTTAGACACTTAACTTTCCCTTGATTCATTGATTGTGATCTGATTTTTTAAAACTATGGCTAAATTCCCTGGCCAGCATGGCTCAGTGGTTGAGCATCAACCTATGAACCAGGAGGTCACAGTTCGATTCCCAGTCAGGGCACATGCCTGGGTTTCGGGCTCGATCTTCAGCAGGAGGCAGCCAATCAATGACTCTCTCATCATTGATGTTTCTATCTCTATCTCTCTCCTCCCTTCCTCTCTATGAAATAAATAAAAACATATTTTTAAAAATATGGCTAAACCAATACAAATCCATCTCTACCATTGACATTAAAACCAAGGATCCCTAAAACTTTGATTAAATTTTGCTTTAAACCGTAGCTCTAAAAATTATATTTCTCTCTCAATACCACTCAGAGAACAAGTTTTCCCCCTGGATAGTCAGCAACCCCTGAGGCAGCAGAAGATAGTAGTCAAGACCTGACTAATGAATCACAAGGTCTGGATCTCTGGCAAGCTAAACATAACACCTTGACCTAAGTTATGTTTCATTCCTGAGCCCTAAGCTGAAATGACCCCCCTGGGTACTTTCCCATGAACCCAGACAGAGGGACACCAGAAAAGACTTCAGAACTTTCCTCAAGACCTGAAGAAATGATTTATTACCATTACCTCATGTCCAGCCAATCAGCACCTGGCAAAACCCCAAGCCCCTCACCCACCGTGTCCTGTGATTTTGCCCTATATAATCTGCAAACGACATGCCATCAGGGAGTTTGGACTTTTGAGCTGTTAGCTTCCCTTTCTTCTGGGTGGCACCATTCATCAATAAAATAGCCAATATTCCTCCAGTGTAATTCTCTGTGTCTAGTTTGGCTCTCCTAGGGCCGGGTGTTTGAACTCTTTCTGTTCTGTAACAACATCAAGGGAGAATTGCTCTTAAAGTTTTACAAAGCAGTCCATCCACAGAGCACTGAAAAGTATATGTGGAGAACCACCGGATCATTTGACGCACACAAGGCAGGATAGTAAGAAGCCGGGAAGCCCCTGGGCATGTGGAGCAGGAAATGAGGCACATGGCTGATTCAGATGGGCCTTCTCCAGCGCCCTGACTCACGTGCCCTGTCTCCCTTGCACAGCCACTTAAGCATCAAGCCCTCAGAACAATGAGGTTGTGATCAGTATTGTTAATGGAGGGGAGAGGGTCTTGTCTCCCCAAGTTGCTAGTGGGGGTGGATTTCTTTCAATATCCCGAGAAAATAAATTTTCTGAGACTTGCACAGGAGAAAGAATGATTTCTATTTGTATGGAATTAAATCCATGAGTTTCCAAAGTCTCATTTCCCTTTGTCCAGTCACAGAAGAAATATAGCTGGGGCTTTAGTAGAGCTAAATTCAGAATCAGTGTCCTGAGTTTCCCTTCCATGTTGGAGCAGAGCCCAATGCAGCATCAGGCAGGCATGCTTAGCTTGTTTCCCACTGCAGTCCATTAGCCCACTGCATGTGGGGCCTGCATGACTGTGGACCATAGGGGCGAATGCAGGAGAGCCAAGAGTTACAAATCATAAGCCATTTGCACCAAGAGCAACAAGAGCCCCAAGAGACAGAACTTCTTTGTTTAGGAGATTATGTATTCTCAAATTTTCACACTCTTGCAGTGCCCACACCCATTCTGGCCAATAATCTCTGTCCCCAGTTTTGACTGATAGACACCTTCCCTAGTCACCCCAACATTACTGGATATGTGTCTATTTTTCCTTTGTTGGATCCTTTCCCTCAGTGTTTTGCAGGGAATAGGCCTGTGGTTCCCTGGGGAATGCAAAATTGCAGTTTCCTAGTGAAGCTGTCCAAATGACATGCGTATAATGTCTGGCCTTCCCCCTTTGCTTCTTTTCTATTATTAATAATGAGCTAAATTCAGTATTAAGTAGTCTTAGGAACAAAGCCTCAGTCAGTTAACCATAGAGAAAGAATTTTGGTCAAACTAGCGATAACATCTAGGCCTCAGTTGTGTTTCAGCTTGAGGCCCAGAGAAGCAGTGAAAACAGATGAAGTGATGCCATGGCTGGCATCAGGACCAGATGTAATGACTAATTACCTCCTACCCTGGCACCAACCAATCAGTAGCGACCATGATCTTGACTCTATACACTCATTTTGATGAAACAGCACATTAAAGGACACACCTGGAAATCTGATGAATATTCTATTGAGATTCTCCCCAGAGATCTCTCCTAAAATTCCTGCCTTTAGGAAACAGATGAGAAACCTTAAGTCAAAGGACACAGTGTGCACGCCCTCTCTCTAGAGCATGCCTTCTTTCTTCAGGTGTGTATCTTTGCTTTCTTTCTCCTAAGCTCTAAGGGTCCCTGTGAGACTTGCAACTAGGGGAGCAGTGGGCAGTGGCAGCTTGTCTCAGGCTAAATCCATGAACCTGTCTGTCTCCCAGGGCCCTTTTGTCCCTCTGTAACTTGTTTCCTGACTTCATGCAGCCCAGGTGGCTTATTTTTTTTGCTTCTGTGACTTTCTTTCTAAAAGGCCAAGGCAGCTCTTTGAGCAGTCTGCTCATATCTTCTCTTCAAGCATACTTTCGATTTGCATGCTAAATAAATTTCCTCTTGCACTAGAGCTCTTGGCTCTGAATTCTTTCTTTGCTGACATTGGCGCTAACATACATATCACAGTGATGTGTTCCCAGTTATGAGATGAGCAGACTTTCTTCTGCTTTTGTATTACAGCTGAACTGTCAGCAGAACAAATGCCACTTATTCAAGGTGATGTTTTAATTGCTGTTCTTTGATCTGGCCATGAGTGAGTTGCTGTGTGCTGTGCTCTGATGTCAAAAGCAACTTGTGTTAAATGAGCTGGATATGTGTTGCACCGTGCTCTTTGAATATGTTTTTGTCAATCTATTATTTCCAAAATTTGAAAGGGGGATTATTTTCAAAAGTAAAACATAGCATAACAAAATATTTACCTGTAACAATTCCAAGCATATAAGTAAAATGAGTTGTGTTTAGTACCCATCATTAAGATCTTCGGTTAATCTTTATTTCCAATTTACTGACTGTAAAATCTGATGGCTTTATAAACACATCTCTCTCCCTCCCTCTCCCTCTCCCTCTCCCTCTCCCTCTCTCCCTCCACTCTAAAAGTCTCCACTTACTTTTATTACATGAGTAATGAAGTCCTGTTAATCCAAAAGTAAAAAGCCTAAGTGAGAGGGAACAAGCATTTGAGATCCAAAAGAATAGCTATTTCAGAAGCACTGGTTCAGGCAGAAATCCAAGCACTGTCCTAACTAGGAGTTAAAGGCAAGAGGCCTATATAAGGAAAGGAAGGGGAACAATGGTCTAAATGGAAAAACTTTTTATGAGTGCCGATAAGCTAACATAGTGATGCTATAAAGAATGTCTTTAATTTCCACTTTGTCAGTCAAAACACACATTTGTTTGGGATAGAATGCTGCTTCAGGACCAGTCCTAAGGTTATTTTGCCCCATATTAACATTCCAAAGGTTGAGGACTATGATGCGAAAGGCAGTTCCCCTGGGATGACAACTCCAACTGTATTTTTAAGGTGCTCTGTTTTATATTATGAAATGTTTCAGCCTTTTGAAACTGAAAATGAAACCAGTCTCTTATTCAGGGAAGTTTGGGAAAAGAAAATGCTGTGTTATTGCTTGTCCTGGCCCAGCCTGGTTCAGTGGTTAGAGCACTGGCTGTGCACCGGAAGGTCATGGGTTTGATTCCTGGTCAAAGACATGTACCTGGGTTGCAGGTTCATGTTGCATGGGGCGTGTGTGAGAGGCAACCAATCTATGTGCTTCTCTCACATCGCTGTCTCCTCTCTCTCTCTCTCCCCCTCCACCCTCCCTTCCACTCTCTCTAAAAGTCAGTGGAAAAAAATGTCCTCACTCCTCAGGTGAAGATAAAAAAAAAGCCATGTTATTGCTGAGTGAGAGCAATGTTTTTAGTCAGTGTCAGTGGGAAGGACCAATTAAACTTGGATCAGAAGGACTGAGATATTCTCTGGAGTCAGATCCTTTTGTGACATCATTGCTATTTTTTTTAATCAATATGTTTTTATTGATTTCAGAGAGGAAGGGAGAGGGAGAGAGATAGAAACATCAGTGATGAGAGAGTCATTGATTGGCTGCAGCCCGCAACCCGGGCATGTGCTCTGACCGGGAATGGAACCGTGATCTCCGGGATCCTAGGTCAATGCTCAACCACTGAGCCACACTGGCTGGGCATCATTGCTATTTTAGAAGTGAATTTTCTAAATATTAGACACCAATGAATCACCAAGCACTACTGAGCAACAACTCTGTGTGTGAACTTCAAATGGACTGGAGTACTCTTGCCTTCCACTTTTTTTTTTTTAAATATATCTTTATTGATTTCAGAGAGAGGAAGGGAGAGGGAGAGGGAGAGATAGAAACATCAATGATGAGAGTCATTGATTGGCTGCAGCCCGCAACCCGGGCACGTGCCCTGACCGGGAATCAAACCCTGATCGCCTGGATCCTAGGTCGACGCTCAACCTCTGAGCCACACCCGGCCGGGCTGCCTTCCACTTTCTATTGCTCTCTGTGGCACTACTACCCTTTCTTCCTCAAGTCATCCCCTGAGGCCCCAAATTCAGCTTCTAAGACAACTGTGCTTAGACATTCTGTAAGTGAGGCCTGAACATTGAAAAGCCTTGAGGAAAACTGAGTGCAGATGAGATGCAGCATTTTCTTAATTCACCTTTGTTTGCTTTTCTACCCTTTCTCCCTGCCCTTGGGTCCAGAAAGAATGACATTCTCAAACAGGGAATTAGTACCAGAGGTTTGTTTAATGATTGAATAATAGGAAGAAGGAAGAGACCAAAACCACAGAAGAACTGAGTGATGGTGAAGTGATAACCTTTAGATCTTTTTAGCCTTGCAGCTCTACAGACTGGTTTGCTATGGGTCTTTATTAAAGAATTTAGGATTTTCAAGATGGTGAGGAAGAGGTGGACGCTGTACTCACCTCTCCCAGGACTCATCTGGAAATACAACTAAATGAAAAACAATCATCTTGAATAATCAACTGAAGGCTAGCTGAAGAGGAGTCTTATAACCAAGTAATTACAGAAGAAGCCACATTAAGACTGTAGGAAAGGTGAAGACATGAAAAGAGCTGGCCATTCTTCCATGGGTAGGGTCTGAGGTTCAGGAAGGATTATCTCAGCTGCAAAAGTTTCCCCCTGAGAAGCATGGAGCCTAAACCTGAAGCTCGCCTCCCCAGCCCTGAGCACCAGAGTTGGGAAGAGGTGCCCACATAACATCTGCCTGTGAAAAGCAGCAGTGTTTCTGTCCACCAGGGAGAGATGGCTAGAGACACAGGCACCCACTTAAAAAGCCAAAACACAAAAGCTGTTCATAGCCACTCACCCTAGATCTGATGGAGGGAGTACAGAGCAGATTAGAGTTTCCTGAGGAGAGTCTGGGGTTTGTGGTTCTGGGGAGGAAGCTGGGGGGACAACAGCCAGGATCCCCATGCTCAGTCATTCTTCCATGCTGCAGATGCTATCTATCTTGGGTGGAGCAGTTCCCTCTATGTGGCATCAGCCTGGGGGATACCAATTGCCCCAACCTCTAAACTCCCTCTGTTGTATCCGACCTCCGTGAGACTAATTCACACAGAGACCAGATTGATCGTTTGGAGGTTTATTAGCCGGCAGCTACGAGTGGGCTCCTGCCCTAAACAGACTCACAGCACCAGTCTTCACAGGGAGAATATAAAGGCAAAAACTAATTCTATTTGGCTAAGGGGGGCAGGTGGGGGAACAGCGAATCGGTAGACAGAAACTAAGATAAGCGTTAATTAACTTTCTTGGTTAACTATTCCCTGGAATTTATTCCCTGGAATTTTTATGGGCGGAAATCTTTTACGAAGTTTACAAAGAGCCAGGAGAAGGGAAGAGGTCATTGTTTACCAAGTTTTGTCTCTCTTGCTCATGTTCAAAGTAGCGGTTGTAAAGGCTGAAATGGGAGCGCTATGCTGCACCTCTTGCCCCACCCTGAGGAGCTTAGGCCCTGCTCAGGAGTCAGCTGCCTTGGCCAGGGTGTAGAGGTCTGGGAAGACTCAAGGGGTGTCAGTGACTGAGTTGTCTGGCTTTGGGTTGGGGCCATTCCCCTCACTTTCCTGTGAATCTGAATGGACTTCCCCATCACAGGAGATCTGACAGAACCGCCTTCCCGGCTTCTGGTAGACCCAACCTCCAGGCTCTGCAGACCCCGTCCACCCAACTCCTAGTGGCTCCACCCTGCTGAGGTTGGGGCAAAATCCCTGACAGACTGAGTGCTTTGGCTCTGGGGTGGAGACCACACACTACCTTTCCTGAAGCCTGATCAGCACCTCCCCCTAATGGGAGATCCACTAACTTCATCCTCTTAACTTCACCAGATGCTCTTTCAGTGACTGAACCTAGCAGGCAACTGGCAGTTGGAGGCAGGCGGTGGTGGATTTCAGGGTGCTTGGCACTTTTGCTGACCTGCCGTCAGGCCCGGTGCTGGCAAAAGCTGGCCTTGGTGTACAGCTTTGCTCTTTCCACATGCACCCAAGCCCAGCAGAGGTAGCCACATACTGTGGATTGTTTGTAACTCCAAACAGGTCTAGTCATAGGTAGCATCTGACATTGGCCTGCACCAGAGTTCCACCCAAGAGGCCCAGAACCAACACACCCAGTGACCAGCTTCAGACAACATCAGAATAGGATCCAGTAAGCTGCACAAACAGTGTATCCACAGGGAGATCATGGCAGGCACCAGACCTTGCTAAGGCAAATTCCACCTCATGTGGAATTATGGAAAGACATTTGGGTAGTTTGGACATTAAAATATCCAAATTACCCAAAGCAACCTACAGATTCAATGCAATTCTGATTAAGATACTAATGGCCTATTTCACAGAACTAGGACAAATATTCCAAAAATTTATATGGAATCACAAAAGACCTCGAATAACCACAGCAATCTTGAGAAAGAAGAACAAAGTTGGAGGAATCATGCTACTGATATCAAATTACACTACAAGGCCAAGGTAATCAAATCAGCATGGTACTGGCATAAAAATAGGACAATGGGCCCGGCCAGGCGTAGCTCAGCTGTTGAGCGTCGACCTGGGATCCAGGCGATCAGGGTTCGATTCCCGGTCAGGGCACATGCCCGGGTTGCGGGCTAGGTAGCTGATCAATGACTCTCATCATTGATGTTCCTATCTCTCTCTCTCTCCCCCTCCTTTCCTCTCTCTGAAATCAATAAAGATATATTAAAAAAAAAATAAATAGAACAATGGAACAGAATAGAGAGCCCAGAAATAAACCCAAACTTTTAGTCAATTAATATTTGACAAAGGAGGCAAAAACATGCTATGGGGTAAAGATGGTCTATTCAATAAATGGTGTTGGGAAAATTGGACAGGTATCTGCAAAAAAATGAAACTAAACCATACACAAGAATAAACTCAAAATGGATTAAAGACTTATAATGTTAGACTTGAAACCTTAAAAATCCTAGAAGAAAGCATAGGCAGTAAAATCTCAGACATTCCTCATAGTGATATTTCTTCTGATATATTTCTTCTCCTTGGGCAAGGGAAGTAAAATAAAAAATAAAAAAATAGAGCTACATCAAACTTAAAAGTTTCTGCACAGCAAAGGAAACCATCAACAAAATGAAAAGACAACCCATTGAATGGGAGAGTATGTTCCCCAGTGATACATCTGATAAAGGGTTAATACCCAAAATTTACAAAGAACTTATAAAATTCAATACCTGGAATACAAATATTCCAACTAAAAAATGGGCAAAGGACTTGAGTAGACCCTTCTTCAAAGAGGACATACAGATGGTCAATAGACATATGAAAAGATGCTCAGTGTCACTAATCAGAGAGATGTAAATTAAAGCCACAGTGAGATATCACCTCACATCTGTCAGAATGACTATCATCATTAAATCAACAAACAAGTATTAGTGAGGATGTGAAGAAAAGGGAACCCTCGTGCCCTGCTGGTGGGAGTGCAGACTGGTGTGGCCACTGTGGAAAACAGTATAGAGTTTCCTCAAAAAATTAAAAATGGAACTGCCTTATGAGCCAGCAATTTAACTTCGGGGAATAAGTCCAAAGAGATGGAAACACTAATTCAAAAAGCTATATGCACCCCTATGTTTATTGCAGCGGTTATTTACAACAGCCAAGATTGGAAACAGCCCAAGTTCCCATCAGCAGATGAGTGGATCCAAAAGCTGTGGCACATTTACACAGTGGAATGCTCCTCAGACCTGGAGAGTATTATGCTAAGTGAAATAAGCCAGTCAGAGAAAGACAAGTATCATATAATTTCACTTATATGTGGAATCCAATGAAAAAAATAAAGTGGAGACAGACTCATGAATACAGAGAACAGGCTGACAGCTGTCAGAGGGGAGGGCAGGGGGCTGGCTGAGAAGGGTGAAGGGATTAAGCAAGGAAAACAAAGGCTCTCGGACACAGTGTGGTGACTGCCAGAAGGAGGGGTGGGGGAGATAGAAGAGGGTAAACGGGGGATAAATAGTGATGGAAGGAGACTTGACTTGGGGTGATAAACACACAATACAATATAAAGATGATGTATTGTAGAATTGCATACCTGAAACCTATACAATTTTTTTTTTAAATCTTTACCTGAGGATATTTTTTCTATTGCTTTCCAGAGAGAGTGGAAGGGGGGTGGGGAGAGAAACATCGATGTGAGGGAGACACATAGACCGGTTGCCTCCAGCACTTGCCTGGACCCAGAACGGGGATCGAGCCTGCAACCAAGGTATGTGCCCTTAGCCAGAATCAAACCCTGGACCCTTCAGTTCTCAGCTGACACTCTAACCACTGAGCAAAACCGGCTATGGCTGAAACCTATATAATTTCATTAGCTGATGTCATCCCAAATAAATTCAATTAACAACAAAAAAGGATTCTAGCAACTTCCTTCTCTCTGTATATCAGTGTCTAAACGGAGAGGGGAAAAGTCCTGGAAGCATTTCTAGTGATGCCACATGAAACTGGTGTTTGGTGGTTGGTTATAGACAACTAAAACCCCAGGCCTTTGTTGCATGAACTGTGATCATGTTGGGGGCAGAGATGTTGATCGTGCTGTTGACTGTGACTGTGAAAGGGGAAGGGCACCTAACAGGAACAGGACCGTAGTTATTTAATGATTATTCACCTTACTAACTATAGAGAAGTTTTCCTACAGACCTGGGAAACTGGAGGATGTGCTGCAAGAAGGAAAACAGAGCTGTGAAAAGGTAAGAGACACTTTGGGGTCTGCATGGGTCCATTGCTCAGAAAAGAGAATGCATTTGGGGAACGAAGGACAGGATGCACTCTGACTTGGTTGCTGTGTCTGGAGCTGGACCCCCCTCTGGGACTTTGCCTCAGGAATGCTGACCATTCTCAGGTCCCAGGAACTGGCAGAACTGGGTTTTAACACCTTTGAAAATTAACTACCTTGTTATCAGACTTCAAAATCCTGGAAGGAGACACAGGGACCACAGACCCTGCAGCCACCCTCACCCTCCCTTTCCCTTGCATGCAGCCTTTCTTAGCTCTACAGAACCAGCCAGCTAACAGGGAAAGGGCAGAGCAGATTTTATGTGGACAAATCCCCCTGCTCTCCCATTTTGCTGGCATTATTGGAATAAATGCTTATATATGTTTCAACCTTGTCTCTGCTTAATTGGCTGAAGTAGCAACAGGCAGACTGGACCCAATGTGTTCAGTTTCAATCAGAGTAGTTGGTTCTTCAATTTTGTACTCAAATCACCGATTTTAAAATATCTGATTACTTTTGTTTTTGATCCTGTTTTTCATCTTAAGCCTATTACGATATTAAGTTACGAAAAAGTGAAAAACGTGCATTCAACAGCCTCATGCCAAGAGAGCTCTTTCTAGGAGGGTGCTGGGCCTAAAATTACTAACCCACATATTTGGAAACAGTTTAACAATTTAAATCCAGGCAGGATGGTAAAGAACACTGGTCTACAGACCCTTGCCTGGGCTTCCCTGCTAAGTAAACCTTCTTTTAGATAAAGCAAATGAGGTTAAGAATGACTTGCTCTTCAGTGAAGCCTTCCTGGCTTCTCATTCTCACCTCTTTGTTTTGTAAGTATTAACAGCACAACTGGTTAAGAAATTTTCTCTGTTAAGGTGCTAGTCAATGCCATCAAACGAGAAAACAAAGGCATGAAAATTGGAGGAAGAAGTGCCACTTCTATTTGCAGTGATATAATATAGCTCTAGGACTCAAAAGAATCAACGAAAAAAACCCTGAAACACATAGAAATTTAATTAAGGCACCAGGCTAAAAAGTAATACATAAAAATAAGTAATTTTCTCATATACAAACAAAAGTTAGAAACTATAATGGAAGAAAAATGTTTACCTATAATATCAACAGAAAGGTAAAATAACTAAACACAAAATGTGCAAATCTTATATAAAGAAAACTTTAAAACACTTCTGAAAAGGAAAAAAAGTTATTGAGCAAATACCCAGCATGTGCTTGGATAGGACAACTAAGTCAATATGCAATGTTAATTCACCACAAGGAAAATTCAGTATGATTTGAAGGGAAGCAGGGTTGCCGCCCTGAAATGTGTCACACTGGCCCACGGGTTATTTTGAATTGGAGGGCATGGAGACTCAAAAGATTTAGGAAAAACTTTTACTTCTCCCTTAACTGCCTAAAAGAATTTAAGTAGAGTGCCTGGCCCAAAAGAGAGCAATTACCAGAGGTAACTTTTTTATGCAAAGACTTACTACCTACCTGGCAGGGCCAACATCTGATCACCAAGTGTCCGCTCTCCTTATCTGCCTGGAAACTGCCCCGCTCCACTTTGAAGTCCCGAGACTACATCCCAGCCTACATCCCGTGCCTTAGCTCAGGATGGCAATAAGCCTCAACTGCCTGGCTTCCTTTGGGCAGATTCTTTGGCTGATATAATAATTAAATTGACATGACAGTGTCAAGATAAGAAATATTTAAACCTGTGAATAATTTTTGTGAGTTTATTTGAGACAAACTGTCATCAAATGCAGGAAAGCAAAATCTCAAAGGATTGAGATAATGCTCTGGAAAATGGCAGTTTTGCCTATCATTTTATACATTACAATGAAAAGAGGAGATGTAAGTGGGTTACATGAAACCCATTAGTGATAGATTATGGAGGCATGAGAAAGCAAAGTGGGGAAACCTCTGGGACTGGGTGAAAGTAAAATGACGGACACACACTTCTTTTACTTAGGTGGGTGCAGGATAGTGAATAGTCAGCAATTAACTCAGGAACAGTGAGGGGGTCTGTGGTCCCCCCAGAGTGGTGCCTGTGCTTTGAGGGGTCAGAAAAAGGAAAATTACTTTGACATTCCAGAGATATGTTATTGCAGATGCAAAAAGATGGCAGGCTCAGTTAGGGTGAAGACTGACCTTTGTCAGGGAAGATACCAGCCTAGGACATGACTACCCACCCTAAACTTTTAGTTAAAACGCTCTAATTTCAGACCATCCTTTGTGGTTGTTTTAGGTCTCTGAGTTGTAAGGCCGCCAGACAGGCCTTCCCGAGCTTGTCAGGTTCAGTATGTGGCCCCTTTTGTCCACAATAGCTTAACGGGGGCAAACCAAATTTAATTTCAAAGTACATGAGCCCCAAAGATACCAGACCCAAGGCCAAGTCAGGATTTCCCAGCGTTGGTGCAGCAGGGCATCACCCTGGAGGCTACTCCTCAGGGGCGCCCAGGGCCGGCAGGCTCCGCCCCTTTCAAATCGCTCCGCGCTCAGCAAGGTCGCCCGGGCGGAGGGCCGCGCGCCTGCTCCCCAGGGCGTGGGGCGGCGAGAACGGGCCCGCCTGCCCCGCGCTCGCCTCGGCCGCCCGGTTAGACTCCGGCCAGCGGGCGAGGGGACCGCGGCCGGGAGCCAAGGACCGCGGCCCCCCCGCGGCTGGGGCGCGGCTCGGGCGCTCCCCAGGTGCTCAGGTGCTCCCAGGTACTCCCCGGGCGCTCCCCAGGTGCTCAGGTGCTCCCAGGCGCTCCCCGGGCGCTCCCCAGGTGCTCAGATACTCCCAGGTACCCCCCGGCGCTCCCCAGGTGCTCAGGTGCTCCCAGGTACTCCCCGGGCGCTCCCCGGGCGCTCCCCAGGTGCTCAGGTGCTCCCAGGCGCTCCCCGGGCGCTCCCCAGGTGCTCAGATACTCCCAGGCGCTCCCCGGGCGCTCCCCAGGTACTCAGGTGCTCCCAGGTACTCCCCGGGCGCTCCCCAGGTACTCAGGTGCTCCCAGGTACTCCCCGGGCGCTCCCCAGGTGCTCAGATACTCCCAGGTACCCCCCGGCGCTCCCCAGGTACTCAGATACTCCCAGGCGCTCCCCGGGCGCTCCCCAGGTACTCAGGTGCTCCCAGGTACCCCCCGGCGCTCCCCAGGTACTCAGGTGCTCCCAGGCGCTCCCCGGGCGCTCCCCAGGTACTCAGGTGCTCCCAGGCACTCCCTGGCGCTCGCCGGCCCGCCTCCGGCCGGGTGACCCGCCCCGCCCCGCCCCCCGGCGCCACCGCTACTTGAGGCCCCGCTGCCGCCCCGCGCTCACTGCCGCCGCGTCGCCGCACCCCCAGGTACGAGTCCGCTGGGCGGCCCGGGCGGGCGAGCGGGCCCAGGGAGGGGGGGCGCGGGGCGGGGGGGCTTCCGGCTCGGGTTCCCGGGCGCGCGGCGGCGGCGGCGGGGGACGGTGACGCCTCGGGCGCGCTGCGCAGGCCGCCCGGCCCCAGGCCGAGCATCGCCCGGAGCGCAGCCCGCGCCGCGGGGCCGGGGGCATGGGGGCGGCGCCGAGCCTCGCGCGCTGCTGCGCGGACCCCGGGGGCCGCAGGTGACGCCCGCGCGCCCCGGCCGCTCGGGGCCCCCGCCCGCCGGCGCTCGGCGCCCGGCGCGGGCCTCTGGGAGCCGAGGGTGGGGTGGGCCGAGGCGGGTGGGCGGGGGTGCGGCGGGTGGCGCGGCCGCGGGGTCCCGCTCGCGCTGCGGTCGGGGCGCCGGGTCTCCCCGCGGGGTGTGGCTCCCCGGGGCGCTCCCCCAGGCCTGCGTAGGCGAGAGGCGCACCGCCCAGGTCTTGTTGCTTCTGCTTTTATTAAATTACCGCGGGCAAAATATGACTAGATTCGGTGCCTCGGGTGTGCGAGGACCTGGGGAGACTAAGCACACTGGGGTTGCGGTGCCGGAAGCAATCACACCCAGGCCCCGCACTGGATGCTGGCGGGGAGGGGGGAGGGGCGGGGAGGGGGAGGGGCGGGGAGGGGGGAGGGGCGGGGAGGGGGGAGGGGAGGGAGGGGGGAGGGAGGGGGAGGGGGGCGCTGGGTCCGCGCTGGGACGGGTCCTGCGGGAAGACCGGACGTGAGTCAGGCCTGAGTCAGGCGCCGGCCCCTCCCGCGCGCCTTAGGGCGGGTGTGAGGCGGGATGCGGGAAGCACCCTTTGGATCAGAGCCCTGCAGGGTTGTCCTGCTGGGGCTGAGGAGCCTGCGTGCCAGGATTTCATGACTAGTGAGTAATGCCATCCTTCACTCTGTGCCAACAGTGAGAGCAAGGGTGCGATTTAGTCATACTTGGGGCCAGTAGACCAAGTATTTACAATTATATGAAGCCAATTCCAATCCAAGGCATTTATTACAAGTCAGCATATTAGAGAGAACTCCAGCCAGTAGCAGCTGAGTGCAGTTAGAACAAGCGGGATCACCGATGCTGTCTGTTTATACCAGCGATTTCCAGCCAGTGTGCCGCAAGAATTTTTAAAACATTAGGGGCACTGACCTCTTTCCCCATATATTTTCAAATTTAAAAAATGACAACAGCCAACACAACAATAGCCCTCTGGTGTGAATGCCCTGTCTTAAACCATAAATATATAGGTCATAAAATAGAGTTGCTTCTTACTGGTTTCATCACATAATAAGGTTGTGTCTGATTAATTCTTGGTACCAGAAATCCTTATATATAAGTATAGGCACCTGATTTTTAAAAATCACTTTGGAGCAAAACGGGTAGGTAATTACTACTATTATTATTTTTTTGTAAATCAATCAAAATTATACCTATATTTTTGTTACATTGGCAAAAAAAATTCTTTGGTGTGCTGCAGAATTTTAATAATTAGTGTATGTGATAAAGGAAGGTTGAAAATTGCTCAGCCGGCTGTGGCTCAGCAGTTAAGCGTCCACCTATGATTTTGGAGATCAGGGTTTGATTCCCGACCAGGCCACATGCCGAGGTTGCGGGCTCTATCTCCAGTACAGGAGTGCAGGAGGCAGCCAATTAGTGACTCTCATCATTGACGTTTCTATCTCTTTCTCTCCCTCTCTCTAAAATCAATAAAGACTTTTTTTTTTATTTTAAAAAAAGAAAGATTGAAAATTGCTGGTTTATACTAGAACACCCTACATCACACCAAGCATATATTGTATGACCCCTGGGTGGTCACACACCTTACATTGCCAAGTTTGCTCGACCTGAGATTAAACCTAGACGTCAGAAGAAAGAATATAGTGTATAATTTACCCACCATTTATTGACTACCCACTGTGTGCCAGGCATTAGTTTGTTTTAATGTTCACAGTAAATGTAGAAGTAGAAGGAATCACCCTCTGTTAACATATTAGATAACTGCTGCTCAGAGACGTTATACACACACACACACACACACACACACACACATGAAACAAAGGTAGGGACAAAGGAGGAGCCCAAGTCCCCATCAAACTAGTCTTTGAGTGGTTAAATTTTTTTTGTGGGGAATTAAGGCATGCTTAATCCAAGAAGGCAGGGGACACAATTAGTGACACTTTAAAAAAAAGTACTAAGACTTGATCAATTGAATAAAATCTATTCTGAACAAAGACTGCGCAAAGTCACTAGTGGTGCTTTAGGGAAAAATGGTGCCAGGATAGAGTTGCTGAACTTGTTTATACATATGTACACACGCACACATGCATACGTAAAACTGTTCATTAATAAAACCTTAACACCCAGTTTCTATGCTTGTGAACAAATGTTTTTAAGGTCCTTTATGTGAGACCTGAGGATGCCCTGGGCAGTAAGTATATGCCATCTTGATAAAGACCAGGGACCAGGGTCTGGGATTTCTAAAGGAAAGCAGACGATTTAAAGGGAGATGGGAAAGAGCAAATATGTGGTAAGCAAACTCTTGCTGGGCTACCCAGAAACAATGGCGCACAGAGGGGAGTCCAATGAACATGCTTTGCTGGATTTCTTCCTTTGGTTTCTATTGTAGTGCTAAGATGATGTTCCTTGCCCTTAAGCAGGTTTTTATATCTGAATTCCTACAGGCAGGTAAGGGGCGGGTGGTTCAAAAGTTCTTTCTGAGTCATTTGTTTCTTTTTTTAAAATCCTCGGAGGAGGATATGCTTTATTGATTTTAGAGGAGGAGGAGGGGAAGAGCGGGAGAGGTGGGTCTCTTGTAGGCAGCATATATTTGGGTCTTGTTTTCTTATCCATTCAGCCACCCAGTGTCTTTTGATTGGGACATTTAATCCATTTATATTTAAGGTTATTATTCATAGGTACTTATCTATTGCCATTTTATTTCTTTATTACTGTTTCTCTATTTCTTGTTATTACAGCAGTCCCTTTAACATTTCCTGCAATGCTGGTTTGGTGGTGATAAACTCCTTTAGCCTTTTTTTTTGGCCTGGGAAGCTCTTTATTTCACCATCTGTTTTGAATGATAGCCTTGCTGGATACAGTAGTCTTGGTTTCAGATCCTTGTTTTGCATTACCTTGAACACTTCATGCAATTCCCTTCTGGCCTGTAGAGTTTCTGATAAGTTAGCTGACAGCCTTATGGGAGCTCCTTTCTAGCTAACAAATTGCTTTTCTCTAGCTTCCTTTAAGATTCTCTGTTTTGAATTTTGGCATTTTAATTATGATGTGTCTGGTCATGGGCCTCTTTGGATTCTTCTTGCTTGGGACTCTCTGTGCCTCCTGAACTTGTGTGACTTTTTCCCTTGACCAAGTTAGGGAAGTTTTCTGCCATTATTTCTTCAAACAGGTTCTCTAACCCTTGCTTTCTTTCTAGACCTTCTTGCACTCCTATGATGAGATAATTGTTATGTGTCCTGTTGTCCCACAGGTCCCTTAGACTGTCCTGTTTTTTTATTGTTTTTGCTTTTTGGTTCTCTGATTGACTTTTTCTACCCTGTCTTCTAATTTGCTGATCCTATTCTCAGCTTCCCCTAATCTGCTGTTCATTCCTTCCAGTGTTTTTGTTTTAATTTCTACTGTGTCATTCTTAATTTCCTTCATAGTTTCCATTTCTTTTTTGGTGTTGTTGAGCATCCTTATGATCAGTATTCTGAACACTATATCTGATAGATAGCTTATCTCCATTTCATTTAGCTCTTTTTCTGAAGAATTCTTTTATTTCATTTAGGGCTTTTTTTTGGTCTTTCCATTTTGGCTGCCTATTTGGGTTTGTGTCTATGTATTAGGTAGATCTGCTAGGACTCCCAGTCTTTTGGATGGTCTCTGGTACAGGCCAATGTCAGACACTGTTTGTGACTGGCCTTGAGTACCCTGTTTGAAGTTTTCCAAACTCCATAGCTTCTGGTTTCCCCTGCTGGGGCTGGGTGTGTTTGGACAGGACCAAGATGTGCACCAAGGTCTTCTTTTCTAAGCCCTGGGTCCAGAAGCAAATCAGACAAAGACTCAAAACACCCAGAGGCTGTGATTCAGTTTCTTAATGAGCCTCAGGCATAGAAACTCCACAGGGTGGGGCCAGAGGTTTTCCAGCAGGATGGGGCAGGTCCTTCCCCCCAAGGCAAAAGCTGCTTGAAAGGTAATTGTCTGTCCGAGAAGGATGTCCTCTGCCTTATGGGGGAATGACTCAGCACCGGGGTCCAGATGGGTGCCCTCTGAGATCTGTTCCCCTAGCCAGACCCCCCTAGCCAGTGGATTCTCCTCACACTGCTCTAGTCCACTCTGCACTCCCTCCGCTGGAGTCCAGCGTGAATGACTGCACTTTCTACCAGTCTCTGTGTGGTCTCTACTTAGGTCCTTGGTTATGAGGGCGCTCTCCATCTTGTCTGCAGTTGCAGTTGATTTTTCAGGATTATTTTTCTACATTTTAGTTGTAATTGCAGTTTGGTCCTGGGAGAGTGTCAGTGTAGCTTCCACTCAATCCGCCACCATCTTGGATCTCTGTAAGTTTGTTTTAAAAGTTGTTTTAAGCACTAAAAATCTGATGTATTAATCGATGTAACCAGTGCTTAAATTTTTAAGAAAAAATAATTTCTTTTTTGTGTGTAAGCAGTATGCTTTGTTTGGGAAAAAAATATTTTCACCAGACTGACAATTAATTGACCATTAACCAAAGTATTTTAGTTGGGAATGCCGTTTCCTGTCTGTGAAAATTCCTTTGTAATAAAAACCCCTGCGTTCAACAGCAGGGTGGGCAACTGGGAGAAAAAAAGGGAGCTGGTAGATTGCTCCTGTATCTGAACATGTGAAAAAAATTACTGAACGGGTTTTACATGTAAGGACATTTGGGAAGAAGTTGTTCTAGATACATAGAAGACTAGAGAAATGGGTTTGGGGAAGACAGTGTTAACATAAGGAACATCAGTGTTAAGTGAAAAAAAGGAAATGCATTCTGAGTTATAAAGAGAATCATGGGTGGGGAAAGGGCAGGGCCAGTGGGTAAGACAACCTTCTCACTTGTAGTATCTCTCTATGGGCGCTGTTGTTTGTTTTTTTTAAAATATGTTTTTATTGATTTCGGAGAGAGGAAGGGAGAGGGAGAGAGAGAGATGGAAACGTTGCTGAGAAACATCAAGTGGTTGCCTCCTGCACGCCCCCTACTGGGGTTTGAGCCCACAAACTGGACATGTGCCCTGACCAGGAATTGAACTGTCCGCTTTCCGGTGCATGGGGTGATGATGCTCAGCCAGCTGAGCCACACTGGCCAGCGATGGGCACTGGTTTTTAAACTAAGTGCATGTATAGTAGGAATGTTGTAGAAATGTGAAAATGCAGAAATATATAAAAGAAGTGAGAATTTACTTATAAATCAGAAACATTTGGTGTACAGCATTTCCTTCCCTTCTCTGTCTATAAATTATGCTTACATGCACTTTTCTTCCTAATTTAATTTACATAGATAATATTTTGAAATTGTATTTATAGTTTTATATTTTCTTTTAAAATTTAATTTTATGTATTTCTTTGATATTAATATGATATCTCCATTAATATCCTATCATCAATGTGACAAAATCTAAAGTGGTTCTCTGGAGGCATTTAAAGGTTTTTTTCTGTAGTGTATGAAATACCTAATAGCTGTTTTTGTGCTTAGTATTGTTGCCAGTGAAAATGGGTTCTTGAAGCGTTGCAAGAAAGGAATTTCAAAGGGCACACGTTGTGGGAGAAGTTTACTTGTAGTGGCAAGCTTTATTGGGTTGAAGGGAAATAATACGCCCTTGGGGTTTAGAGGGCAGACAGGCTTTAGCAGCAGCTGCTCCGAGATTCCTTATAATGATCCATATATTTTCTTGTTTTTATGGAAATGAGTAGGCTTGCTTTCAAACTATCCAGTATATTTCCTGGGTTTTCCTGGGCTTGTGTTGGGCCCTCCCTCCAACAAATCCCCTCTCCTGGATCCTCTGGGGTTCTCTGCCCTCGTCCAAGCTGATCCCTTTCCCAGATTTTTCCAGGCTAGACTCCACCCCTTTATGTCACCATTTTGGCTCCCACTGCACATGCCCCAAAGTTCTGCTGCGCAGTTTACTTAGCTTCCTGGTGAAGCTGCCCAGTGACATGCCTGTAATATTTGGCCTTCCCTTTGCTCCTTTCCTGTTATTAATAACTAGGTTAATTACAATGGTTTCATTATGAATGAATTTTAAATTGTAAAGTAACACAGATAAGCCCATACAATACACCAAATGATGCAGAAGTGGAGCCAAAAGCCAGTAACTCCTTCCTCATCTCTCCCAGGAGGTAACTAGATCAGTGGTGAGTGTGCACTTCCCACGCCTTCTCTGGGCTCACGGACATGTGGGCAGATAGAAGTCCTCCTGCTTTGTCCCACAAAACAGGATTCTATTATAAACATAACTTCAATGTTTTCACTTAAAATTAGAAACAATAATTTTGAGGTCCCCCAGAGACCCAGAGTTTTGTGTGTGCAGCTGTTTGCGGACCGAACCCGAGTGTCAGCGGCACTGTGAGCGGGGTGCAGCCGGCTGGCCGCTGTGTGTGAGATACTGACTGAGCCCGTTGTTTCAGGCCTGCCGTCATGGACACTCTGTCTGAAGCAAATGGCACTTTTGCCATAAACCTTTTGAAAAAGCTGGGTGAAGACAAATCGAAAAACGTGTTTTTCTCGCCCTTCAGCATCTCCTCTGCCCTGGCCATGGTCCTCGTGGGGGCAGAGGGGAACACCGCGGCCCAGATGGTCCAGGTATGTACCAGACGCCATTTCTGGGCAACAGTAAATATGATTGATTTGTCAGTTAACTGGTCCTCCACCTTCCAAACCCCACAGGACTTGCTCTCTGCTGGCATGGCAGGGCTGCGAGTGGGATATTGCTAGGGAAGAACACGTTAGCCCTGGGGCGAGCGCCCCTGACCTGCCAGGGATGGAGTGGCACCTCTAGTCGGGAGAGCGGGTGACTTCAGCAGCCCCTGGCAGTGGCCTGTGCAGGACCTCGTGAGTAGACCTAAAGCCATGAGGTCCAGGTTGAGTCCCACAATAATCTGGGTATTGGCAACTGCTTTTCAATTGTTAAAAATTTTAATTTTCTTATTTAACTGTAAAACTTTTCAGTGGTGGTTCAGTTATTTGTTGTTGAGTCACCACCACCCCAAAATGTAGCGCTTAAGATGAAGCCTTGCCTCGGGCGGAGCTGTGTCAGGTCACTGGCGTGGGGCCTCAGCTCCTCCACGTAGGTGGCCTCCACTGTGCAGCCTTGGCCCTGCCCCGGCCTCCCACGGGGTGTCTCTTTGGCACAGAGGCCTGGGCTTCTTTACAGCACAGTCCTCAGCTTGCAGGAGGTCAAGCTTGAATGTGCAAGTGCTGATCAAGACTCGTCTCTGTCAGTCACGTCTCCTGATGCCCCAGGACTGAAGCCAGTCACGTGGCCAGCCCCAGAGACTGTCCCCAGAGAGGCCCTCGGGGCCTGAAGATGTAGCTCATCAGGGCCCCTCCCTGATTGCCATAGTCTGCCCGCTGGCTCCTAATGGTTCTCTGCCCTCCCGTAGGAAAGGGACACTTGACTCTCCCATGACCCAGAGTCTGATTTCATCTTGGGCCAGACTCAGGCTTGAAGTCCAAGAGGAACAGGCTTATAGAGGCTCCTTGGTGTGGTTCCTGGGTGCAGAGCTTTGTGAACTAAAGACCAGCCATTTCCCCCTCACCCTCCAATATGCAGAGGTAACACAGGGAAGGATACCTGCAGTGTACACACCCTTCACACGTTGTGTGCTAGACACACAGTCTGCTAGAGCTGCCATAACAAATACCACACATTAAATGGCTGAAACAACAGAAATTTATTTCCTCACAGTTCTGCAGGCTGGAAATCCAAGAAAAGTGTCTGTAGGTGTTCTAAACAGTGTGGGAGTTCCGTATGACAACTTAAATCTGCTTCTGTAGACAGAAGCACATGCCAGGTCCCTGTTTGAGGCAGGACTCTGCTGGGGACAGTGTCCTTTAGATGCTCAGAAGGCCTCTTTGCCTAGCAGGAGGATCTGTGCAGGACTTCCTTCATCTTTCTACAAGGTTTTAACAAAGTGATCTTTATTCTGCCCTTGAGGCCTGGGCTTGGATTTGACTATTACACTGAGGTCATGTCTTAATTTTAGAATCATTTGTCCACTGGAGATAAAAAAAAATTTTTATTTTCTACCCAGCAGGTCCTAGGTTGGAAACACTTCCTTTAGATTCTGCTGGAAAATGAAATGATTTCTTCTTTAGCACATCTTTATGTTTCCGTACTTTATCCCAGAGAGCTAAAGGGAGCCACGATCTTTCTGGATATCTCTTGAACCAGCTCCAGGATTCACTGGCAAAATGTCCAACCTTCCCCATCATTGCAGGTGGCAGTCTGTCTGGTTCTGCCAGTCCATGCCATGAACTCCCTTTCTCCAGCCTCCAGCAGGAATTCCTTCACTGTCCTTCCAGCCTCTCCTCACAGTCTCCTCCCTCCCTTTTTGTCCAGCCTCTGCCAGCTGCCTAGGTTCGAAGTGAGTGCTATACATGTTTTAGATCTTTGTTATGGCAGAACTCTATGTCTGGATTGCTATGTGGATCTTCTACGGCTGCAAAACAAACGGTCCCAAAACTCAGTGATTGAAAATAACAATGACTGATTATTTTTCAGATTTTGTGGCCTGACCCCATGGTGCCAGCTGGGATCACTCATGATCCAAGGAAGTCCTCTATCACATGTCTGGGGCCTTGGTGCTGACAGGTGGCCGAGGCCATCATTTGAAAGTAGCTCTCCCAGTGAGGTGTTGCTCTCCAGGGCTTTCCTTGTGGCCTCCACAGGATAGCTTGGACTTCCTTACAGCAAGGTGGCTGGGATACAGGAGAGTGAATGTGGGGCTGCCAGGCCTTAGAAGGCTCAGTGTCCCTTCTCCTGCATTCTGTTGGTCAGAGCAATCACAGGGCCAGTGTGGACCCAAGGACAGGGGAGAGGCTGCACCTTCTGGTATTGGGAATGGCCTGTCTTCACTGAGAATGGGAGGCCAGGCTGACAGCCTTGTTTTCAGGCAAATGACAAGGTGGAGCACCCAGGATGTGGGTCTGCGCAGGGCCTTTCCACTCCTGCCAGTGCAGGCCGGGGTCTCCGACTCAAGAGGTGGTGTAGGGAAGACGGGCTTTCAAGATACTTTCGTGTTTAATGGGATGAATCTTCTTTTAAGCTGTAGTGAGGACTGGTACAATTCTTAGGCAGAGTTTAGTGTTGTATCCAATTTCCTGAAGTCACAGCATACTGAAGTTGTACATTTTTATTCTGTTTTTTTATTTCAGACACTTTCTTTAAGTAAAAGCAGTGGCAAAGGTGATGTCCACCAGTGTTTCCAGTCACTTCTCGCCGAGGTTAACAGGACTGGCACACAGTACTTGCTTAGAACTGCCAACAGGCTCTTTGGAGAAAAGTCTTATGACTTCAGCTTGGTAAGTTGTACTCGCTGCATTTCACTGAGAAGGCGAACCCCGCGGGCGGCGGGGGGTCTTGTGGTACAGCAGAGGGCTTGTGGGCTGCAGGTTCACGCAGCTGAGCCCGAGCTTGCCCTGCTAACCTCTCGCACTTCCCTTCACCCTCTTTCAGTTTCACCCTCTGTAAAAGGGGCCTTACAGCAAATACTGTCCAAATATTTGTGACACTTAAATGAATCATCAGAAAACAGCTATCATGGAGCACAGTGCAATTCTCGATGAATTGGCCTAAACAAAGAAATTATCAAAATGAATATTTCTGATCATTACTTTCTACGTATTGGTGATTTTTGTGACATGCGAGACATGTTCAGCTTTTTACACATGTAAATACTTTGATTGTTTTTCCAACACAGGTTTTTAAATTCTTGTTTGTCTAAGTATAGTGGTTTTCTTTATTTATAATGCTTTCCAGTTTTTAAAAACCACTCAAGTGACATGTGAATATAGTCTTATGTACGAATATAAACACAGCAAGAGCTCTTGTGGCTTCTTCCCACACCCCACACCCCATTGCTTCCCTCCCCAGTGTAAGAGCTTTTAGAAATTTGAAGTGCATCCTCCTTACACATATAGAAATTTTTTTGTGGGATTTTTCCCTGTATAACCTTATTATAACATACATTTTCTTTTGTAAATAGTTTCTTTTCACCGGACACCGTGCCTCCAATTCTTTGCGTCTCAGCGTGTTGCGGGTCCACTGTGCTCTTTTACTGTTATCTGGCATTCTTTTTCTTTTGTTCTCATTTTTCTGTTTTTGTGTTATTTTTTTCTTAGTTTTTTACTTTTTGTTTTGTTTTGTTTTCTTTCTGTTACCTGGTATTCTTAAGTGTGGCTGTGCTGTAACCATTCTTGCACTGATGGGCATTCAGATTGTACCCAGTCTGAGCCACACAGACACCGAATACGTGTGGCCCTCTGCTGTGGGCGTGCAGAAGAAAGGCAGGGAGGTTTTCAAGTGAATGTTAGGGAAATTGCTGTCCAGCTCACTTTACTTATCTTCATCAGTCTCAGCTACTTCCTAGGTTATTACTACCCTTAATTAGCTTAGATATAAAGAAAAGGAAAACTCTCAGTAAACACAGACGGCCCCAAGATCACAGGCAGTTACGACAACAGTTTAAGGAATGCACACAAACACAACTGAAAAAGTAAAAATAACAAGAACATAAACATGGAGGAGGTGAGTGAAAATGGTAGCGATTTTAGAATGTGTTAGAACATAAGCCACCATCAACTTAAAATAGACTGCTGTCAACACAGCCTGGTGCACATGAAGCACATCGTAACCACAGACCAAAAATCTGTACGACATGGAAGCAATAAAGAGAAAATAATCCAAACCCCCTATAGAGAGTCATCAACTAGAAAAGAAGAGAACAAGAGAATAAAAAAGGAACAGAGAACTACAAAAACAACCAGAAAACAATAAAATGGCAATAACTACATACCTACAAAAAATGACTTTAAATGTAAATGCACTAAATCTACCAATTAAGAGACATAGGGTGACTGAATGGATAAAAAACCAAAACCTGTACATGTGTTGCCTATAAGAGACCTGGCTCAGATTGAAAGACACATACAGACTAAAAGTAAATGAATGGAAAAAAATATTTTATGTGAATAGAAATGAAAAAAAAAAAGATGTGGTATCAATACTTGTATCAGACAAAATAGACTAAAACCAAGGCTATAACAAGAGACAAAGGCATTTCATAATGATGAAGGGGTCAATCCAACAAGAAGCAACAGCTCTTTTAAACACTTATGCACCCAACATAGGAGCACCTAAATGTGTGTCAAATATTGACAGACCTGAAGGGAGAGATCAGCACTAAGATGGTCATAGTTGGGGACTTGAAGACCCCATTGACATCATGGGATAGTTCAGCCAGACAGAAAACCAACAAGGAAACAGTGGCCATAAGTGACACATTGGACCAGATGAACTTAATAGATATTTCAGCAAAAAGCAAAAGAATATACTTTCTTTTTAAGTGTGCATGGAACATTTTGTAGGATTGAACATATGTTAGGCCACAAAACAAATCTCAACAAATTTAAGAAAATTGAAATCATGTCAAGTGTCTTCTCTGATCACAACGGTGTGAAATTAGAAATCAAGTATAAGAAAAAAACTGAAAAACACACAAACATGGAGGATAATTAACATGTTACTGAGCAATGAATCGGTTAACAACAAGATCAAAGAAGAAATCAAAGTCCACCTTGAGATAGTGAAAATGAAAACAATGACCCAAAGTCGTCGTCAGAGCAGTTAGGCAAGAAACAGAAATAAAAGGCATTCAAATAGGAAAGGAGGAAGTAAAATTGTCACTATTTGCAGATGACATGGTATCCACAGAAAACCCTAAAGACTCCGCCAAAAAAACTGTTAGAACTAGTAAAGAATTGAAGAATTTGTGGGATATAAACTCAATATACAAAAATCTGTTGCATCTCTATACACTAATAATGAATGATTAGAAATTAAGAAACAATTTCATTTACAAATGCATCGAAAAGAACAAAATTCTTAGGAATAAATGTATCTAGGGTGATGAAAGACTTGTATCTGATAATTACAAGACATTGACAAAAGAAACTGAAGACACAAGTAAGTCTAAAGATACTGCACTCTCATGGGTAGAAAGATTTGTTAAAGTGTCCACACTGCCCAAAGCAATTTATACATTCACTGCAACCCCTATGAAAGTACCAAGGGCATGTTTCACAGAACTCGATCAAACAATCCTAAAATGTATATGGAACCACAAAATGTATATGGAACCTGAATAGCCAAAGCAATCTTGAGAAAGAAAAACAAAGTTGGAGGAATCATTCTACCCGATACCAAACGACACCTCAGGGCTATAGTAATCAAAACAGCCTGGTGCTGGCATAGAAACAGACACATAGATCAGAGGAACGGAATAGAGAGCCCAGGAATAAACCCACGGCTATATGGTCAATTAATCTATGACAGAGGAGGCAAGAGCATGCGAAGGGGGAAAGACAAAACTGGACCAAGACATTCAAAAAATGAAACTAGATCACTTTTTATACCACATGCAAGAATAAACTCAAAATGGATTAAGGACCTAAATGTAAGACCTGAAGCCCAAACACTCCTAGGAGAAAACATAGGGAGTGAACTCTTTGAGGTCACACTTAGCAATGTTTTTTGAATGATTCCTGGTGCAAGGGAAACAAAAGAAAAAATAAACAAATGGGACTACATCAAACTAAAAAGCTTCACAGCGAGGAAACAGTCAACAAAGTGGAAAAACAGCTTACTGAATGGGAGAGGATATTCACCAGAGATACATCTAATTAGGGGTTAATATCCAATATATGTAAGGAACTCATACAACTTAACACCATAACAAACAAACCATGAAACCAAACCAAAACAAAAAATCTAATTAAAAATAGGCAGAGGGCCTGAATAGACACTTCTCCAAAGAGGACATACAGATGCCAATAGACGTATGAGAAGATGCTCAACGTCACTGATCACCAGGAAATGCAAAGTAAAAGCACAATGAGATATCGGCTCACACCTGTCAGAATGGCTCCACCAATACATCCACAGACAAGTGTTAGGATGTGGAGAGAAGGGCACCCTGTGCATTGCTGGGATTGTAAATTGATGCAGACACTCTGGGAAACAGTATGGAGGTAACTAAAAAATTTAAACATAGAAACCATATGACACAGCAATTCTACTTCTATATTTATCTGAAGAAATTCAGAAAACGAATTTGAAAAGATATATGCACCCCTATGTTCATTTCAGCATTATTTACAATAGCTAGGATATGGAAGCAACCTAAGTGCCCATCAGTAGACGAGTGGATAAAGTAACAATGGACTGTTGCTCAGCCATAAAAAGAATGAAGCCTTGCCATTTGTGACAACATGAATGGACCTTAGAGGGTATAATGCTAAGTGAAATAAGCCAGACAGAGAAAGACAAATACCGTGGTTTCACTTATATGTGGAATCTAAAGAACAAAATAAATGAACAAACGAAACAAAACAAACTCATAGATACAGAGAACAAAGTGATGATTGCCGATGGGTGGAGATTGGAGGTATGGGTGCAGTAGTCGAAGGGATTAAGCATTACTAATTGGCAGTTATAAAATATTCACAGGGATGAGAAGTGCAGCACAGGGAACATAGTCAAGACAGTGTAATAACTAGTATGGCGTCAGGTGGGTAGTAGACTTATGGGGGAATCACTTTGTAAGTTATATAAATGTGTAAACACTATGTTGGACACCTGAAACTAGCATTGAATGTTAACTGTAATCAAAAAATTAAAAGAACAACACAGAGCAGTAATACCGGCAAATCATGAATTATATGAGTATTAAATGAAACGATATAACTAGATCATTTAGTACAGTGTCTGCAACATCCTGAGAACTCAAACGTTACCTGAAACAGTCCTAGTGGTAATTCACCCGGGCCTCACGGCGACCCTCTGAGAGGCAGGAACTGCTGTCTCCTCATTTACAGGCTACGTAAAGGAGGCTCAGGGAGACGAAGCAACTTGTTTAAAGGTGCGTGGCTGTTAGGTCACGGGACCTGTGTTCAAAGCTCTTGTGCCTTGTTGTGTCTCTTACACCACTGAAGGAGAGGTCTGAAATCCCACAACATGAAAACAGTCCTGGGAGGAAAGGGGAAACATGGGGGACATCTGTAATACTTTCAACAATAAAATAAATTTAAAAAAAACAGTCCTGAAAAGTGGGAGTAAGTATTTAGCTGCAAGCTGTTCAAGAGAAAGACTGGGAACCATTCCCCAGTATACTGTCAACAGATGAATTGTGTTGGTATATTTGCTTTCCATCAAATTATCTGCTTTTATTTGGCATAATGCAGGTGTTCATGGATATTGTCATTTCATAGACTGTTTTAACAAAACATAGTTTAAACTTCTTGGAGGAGTCATATGCTAGAATGATCCCTCCAAAATGGTAGCCACTAGACACACGTTGCTATTTAAATTTCAGCCTAGTTCCTTAAAGTGGAATAATTAAAAAAAAAAAAATGTCCTTATTGATTTCAGAGAGAGGAAGGGAGAGGGAGAGAGAGAGAAACATCAGTGATGAGAGAGTCCTTGATCGGCTGCCTCCTGCACGCCCCCTACTGGGGATGGAGCCCGCAACCTGGGCATGGGCCCTGACCAGGAATCGAACTGCAATCTTCTGGATCCTAGGCTGATGCTCAACCGCTGAGCCACGCCAGCTGGGCTAAAGTGGAATAAATTTGAGTCAGCTCCTTAGCAGGAGTAGCTGTGTTTCAAGTGCTCAGGAGTCATCTGTTGCTTAGATTTGGAACATTTCTGTCATCGCAGGAAGTAGTGGTGTAGAAATACACATTTTCTCCGCATTATATGGAACAGTAGCCCTGGTTCTGAAATGTGGAGGGAGCAGCGTCTCTTGCTGTGGGCAGGATGTCACTTAGCAAATGCGGTGGCTGTTGGGAGTGGCACTCTGTCTGAAGTGCTGCATCTAGTGTCTTTTATTTACCTCTTTGGTGCACAGCTGCTCCCTTAGGATCTAGCAGTTTTTGGTGTTTATTTGATATTCAGACCACTGCTCTACTTAGTTTATACACTAAGACCAAATGTACCTGAAAATTGAGAAATTGAATTTCAGGTTAATTTCTCACTCATTTATTCTCATGTTATTTATTTATTCCTCACATTGCACCTCAGTCATAAAGCTACCCATGTCCTGTGTGTCGCAGTGAGGGGTAAGCTGGCATGTTGCCTGTTTTCCACCCTTGCCATTGTGTGCTGTCTCTCCCAGTCTTTCAAAGATTCCTGCCACAAATTCTACCAAGCAGAGATGGAAGAGCTGGACTTCTTCAAAGCTGCAGAGGAGGCCAGGAAACACATCAACACCTGGGTGGCGAACAAGACCGAAGGTGAAACTACGCTAACCCTGTTTGAATAGCACTGTACCTGATCTCACTGTCAGGCCCTTCACACGGCCAGCCAATGGAAATGAATTTTTTTCTCAAAATAAGTGTGAACTTTTAAATCCACTTCTGAAAGAGTGTCACTGTAGGACCACTTTCTCTAGCATTTTCCTGTTCTTCTCAGCCTGTCTGTGATGTCTCTAAATATCCGGGGCACCTCTTCCAGAACAGTCCACACTTTAGTTCCTGTTGTTGTCAACGTTAATCTGGTCTTTCTTTTCCCAAGTGGTGGGATGCTTGCTGTGCAGCACGGCGCCTGCCCCTCAGGGCCCCTGTGGGTCTTCACTAACCTGCTCCCCACCCTGGCTAGATTCCTGCCTTTCCTCACCCAGCCATTCCTTCCTGTCTCACTTGTTAGGAATTCATCCTGCACGTGGGACTTTCTTCATTTCATGTGTTTTATTCAACTGATGGTATTTTTAAGTTATTTTGCTGCTGCTGTTTATGGACCATGGTTGTATGTGGAGGACAGTAAACTCCTTCATCTGTGTATCTGTCTACGCAGGGAGACCCTCGTCTGAATCTTACCCCTGAAGCAAGCCTCAGGGCCCTTGCAGCTAACTGCTTCTTTAATTCTTCTTTTCAGGTAAAATTACAGAGGTGCTGTCTGCAGGTTCCGTTAACCCAGGCACTCCTCTGGTTCTCGTGAATGCCATCTACTTCAAAGGGAACTGGCACAGTCAGTTTAACAAGGAGCACACCCAGGAGAGACCGTTTAAAGTCAGCAAGGTAACGATTGTGCAATAACACAGGAGGTTCTTGGAAACGGTCCCTGTGTCCTGGGGACGTGCTCGCTGGGCCTGCTTTGCCCACAGACCCGCCAGGGGCCCTCTGGCTCTAGCAGATGGAGGGCAGGGAGGTGGGAACAGAGGGCGTGGGGGACAAGCTCTTGTCACTGTTGCAGGTTGCTTTAAGGACTCAGTTTCCAGTCCCTGGGTATGGAGGGGGAGCCATGGAAAGGTGTTCAGCCAAAGAGTGATGTGGTCTGATTGATGATTTGATGGAAATCACAGGGGGAGGGGCCCCGAGGGAGTCACTGAGGAGGTCTCCCAGTGAGCAGCGCTAGCCGGTAGCAGTGCAGGTAGAAAGAACAAGTTGGATTGTGTTATATTTTAAAACTGGAGTCAGATGATTAGCTAATGAGTCAGATGTGGGGTGTGGAAGACAGGAGTCAAGGGACTCCAGGGTTTCACAGTGGGGTGGATGGTGTCGCCATCAGCTGAGGTGGAGAAGTTATAGGTGGAGCTGAGTTGGAAGGGAATGTGAGGAGCCCGGCATGATGTGGGGCATTGGAGGTTTCTTTTATGTCCAAATGCAGATGTCAAGCAAGCAGTAAAATATTTTAGTCTTGAGTACAGGGGAGAAGTACGAATTTGAGAATCCTAGTTAAAGTCACAAGACTGAATGACATGAGCAGGGGAAAGGTAGTGTAAGGGTTGAGCCCGGGGTCCCCCATGTCTGCAGGTTGAGGCAGCGGGTTCAGGCGGCAGAAGGTGGCGCTGCTGTGGCCTGGAAGCCAGGACGTACCCGGCCCGAGCCAGCTCTGTTGATTGCCCAGTGTGCGCACGGGGTCTCGTCTCACCTTAACGTTTACCCTTTTCCTTTCTAGAATGAGCAGAAACCTGTGCAAATGATGTTTAAGAAATCTACCTTTAACATGACCTACATCGGAGAAATATTCACCAAGATTCTGGTGCTGCCCTACGTGGGCAGAGAGCTGAACATGATCATCCTGCTTCCCGATGAGAACGTCGACCTGGAAACGGTAATGAGCCCGAAGCGCTGACGGGCTGCGGTGGCCAGCGGGTGGCCAGCGGGTGGCCCTGGACGGCCGCCCCGCAGTCCCGCGCTGCCCGGGGAGCGCCCGGCGCGGCCACCTCACCGCGCAGCGTGGCTCCGCTCGCGGCCCTTTCCACCCCCCAACCCTTGCACCCTCCTCTCGCAGGTGGAGAAGCAGCTCACCTATGAGAAATTCGCAGAGTGGACCAGGCCCGACATGATGGACGAAGAGGAGGTGGAAGTGCTCCTCCCGCGGTTCCGGCTGGAGGAGAAGTACGACATGAAGGACGTCCTCTGCTCGCTGGGCATGACCGATGCCTTTGAGCAGGACAGGGCAGACTTCTCCGGGATGTCGTCGGGGAGGGACCTGTTTCTGTCCAAGGTCGTGCACAAGTCCTTTGTGGAGGTCAACGAGGAAGGCACGGAGGCCGCGGCGGCCACGGCGGCCATCATGATGCTCCGCTGCGCCCTCCGGACGCCCAGGTTCTGTGCCGACCGCCCCTTCCTCTTCTTCATCCAGCACAGCAAGACCAGCAGCATCCTGTTCTGTGGCCGCTTCTCCTCCCCTTAGGAAGCCGCCGGCAGGCAAGGCCCCCTCCCGCCGCCTCTGACCCACGCTCCTCTCACACCTCAGTGTGCCTGAGCTCAAAGGGACCTTTGGTGACCGTCAAAAATAAAGGGCCTGTGTTCAGAATTCCTTGTGTGTTTGTGTGTCACATGCCACTGCTTTCTAGGATCTGAAATGGCCATTTGGGAGGGTCTGTGGTCCACTGGCAGGGGCAGCACTGGCTGAGGAGTCCCCTCCTCTCACGCCCGCAGGGCCTCAGGTCACGCGGGCAGCGCTGCCTCCTCTCTTCTGGACACACTGGCACTGTTGGTGAGGTGATCGAGTGAAGTGGAGACTGAAGAACTGGGAAGCAGGTCTCAGGGGCCTCAGCAGGGAGCAAAATTCCCAAACTTGTGGCAAGCTCCCCAGAAGCCAGCAGAGGAGCCCGGAGAGCAGGTAACCGGCCTGCGAGAAATCAGCCCTGTTTCCCACGAGGGTTTCTGCTCTTACCGTAGTTTGCGCCCATGATCGGCAGTCACATACCTGTTCAAATGCACAGCCATCCCTTTCCCTGAAAACAAATTGCTTCCAGGGGCCAGAGATAGAGAGGCCCGTTCACAATAATGTAATTTAAGACAACTTGGTGAGTATACAGGTGACCTATTTTACTGCAAGTGAGGAAAGGAGAGGCTAAGTTTTCTGCAGCCACTTGTGTTACTTGCTGGAAATGCGATCCCCGAGCTCAGTGATACAGAAACCAATGGATGCTTGAGGCTCAGGGGGAACGCTGGGCTGTGGCCGGACAGCTGCAGGGACGCCCCACTGGCCTACTTGCAGCCGGCAGGAGCCGGGGCTCCCTCAGCCTGAACTGCCCTGACGCCTGCTGTCTGTCGCTGGGGCGCTTCTCAGCCACTTCACCGTGGGCGTGACGGGCTGAGGGAGAGTTGACCCTGAGTGAGTTGGGAACAAGAAACAGCTCAGGGGTGCTGGTTTTGTCACCCTCTACTCAGCACTAAGTGTTTGCCGTGTGCAGTGCAGCCGTCCCTCAGCATTCGGGTCTCAGGCGTCGTGCGCCCTTTCCCTGGCTGGGCGGCCTCGGGCCCCTCGGGGGCAAGCTTTGAGAATGAAAGCCGGCAGTTCTTACAGACCTGTGACACACGAGAGCTTCGCCGTGAAAAACCATGATGTGTGCAGAACAGACGTGTGCTGCTCCCAGAGGCTCTGTGGGTCTCACTGAGCTGTGACTGGCTGGCTGTTCAGTGCCTTCGAAGACTGATCACTCGCTGCATGGTTTCAGGAAAGGCACAGTTGCCTGAGTACACGTCCACATCTTGGATGGGGCTGCAGCAGAACACACGACCCTATGCAGTCCTGTGTTTCTTGTGAGATCTACAAAACCCAGTCCTCCCAGGATGTAATCCTGGGGAACTCTCGGTCTCACCCATTCACAGATGCCTTCTGAGCCCCTGCTTTGCGTCAGGTGGTTTACACAGATGATTTTATTTAGTCCCCAGCAATGAATAAACCCAGGAGGAATTGAGGCCCAGGACTAAGTAACTTCAACAAACTTCTGGAAGCTAGTAAAGGGGCACAACCAGGGTCTACAGTCAGTACTGACGACTGTGAGTCTCACCTTCCTTCCAAGGGCTGCGTCCCACCCTCACACATGCATGAGGGCTGCTTGGAAACGGCGCCTCCCACAGGTTAGATCTGTCAGCAAAGCAGTGCAGGAGAGCAGGGAAAGTCTTTGTATCTAAGAGGAAGTCTCCTTTCTCTGCTGTTTCACATCTGAAAGGTGGGCCTCGGGAATCGGACCTGGAGCAGGGCTCTGGTGTGGATCTAGGGCCCAGTCCAGCAGAAGCTCTTAGGACCCATGCCAGCAGGGCAGTGCCAGAGGGAGGTGCTGGAGCCCGAACCCTCTGATCCCACTGCCATTCTCAGAGGAGGGGCAACAGGGTGGCGGAGCCCGGCACCAGGGTGCGTGGAGGCCCACCCAGGTGACAAGCAGGGCCTGGGAGGAAGGGGCAGGGGGACAGGAGGCTTGTGCCCAAGCACACACACGCCCTGATCTGACATGGCGCCAGGTGGGCAGCACAGAGTGGGGATCCCAGGACGAGACCTGGAGCTGGGTGTGGATGCACCACCAGAGGCCTCCAGAGTCTGAGCCCAGCTGGGCTCCCTTCCTAGTGGGGGTGTCACTGAATTCCTAAAGGCTTGTTCCAGGGTGGACAGGACCCAGGATCTGGCTGCTGGGAACATCCTGAATAGTGATCCAAAATCCCATTGGCTCCTGTTACTAGAAGAGCTGCAAGAAATTTAAACGCTGATATGTTTAAAGGAGGTTCCAGTACTGGGGGTGGTTTTTGCTTAATTATCTTGGTAAACATAGTATGTTTAAAATTTTCTACAGTGAAGTTGTATTCTTGTACAATCAGAAATATTATTTAAAAACTACAGAAAATAAAAGCTTTCTGCTATATTTAAATGTTGTGGGTAAGGTCTATTGCTTTTCCCCCTTCCCTTCCCTTCCCTTCCCTTCCCTTCCCTTCCCTTCCCTTCCCTTCCCTTCCCTTCCCTTCCCTTCCCTTCCCTCCCCTCCCCTCCCCTCCCCTCCCCTCCCCTCCCCTCCCCTCCCCTCCCCTCCCCTCCCCTCCCCTCCCCTCCCCTCCCCTCCCCTCCCCTCCTCTCCTTTTCTCTTTTCAAGGCTGAGTAGTATTCCCTGGTGTGAATGTCCCGCAGCTTTTTTATCTGCTCATCTACTGACGGGCACTCGGGCTGTTTCCAGAGCTTAGCTGTTGTAAACTGCACTGAAGTGAACATAGGGGAGCATATATTCTTTCTGATGAGTGTTTCACGTTTCTTCGGTTATATTCCCAGAAGTGGAATTGCTGGGTCATAAGGAGGCTTTATTTTTAATTATCTGAGGGAATTCCACAGTGGCTGCCCCAGTCTGCATTCCCACCAGCAATGCACCTGGGCTCCCTTTTCTCCACATTCTCACAAGCACTTGCTGTTTGTTGATTCGTTGATGGAGCCATTCTGACAGGTGTGAGGTGATACCTCATTGTGGTTTTTTGTTTGTTTTTAAATATATCTTACTGATTTCAGAGAGAAGGGAGAGGGAAAGAGATAGAAACATCAATGATGAGAGAACCATTGATCAGCTGCCTTCTGCACGCCCTCAACTGGGGACCGAGCCCGCAGCCCGGGCATGTGCCCTGACCGGGAATCGAACCCTGATCTCCTGGATCCTAGGTCGATGCTCAAGCGCTGAGCCACGCCTGGCCAGGCTCATTGTGTTTTTAATTTGCATCTTTCTGATGATTAGTGACATTAAGCATTTTCTCATATGTCTTTTGGCCATTTGTATGTCTTCTTTGGAGAAGTGTCTATTCAGGTCCTTTGCACAATTTTTAATTGAATTGTTTGGTTTTTTGGTGTTGAGTTCTATAAGTTTTTAATAAATTTTGGACATTAACCCCTTATCAGATGTATCATTGGCAAATATATTCTCCCATTTAGTGGGTTCTCTGCTCATTTTGTTGATGATTCCTTTGCTGTGCAAAAACTTTGTAGTTCGATGTAGTCCCATTTGTTTATTTTTTTCTTTTGTTTCCCTTGCTCAAGGAGATACATGAGAAAAAATACTGCACTGAGAAATGTCTGAGATGTTACTGCGTATGTTTTCTTCTAGGATTTTTGTTGTTTCAAGTCTTACATTTAAATCTTTAATTCTTTTTGAGTTTATTCTTGTCTAGTGTAAGAAGGTGGTCTAGTTTCATTTTTTTGCACGTATCTGTCCAATTTTCCCAGCACCACTTATCGAATAACTTGTCTTTACCTTATTGTATGCTCTTGCCTCCTTTCTCAAATATTAATTGACCACGAAGGAGTGGGTTTATTTCTGGGCTCTGCATTCTGTTCCATTGATTTATATGCCTCTTTTTATGCCAGTATCATGCTGTTTTGATTACTGTGGCCTTGCAGTATAATTTGATATCTAGTAGCATGATTCCTCCAACTTTGTTCTTCTTTCTAAAGATTGTTGTGGCTTCGGGGTCTTTGTGGCTCCATATAAATTTTTATATATTTATAAAAATATATAAAAGATTTATAGATTGCTTTGGGTAGTATGGACATTTTAATGATGTTAATTATTTTAATCCATGAACAGGGTATATGCTTCCTCTTTCTTCTGTGTCTTATAATCTTCTGAGTACAGGTCCTTTATGTCCTTGGTTAAATTTATTCCTAGGTATTCTTTTTATGGAATTGTAAATGGGATTGTTTTCTTAGTTTCCCTTTCTTACAGTTCATTATTGGTGTGTAAAAATACAATTGACTTCTGGATTTTTATTTTGTATCCTGTTACTTTCTTGAATTAATTTATCAGTTCTAGTAGTTTTTTGGAGGAATCTTTAGGGTTCTCGCTATAAAGTATCATATCATCTGCAAATAATGACAGTTTTACTTCTTCCTTTTTAATTTGGATACATTTTATGTTGTCTTCTTTTCTGAGGCTGTGGCTAGGACTCCAGTACTATGTTGAATAAGAGTGGTGACAGTGGACACCCCTGTCTTGTTCCTGATCTTAAGGGAAACACTTGCAGTTTTTGCCCATGGAGTACGATGCTGGCTGTGGGCTTGTCACATATGGTCTTTATAATGTTGAGGTATGTTGCCTTTATTCTCACTTTGCTGAGAATTTTTATGATAAATGGGTGCTGGATTTTATCAAATGCTTTTTTCTGCATCTATTGATACATCATGTGATTTTACCCTTCATTTTGTTTATGTGATATATCAAGTTTATTGATTTGAGGATATTGTGCCAACCTTGCATCCACAAAATAAATCCCACTCGATCATGGTGCAAGGTGGTTTTGGTGTACTGCAGGATCAGGTTTGCTGATATTTGGTTGAGGACTTTAGCATCTATGTTCATCAGGGATATTGGCCTGTAATTTTCTTTCTTTGTAGTGTCTTTATCTGGATTTGGAATTAAGATAATGCTGGCCTTGTAAAGTAAGATTGGGAGCCTTTCCTCTACTTGAAATTTTTGAATACTTTGAGAATAGGTGTTAGTTCTTTTTTTAAAAAATTTACTTTTATTGTTGAAAGAATTACAGCTGGCCCTTTTTTCCCCCCGTTGACCCCTTCTACTCCACACCCAGCCCCTGGCCCCGGCCTTCATCACACTATTGTCTGTGTCCATGGGTTATGTATATACGCATGTAAATTCTTTGGTTAACCTCTCTGCCCCCACCCACTCCCACCTCCCCTCTGAGATCCCTCAATCTGTTCCATGCTTCTATGTCACTGGGTCTATTTATCAGTTTATTTTGTTCTTTAGATTCCACATATAAGTGAGATCATGTGATACTTGTCTTTCTCTGGCTGGCTTATTTCATTTAGCATAACACTCTCCAGGTCCCTCCATGCTGTCCCAAAGAGTAGGAGATCCTTTTTTTTAGAGCTGCAGAGTATTCCATAGTGTGAATGTCCTACAGTTTTTTTACCCACTCATCTACTGATGGGCACTTGGGCTGTTTCCAGATCTCAGCTATTGTAAATTGTACTACTATGAACATAGGGGTGCATAAGTTCTTTCTGATTGGTGTTTTGGGTTTCTTAGGATATAGTCTTAGAAGTCAGGTCACTGGGTCAAAAGGCAGTTCCATATCTAATTTTTTGAGGACACTCCATACTGTTTTCCATGGTGGCTGCACCAGTCTGCATTCCCACCAGCAGTGCACCAGGGCTCCCCTTTCTCCACACCCTCGCCAGCACGTGTCATTTTTTGTTTTGTTGATGGAGCCATTCTGACAGGTGTGAAGTGATACCTCATTGTGGTTTTAATTTGCATCTCTGATGATTAGCGATTTGGGGCATTTTTTCATTCCTCTCTTGGCCATCTGTATTTCCATTTTGAAGAAGTGTCTATTTAGTTCCTTAGCCCATTTTTAAATTGGATTATTTGTTTTGCTCTTGTTGAGTTGTATGAATTCTTTGTATATTTTGGAAATTAGCCCCTTATCAGATGTATCCTTAGAAAATATGTTCTCCCATACTGTGATGTTCCTTTGTATTTTGAGGATAATTTGTTTTGCTGTGCAGAAGATTTTTAGTTTTATGTAGTCCCATTTATTTTTTGTTTTTTTCCCTTTGTTTCTCTTGCCCTAGGAGATGTATCAGTGAAAACTTCACTATGTGAGATATCTGACTTTACTGCCTATGTTTTCTTCCAGGATTTTTATTATTTCATAACTTACATTTAAGTCTTTTATCCATTTTGAATTTATTATTGTGTATAGAGTAAGTTGCTGGTCTAGTTTCAGTTTTTTGCAGGTGCCTGTCCAATTTTCCCAACATCACTTATTGAAGAGACTGTCTTTACTCCATTATATGCTCTTGCTTCCTTTGTCAAATATTAATTGACCATAATGGTGTCGTTCGATTTCTGGGGTCTCTGTTCTGTTCCATTGAACGATATGTCTGCTCTTGTGCCCGTCCCAGGCTGTTTTGATTACAGTGACTTTGCAGTATAGTTTGATAGCTGGTAAAGTGATCCCTCCAACTTGGTTCTTTCTCAAGATTGCTGCGGCTATTCGGGGTCTTTTTCGGTTCCATATAAATTGTTGGAATATTTATTCTAGTTCTGTGAAATATACTGTCAGTATTTTAATAGGAATTGCATTGGATCCATAGATTGCTTTGGGTAGTATGGACATTTTAATGATCTTAATTCTTCCAATCCATGAACATGGTATAGTCTTCCACTTGTTTATATCTTCCCCTATTTGTTTTTCCAGAGTCCTGTAGTTTTCCAAGTACAGGTCTTTTACATCTTTGGTTAAGTTTATTCTTAGGTATCTTATTTTTATAGCTGCAATGGTAAATAGTATTGTTTCTTTAGTTTCTCTTTTTGAGAGTTCATTATTGGTGTATAAAAATGCAGTTGATTTTCGGATGTTAATTTTGTATCCTGCTACTTTGCCGAATTCATTTATTAAATCTAGTAATACTTTGGTGGAGTCGTTAGTGTTTTCTATGTACAATATCATGTCACCTGCAAATAATGACAGTTTTACTTCCTCCTTTCCAATTTGGATGCCTTTAATTTTTTCTTCTCATCTGATCGCTGTGGCTAGGACTTCCAGTACTATGTTGAGTAAGAGTGGTGAAATTGGACAACCTTGTCTTGTTCCTGTTTTTAAGGGAAATGGTTTTAGTTTTTACCCATTGAGTATGATGTTGGCTGTAGGTTTGTCATATATGGCCTTTGTTATGTTGAGGTATGGTCCCTCTATTCCCACTTTGCTGAGAGTTTTTATCAAAAATGGGTGTTGGATTTTGTCGAATGCTTTTTCATCTATTGATGTGATCATGTGATTTTTGTCCTTCATTTTATGTGATGTATCACATTGATTTGTGAATGTTATACCAGCCTTGTATCCCTGGAATAAATTTCATGTGGTCATGGTGTATGATCTTTGTAATTTATTGCTGGATCCAATTTGCTATTTTGTTGAGAATTTTAGCATCTATGTTCATCAGGGATATTGGTCTGTAATTTTCTTTCTTTGTAGTGTCTTTATCTGGTTTTGGGATTAGGATAATACTAGCATCATAAAAAGAAATTGATAGTCTTCCCTCCTCTTAAGTTTTCTGGAATAGTTTGAGGAGGGTATGTGTTAATTCTTTGAATCTTTAGTAAAACTCACCTGTAAATCTATCTGGTCCTGGACTCTTGTTTACTGGGATTTTTTTGATTACTACCTCAATTTCGTCAGTTGTTATTGGCCTATTCAGGTTTTCCGATTCTTCCTGATTGAGTTTTGGAAGATTGTATGTTTCTAAGAATTTGTCCATTTCACCCAAGTTGTCCAGTTTGTTGGCATATAGTTGCTCATAGTATTTTCTTACAATTCTTTGTATTTCTTTTCTTTGTAAATTTATCTTTATTGTTGAAAATATTACAGATGTCCCCTCTTTTTCCCCCATTGATCCTCTCCATCCCGCGTCCGCCCCTCCCAGGCTTTCACCACACTATTGTTTGTGTCCATGGATTATGCATATATGCATATAAGTTCTTTGATTAATCTCTCCCCACCCACTCCCCCACCCGCGCCTTCCCACTGAGATCCCTCAGTCTGTTCCATGCTTCTCTGTCTCTGCATCTATTTTGTTCCTCAGTCTATTTTGTTTATTAGATTCCACATATGAGTGAGATCAGGAAGAAAACTGAATCAGGAAGAATTAGAAAACCTGAATAGGCTAATAACAACTGATGAAATTGAAGCAGTAATAAAAAAAACTCCCAGCGAACAAGAGCCCTGGCCAGATGGCTTCACAGGGGAACTTTCTAATTCTTTAAGTTGTAGGTTAGATAGTTTACTAAAAATTTTTCTTGCTTTTTGAGGAAGACCCGCAATGCTATGAACTTCCCTCTCAGCACTGCTTTTGCTGTGTCCCATAGATGTTGGGTGGTTGTGTGTTCATTTTCATTTGTTTCCAGGAAGTTTTTGATTTCTTTCTTGATCTTATTGGTAACCCATTCATTGTTTAATAACATGTTATTTAGCTTCTGAGAGATAAAAAGGGCAGAGAAATGATTCTGAAAGGAAAGAAGGGGAAGCAAAAATAAATAAATAAATAAATAAATAAATAAATAAATAAATAAGGGTAGAGCATAGGAATAGGAAAGTGGTTAAAGAAAAACAAACAAAAAAGAAGACAGAGAATGAAAGGGGAAAAAAGAAGAACATTTCTGCCACTGGAACAAGAAGAGAGAGAGGTAAAGCCAGGGCAGAAAGGGAATGTGGGGGAAACAATAGAGAAAAGCAGAAAACTTAATGATTATAATGATAATATCCCAGCAGTAAAGCAGAGAATGTCAAGAAAACCTGGACATTAGAACAACAAAACAAAAACAAAGAATAAGTAAAGCAAGACAAAGCAAATCCAAAACTAAAATTAATTAAAACATTAAAAAATATATTAAAAAAAATTTTTTTTTAATTTTTTCTTCTTTCTTCTTTAAAAAATGAAAAGAACGTGAACCAGGTGAATTTCTTATGGAAGCCTATGTTATCTGTGGCTCACTGTTTTTTATGCTGATTTCTGTTCTCCTGGGAGGTGCTTGTGTATCAGCCAAAGTCAGGAGCTGTCTGGGTTTGGCTCTGGTGTCCTTATGTAGCTGGTTGATCTGAGGCTCTCTGTGGATCACCTCCTCTTGTCAGCTATTTTGCCTCCCTCTTGTGGTTGCCTGGTGTTACTCCAGAGTCTTCTGAAGAGTCTCTAGGGTGCAGGGTGGCTGGTGTAGCTCAGGAAACTGCTTCCCTTACTCAGAGGTGTCGCTGTCAGGCGCTCACTGCGGGGTAGTTAGTCTCTGCTCCAGAGCCAGCTCCTCAGTCTCCACCCTGTCCTCCGATTCTACTTCCCCATTCAGAAGCCTCCTGCAGTTTCAGATTCACTTCAGTCTGTTGCCTTTTCTGTCTGGACAGTTTCAGAGGCCTGGGCACAGCGGGGTTGATCAAAAAAGACTCTGATGTGCAAGTTGCCTGCGAGCCCCCAGAAAGGGTTTTGGGGGGGGGGACGGGCTTCAGTGAGCTGAACCAGCCCCTTTCCTGCTGGGGGTGGTCCTCCTGGCTGCAGGAGAGGTAGGTGTGCTCCGTCCCTCCCTTCCCAGCTCTGGTTGGCTGATCTCACCAGGTGCTTAGTTCAAACGCCCCGCAATGCAGGCACAAATCCCAGCCTCTGCTGGTCTGCCTGCCTAACACAAGCCAGGAAGGTGGCCGTTCACTCAGGAATGAAAAACTCAAAAATGCACAAAGCAACACACAGGTAGAGAACCTACTCTGGGAGGATCTGGTTCCCTCTCGCCTTGGCCCCAAGCAGGAGGGGTTACAAAGTCAGCCCCACACAGGTCCCGGGCATAGCTGACCTTGGTCCAGCTGGGCGGCTCCGCACACTACCCCAGCTCCCTCAGAGCAGCTCAAAGATCCCGTCCATCCATCCGCTGCTCCGGCCCCTCTCTCCGGCGGGAGGGCCTCTTCCCCTTCCCCGCACCACACAGATCAAATGCTTCCTGGGGCCCTGCACAGTGCCTTACAGGATAGCAGAGGGTCCCTGTAGGTGGCTGCTGGTGAGCCCTCTGGCCCCTCCTATTCAGAAGCCACGCCCTGCAGGACAGCCTTTCCTGTGTCAGCATCTGGGGTGAAAGTCTCCTGTCCCCGCTGCACCATTAGGCTCTTGCTTCACTGGGAAGGTGTGATTCCCTCCTCGCCGCAGCCCTGGCTCCCTCCGCCTGCCCTGCACGGGCTCTCCTTCCCTTCTGCTCTGCTCGGGGTGTGGGATCCCCGCTTTTGGATGCGAGTCCTCACTCCCGAGGGGAGGGAGCTTTGCAGCCTCTAGGCCTCGGGGGCTCAGAGCCCAGCACATGCTTCACGGGGGACTCCCCCTTTTTACCCCCCCCACCAGACTCTATGATGTCTCTTCAGTGCTCCCTACTCGAACTATGTCCACTCAGGTATATTTCTCTTGTTTCTCCAAGCTGGTTACCAGTATTTAGCTGTAAATCCAGTCCGTGGCTGGGAGCGGGGTGCTCTGCTTCTCGTCAGAGCCCCCGTCTTGCTGACCTCAATCATCGGTGTTAGTTCTTTTTGAATGGTTGGCAAAAATCACCTGTAACGTCATCCAGTCCAGGACTCATTTGTTGGAAGTGTTCTATTTTTGTTCCCATTTCATTAGTTGTATTCAATCTATTTGAGGTTTCTGATTCTTCTTAATTCACTTTTGGAAGATTGTATGTTTCTAGAAATTTGTCCATTTTGTTCATTAGGTTCCACATATGAGTGAGATCATGTGATGTTTGTCTCTCTCTGACTGGCTTATTTCGCTGAGCACAATACTCTCCAGGTCCCTCCATGGTGTCTCAGAGGGTACAAGATCCTCCTTTTTACAGCTGCATAGTATTCCATGGTGTGAATGTCCCACAGCTTTTTTATCCACTCATCTACTGAGGGGCCCTTGGGCTGGTTCCAGATCTTATTTAGGGTGGTGGACATGCTGGGTGACACAAGGGCCCCAGCTAGCTTCAAACTTACTAATCCTGTTGGGTGTGTGTGGAAGGAGGGGGGAGGAGAGACAGGAAATAAAATAATCACTAACGTTTAAAATTTTTGTAGCTACTACTTAATAAGTACATAAATTATGTGTACAACTCAATGCATTATAACAAAACTAATACACATGTGCCCGTTACCAGAAGCCGCTCCTACTGCTTCTCCCACTCACAACCCTGTGTTAAAAATGGACCTGGGATTTGTTCTAATCAGGTACAGTAAGACATGACATGGGCGTGATTGTCACAAAGGAAGAATCTGTATTCACAGATGCCTGGAAATAGGAAGCATTCAGTGCGACACCACATGGGATCCGGGAAGCACTCCGGTCGGCCAGGAGGCACAAAGTGGAGAAGGCAGAGCATGGCTCAGAGCCTTCCGGGATTCTTTCAGGAAGGAATGGGCAAGGCAGGACAGGTGTACTAGGTTTAGGTTGACAGTTTAAATAATTTTGGGTGGCTCTGGCCTGGCTACACAAGCAGTCTCTAGCTGTTTGGTACCTGTGCTGGGGTGGTTTAGAGCAGGGGGAACATTGTCTTGGTGTGTAAGTTTGATAAAGGAGATATTTGAGTGTGGTCATTGAATTTATATCAAAGGTACACTCGCAGAGGCATCCGGGGGTCATTTGCTATCTCTAGGAATTTGCTCTGGTAGTAGCAGTCTCTCTAGGATCAAGGCCCCAACTACCAGAGCATTGAGAATACAGAAAATAAGAAAAGATAATCAGTACATCCCCCCTTCTTCTGCAAAGAGAACCTCTCCCCTGACTTCAAACACCATGGGTTAGTTCTGCCTGTTTTTGAACTTTCTATACCCAGGACCACACAGTTCTTTTGTCTGCTCTTTCCATCCACAGTATAGTTATGAGATTCAGCTGTGTTGCAAGCATCTTTGTGGTTTGCTCACTTTCACTACTATATATTATTATGCTGTATTTATTCATCTGATCTGCTGATGGGCGTTTATGTGGTTTCCAAAGAGGGTCTAATACAAATCCTGTTGCTGTGAACATTCTTGTACATGTCTCCAGGTGCACGTGCTCACACACATTTCACCCTGGGGGTATGCGTGAGCACCAACCACTGTGCCCAACCGCTGTGCCACCTCGAGTGTGTAAGCATCTCTCACCTTTGATTGTGCCCATTTATATTTTAAAGCCACAGTAGGACACTCCAGTGTCACTTGACAGAATCATTACTTTGCCTCAACACTAGACAGTAAATGTATTGATTGATCGATGTGTAAAGATCAATTTTGTCGGAACCTTATACGTATACATATTGACTTAGGAAATGGCTTCATTTTATATTTCACCCAGATTGCTAACTCCACGTAAGCACAAATACAAAATGTCAGGAGAAAAAATGAAATTCAGAAAACTTTTTCCTTCGATTTATGCGCCTCAGTTTTTAACTTAGCAGCTGCTCAGCGCAGCCTCTGGCCCCTGACTTTCTCACACCGGCCTCTGCAGCAGCTGAGCGGTGCTCCGCAGCGGCTGTCAATGGGTGTTGGTTTCTTTATTTAGTAAACTGTAAGCACCCTAAATCTTGTTATTAAACTCCTCCTGCTTTTACAAAACAAGGGAGGGTATTTAGATCTCTCGTGGATGGATCTTCCTGGACCCTTTTTACTCAGAGTGAAAAACAAATACAGACCCATTCACAGTGTATTATTCATAATTTTTTTAAAAAGGGACTTTTTTCTTTGTTGCCATTTCATGTTGAGATCTGTAAGAAAAGAGGGGAGAAGTTTCATGAATGCAGAATTGTTTCAGACCCTCAGCCACTATGAATTTTGGTGAAATTTCATACCCAGGCATTTAGAAAGGAAACAAACAGCCCACCCACAGGAATAGGGGTGCAGCCTCGCTGCGAGGGGAGTGCTGGGTGCGATTCACCCCGGTTTCTGAAGGGAGTGAGATCAAGACTTGTTTGGAACTGGGGGCCCAGAGAAAGGAGGCGCCCACCAGGAAGGGCTCTGGCGGCCAAATAAACTCAAGTTCATAAAATAGAGCCCCGCAGCCATTTCCGCACACGGCCTGGCCCGAGGGAAGGGCCGCGGGGCAGCCGCCCGACCGCCCGGGCACCGACTCCGCCGCACGCGGCCCTCGCGGGGCCGCCCCGAGCCCGCGGCAGCCACCGGGACGGGCGGCCCGGGAGCGCCCCGGGCCCGCATCGCTGCCCAACCAGGGCGGCTGCGCTCCGCCCAGGGGACGGCGGTTCGGGGCCGTCCAGCGCCGGGCGTCGGGGTCTCCCCGGGAGGCGGTGGGCGGGGCAGGGTGCGTGGGGACTGCGCCCCGGGCGCCGCTCCCGCAGGACCGCTTCCTGAAGGACCCGGGGGCGGGGGCGGCGGGGCAGCGCGGGCGGGCGGGCGGGGGGGGGCGCCGGCGGCGGGGCAGCGCGGGCGGGCGGGCGAGGGGGGGGCGCCGGCGGCGGGGCAGCGCGGGCGGGGGGGGCGCCGGCGGCGGGGCAGCGCGGGCGGGCGGGCGGGGAGGAGGGCGCCGGCGGCGGGGCAGCGCCGGTGGGCGGAGGCGCCCCTTCCCGCCGGCCGCCTGGGCACCGGCCCCGCGCCCGGGGCTGTCCGCGGCTGGGCGCGCAGTGCGGCCGCGCACCAGGCAGGGGCCCTGCGGGCGCGGGATCCAGCAGCGACCGTCGGCTACGGAACCGGCCCTGCTCCGCCTGAGCCCGGAGCCCCCAGGAGACGGAACGCGGGGTACCCGCCTGCTTCGGAAGGGCCTATTTGCCCTCCAGGAGGCGGCGCACGAGGTCACCTGTCGTCCGCAGCTGGGCCGCCAGGGCCTGGCCGGAGATCCGCGTTCGGCTCGGCTCAGAGGGGCGCTGGTCGCACGCAGTCCGCCCGCACCCCGCTTCCCCGCGGAGCCCGACTCCCGGGGAGGCGCCTGGGGCGGGGCCGCCGCTGCGCCCGCCCCGCCCCCCCCGTCCCGCGGCCCGGGCAGCCGCGCCCACTCTGCGTCTACTTAAGGGCGCCGCGGGCGCCGCCGGATCCGGACCCCGCCCAGGAGCGAGCCGCGGTGAGGCCCGCGGGCCCGGGGGGTGCGGGCGGCGGGCCCCGGGGGGGGGGGCGGGCGCGCCGGAGGGGCTGCCGGGGGGTCCGCGAGCCGCCCCGGCCCCGCCCGGCCCTCTCGGCCGCGTCCCCGCAGCGCCCCGGGTGCCCCCGCCTGCTCGCCGCCCCGCCCCGCCGTGCGCCCCCCGGGGCAGCTCGGAGTCGGCAGCTCGGGGCGGGGGGGCTGCGGAGGACGGCGCGGGGCCCGCGGGCGGGGGGGCGTCCCTTCCCCGACTCCCGTCCTCCCCGCGCTGAGACTTCCCCGGGCGCCGGGGCGGAGGGAGGCGGAGGGAGGAGCCCCGCGGCCCTGGGGGCGACTTCCCAGCAACGACGGGAATCCTCGAGGTGTTACTCACCCGAGCAGCCGCCTGGGCGTGGGGAAACCGAGGCTCCGAGGGTCGGGAGTGGGAAGCGCGTGGCCGGGCGGAGGTGGAAGGCCTGCCACCCCACCCCACCCAGGCCTGGCAGAGAGGACGCCTGCCCCCTGCTCCCTGGGGGCTGCCCTGACCCTGGGCCCTGCGCTGGGCTTTCAGACTCACCTGTACCAGCTGTGAGACTTGGGCACCTCTCTGAACATTAGCAACTGGGTCCCGAAAATTAGGGTAATTTACCCCTTTGCTGGAATTTGCTTTAATGAAGAGCAGGTAGCTGTGGTTTTCCCATGAGAAACATTCTCATTTCAGGTAAAGGGTGGGAAACCTGCCTGCTCCCAGCTGAGCAGGGAGGCGCAGTCCTGGCCCGACCGAGCGCTCTGGGTCCCCTGGGCCTCACCCCTGGGTCTCTGGGATCCTTACCAGCTATCCCTCCTCCCCAGCTTTGTGCTGGTGAGACAGTGTGCTTGCCCTCCTGAAAAAAGAAAGAAAAGGAAGTGCAGGCTCCAGGGTGTTTCCGGGGAGGGCGACCTGGAGAAGCCCGCTGCCTGATGTGTGCTGGGCCCTGTTCTGTTGCAGCCTCACCATGGAGCCGCTGAGCGTGGCCAACACCCGGTTCGCTGTGGACCTCTTCCGCACCCTGAACGAGAACAGCCCCACGGGCAACATCTTCATCTCCCCCATAAGCATTTCGTCGGCGCTGGCCATGATCTTTCTGGGGACCAGAGGCACAACCGCGGCACAGATGTCCAAGGTCAGCAGAAACAGACCAAAGTAGGCTGCTCTCCTTGCGAGTCCCTACGGAAAGTGGCACTGTATTTTAAAACTGTACTTGTATGTTCCACAGCTGGCTATACACCATGAGGCCAGACTTTCAGAAAAGCCCAAGGACAATTTGTTTTTATGAGGCTTTCATTCATGACTGAGTTTTACTGAGCACATACTATGTGCCAGGCACTGTTTTTGTTTGGCTGATGATGCAGTTAAGAAAGCTGCGGAAACCCCTGTGGTGTGTTGCTTCTATTCCAGGGGGGGAAATCTTTGACCGCATCTCCCCCTGGACTAAGATTTTTCAGTTTCTGCTTTGCTTGTGACCTGCTACTCATAACGCCTGCTGTGTAGTGCCACTTTCAAGTACAAAATGACACATAGATAAATGCACCACAGTGGAGAAGTTGGTGGTCTTGCCTTTTTAAGGAAACAGGCGACCGTGTGGTTCAGTACTCCTGAGGCCTAGCCCTGTGCCTGGCACAGGTGCCTGTGTGGGCAGGAGGGTCTGCCAGGAGAGGAGAGGATGAGGTGTGGCAGCTGCTGGGACGGGACCAGGCCCTGGGAGGTGTGGCAGGTCACTCTCACAGGGGTGAAGCAGCAGTGATGCCTGCCTTCCTTCCACCCGGCCTTAATGGGCGTGGAGGCACCTCTGTGCTGTGTGGTCTTTGTTTAATTATGAAAGGGGAACTCTGGCTTTCCTTGAAACTAGAGGAACAGAGTCCCAAAAGCCTGTCACAGATTATATGGTGCCTGTAACTAGGGAAGGTTGAACCCTGGATTCAAATTTATCCACTTATCCCAGCTGCAAAGCTTCTATTACTGCATTTTATGAAAAACCTGCCGTCTTTACCATGAAAGCATTTTAAAGTTTTCCAAAATGCAGTTTTTATTTTACCCCCTGGTACTAATGGTTAGTTGTTCTTGCAGGGTAATGTCAGCTTTTTTTTTTTTAATGAGATTTTAAAAATGTTTTTATTGATTTTAGAGAGAGAAGAAGGGGGGGGAGAGAGAGAGAGAAACATCCATGAGAGAACCATTGATGGGCTGCCTCCTGCACACCCCCTACTGAGGATCAAGCCCAAACCTGGGCATGTGCCCTGACCGGGAATGGAACTAGCAACCTCTTGGTGCATGGGTCGACACTCAGCCACTGAGCCATACTGGCCAGGCGGTCAGCTTCTATTTTGTGGTTTTTCCAGGGACTGTATTACCTCAGCAAAGACTAGTTTTAAGGGTTACCCCGCATTTCCATGAAAACAAATTGATCATAGCAACTGTGCAAACATTCCATATCTCAGTGAGTAATGACTTTGTACATTGTGTAGGTTTGTGTTTTGTGTGTGAAAATAAGGAACCAGCCCAGGCCTCATAAAACCATAAAGGGATGCTTGATTTGTAACATGGAAATTAAACTTTTGCTGAATGTTAAGTTTATAGATGTTTTTAAAGGAGTTACTGATGCTGACAGTGTAATTTAAAAATCCCCTCAGTCTGGAATATCTTTGTGTTCCCGCATAGGGGGTGATTCTTATTTTTACTGTTTATTTCTGAGAACTTTCAGTAAAACTATATTTGGTATAGAATTTACATATGAACATACCATTTATGATTATCTTTGGGGAAAAAAGCAGACATGTATAAATATTTAGCTTATTAACCACTCATATTTGTAGAACTATAATTATAACAGAGTGATATAAAAACAGCTTCTAATGTTATCATTATGTCTCACAGAGCTACAAATTTTAGATTCTCTACTCTCTAATGAAAAATTAATAAACTATTGGGCTGGGAATTATTAATAATTAGTAATAAAGCACATTAATTTAATTTGATAGAAGCAAATGCCAAGGAATCAGTTTCAAAATAAATGGTTATAGAAAAAAATGTTTTCTTTATTTTAGACTCTTTACTTTGATGCAGTTAAGGAGATTCATTCCAGATTTCAGAGTCTGAATGCTGACATCAACAAGGACGGAGCTCCCTATATCTTGAAACTTGCTAATAGGTTATACGGAGAGAAGACCTATAATTTCCTCCCTGTAAGTACTTTACATTCATGCTCTAAAACTCAGTGGACAATGCAGACGGTTTTCAGCACAATAAGTCACAGAAGTCAGTTTTTATTTTTATAAACATTCAGAAAAATGATACAGAATTAAAACATATGACGGTATCCCCATTAATTGTTATGATTTCCTTTGAGGTCTTCTGAGGAAAAGATCGGCCCTGGCTGTTTCACTAAAGCAAGAGGGAATTCCATAATTCCCTTCCGGGAACAGTCAGTGTGTATTCACTCATGAAAATGGTAGAGGTTAGAAAAGAATTGGTACATTTTCTACAACACCATAACTGCTGAACTGTACACTTAAAATGCTTAAGATGGTAAATTTAATGTGTTTTTTACTAAACTGCAAAAAGTATAAGGGTTAGGATAATTTCTATTGCTTTTAAGGATTTTCGAAAACCATTTCTGTGTGTAAGAGGAGTTATTCATGATTTTCTTACACTTTTTTTAAAATTAAAAAACCAGGATTTCTTAGCTTCGACTCAGAAAATGTATGGTGCTGAGCTGGCCAGTGTGGATTTTCAGCATGCCTCTGAGGGTGCAAGAAAGACCATAAATGAGTGGGTCGAAGGGCAGACAGAAGGTAAGAGGCTTCCCTCCTTCCACCTTCCAGCCTGCAGACCATCCCCGCCCCTCGCCCTCCTCCTGCCCCGGGGGAAGCTGCCGCTGCCCAGTGCCACACAGCTTTCCAGTGTAGGGATTCCTCAGAGTGGGAACTTCAGCATGATTTCACTGGAGCAGCTAAATATTTCCCCCATAAGTTCACAAAACTACATTTTAAAATTAAAACTAACATTGGATGTAGGATGAAAAGGAAAAAGCTTTGAGGAAAATCCATCTGGCCCAAATTATGGAAAAGAATATTCTCGTACCTGTGACTCGCTGCTGCGGCCGTAGGTGTTCGGCAGACGCCTGTCTAAGCGCTCGGCTGGTGGCGGGACTGGCTGTCTCAGCCCTCCCCTCCCCGCACCGCGACTCTGCAGCCCCTGCTGCGCGCCTGTTCCTCATGGTCACGCCGTGGCCGCAGGGGAGCTTGGGCTCAGTGGAGTAACTGTCCTTCCCTTCGGATATGTGTTACAGCCTTTTCTGTGAGAGCAACTTCCACTCGGAGGCTTTGAAGAAGTGATTTATTCACTAGCGACTAAAGTCATTTTCATTAAGGAACAATTTTTATGCCTGAAAAAGAATAACCGTTCACAAGATAAGGCTCATTGTTTCTCAAACACTATAGAAAGGATTGTCCTATTTTTAGCCCTTAAACCCTTTAGTTGGTTTATTTAAAGTCGAAACACCCTGGTAGGCTTTCCTAAGTTAACATGTTAAAGGAAATGAAATAAAAAGTGTGAGTTTAAATAGTATTTCAGTGCTGATCAAAGGTCAGTTCAAATATGGAATTCTGATATGTGAATTTTTTTTAAAGCTTACTTTATCTTTTTAGGGAAAATTCCGGAGTTGTTGGCTGCAGGTGTGGTTGATAATATGACTAAACTTGTGCTAGTTAATGCCATCTATTTCAAGGGAAAGTGGGAGGAGCAATTCAGTAAAACCAACACGACCGATGCTCCTTTCAGGTTGAATAAGGTGAGTTGATGTAACTGTAAAAGTACCGTTTGCTCCAAGAGACTGCAGATAACGTGACTTGATTTTTCAAATGTTCAGAAAGACACAAAAACAGTGAAAATGATGTATCAGAAGAAGAAATTTCTGTATGGCTACATCGAGGACCTTCAGTGCCGTGTGCTGGAGCTGCCTTACCAAGGCAGGGAGCTCAGCATGGTCATCCTGCTGCCCGATGACATCGAGGACGAGGCCACGGGTCTGAAGAAGGTAACAGCTCCCTCGCCCGTGCTTTCTGTTTCCTTCTGGTAGATCGATTCTCCTTGTGTGCACGCTGTGTGGCAGCCGCCCATCAATGTTTGCTACCCTGAAGCCTAAGTTTAACTTTTCGGCTACTGTCAGGGAGTAGTTGTGGGGGTCATCGAAAGATCCACATTAACTTTAACATCAGTCAGTGGCAGCTCACAGAGACTTTCTTAAATCAGCCTTAGAGGAAAATGCAGTAAAATTAGAATTCCTATATTGAAACAAATTTTTTAAAATTAAAAACCCCAAAACATGTATATAATAGATAGTTTCATCTTTTACTATGCGGTCCTGTTGTTACACTACTCATTCTCATCGCAATTCATACAGATTGTGAATTAAATTTCTAAGAGCTACATGGTAGCAAAGACCCATGTAACACACTAGCTTGAAAGTCAAGCCTGTTTTCTAATACGAACGTTGTATGACCTTTCTATTTTATTTCATTTAAAGATGATTCCATTTCTTGCCAGGCTAGGACTAGGTAAAATTGACGATTATGGTTTTTCTTTAGTGTCTGTAGCCTGCTGTGTAGCTTTTCTCTATTGTCTCCCTAACCAAACTTGTTATCAGGAAGAGGCCTAATATTCGCATTTGCATGTATGAAGTATGCATTAAAATCAGCGTGTTCCTTATTTTAATTGTATTTCCATATTTGTCTCTTCTCTGATTATGAAAAGAAACTCTGCAGCCCCATGAAAGGGATAGTCACATCAGCAGAACAAGTGGGATGGTGCGTCCGTTCTAGTCTGATAGTGGTAGTAATAATAGTAATGACGATAATGACATTTTGGTGGCACTTACTCTGTGCCAAGTGCTTTGCATACATTAACTCATTTCATGCTCACAACAACGCTGTAAGGTAGATACCATTACCCCTCCTCTCCCCCCATTTTAGAAGAGGAACTAGGCCCTTTACTTCAGCACAGTGAGGTTCACAGATAACCATGGTGATCAGTAGGGTTCAGAATAAATAGAATAGAAGAAAACTTTTAAATTTACCTTGCACCAGTCAACCAGTTCAAGCAATAACAGCCACTGTGGCTGATGACAGTCATCCAGTGTGGTAGGGTTTAGGAAAGCCTGGGCGGGTGGGTGGATGGGTGGATAGTTGAAGGATCCGATGTCCAGTGTCCCTGTTGCTTAGGCCCTTGAGGGCTTGGAACACAGCTCTGTTCTATTATCCCCAATTGATGAAAAGAAGAGAAATGAAATCCCCCAAACAGAATCTGTTTTGGCACAAAACATGAAGGACACTAATTAGCATCTGATCCCGTGGGTCCGTTCACTTAAATAACGCTTCATTACCTTGCTCACGTGAGCCAGCTCTCACCTCCTCTTCGTCTCATTCCAGATCGAGGAACATCTGACCTTGGAGAAACTGCATGAGTGGACCAGACCTGAGAATCTGGGTCTCATCGAAGTCAACGTCCAGTTGCCCAGGTTCAAGATGGAAGAAAGCTACAACCTCACCTCTCACCTGGCCCGCCTGGGGGTAGAGGATCTCTTTACTAGCAAGGCTGATCTGTCGGGCATGTCAGAAGCCAGAGATCTTTTTGTATCAAAAGTTGTCCACAAGTCTTTTGTGGAAGTAAATGAAGAGGGCACCGAGGCGGCGGCCGCCACAGCAGGCATCGCCACCTTCTGCATGCTTATGCCAGAGGAAGACTTTGTGGCCGACCATCCATTCATTTTCTTCATTCGACACAATCCCTCAAGTAACATCTTGTTCTTAGGCAGACTCTCTTCCCCTTAGAGACTCTGGAAATACAAGGCCACACTCAGCTGTATTACCGGCACTTTCAATGGTGATTGTTTTCATGTATCTTCAGCAATAAACCTACCATTCCAAAACAAACCTTTAATTTCCTTTGTAAGGTCAATTCTGCTGGCTGTTTACACCCAGTAACTTTGGCATGGATCTATTTCCCTTTTTTTATATTGGAAACTTTCAGTGATTGCTTTTGAATGCATCAATCAGATGTGTAGATCCTTGACAGTGTAGTGATCTTGATAGCTGTGGGGAAAATTATAATACTGTAGTTTACTTCACAGAGAGACTTCTGGGAACCATAATAGGGAAACACTGTGATTGTTGAAGGGGCACAAAAGCGGGTATTCAATCGAAGCAGGAGAGCGGCCCAATTAAGGGTTGGATTATGAAGACACCGTTGCCGTGGCCAGTGTTCCTGACCCTTCGCCCTGCAGGCTGTGTGTCCTGTTGCAGCCCTTCTGTTCTGAACCGTTCAGGGGCCACCTGGTGGTACTCTGCCCTCCCTTTTTCATTCCCTGTTTTCCCACCTGATAGGTAGTTTGGGTGGGATCATGAGTGGAGAAGTAGGTGTCTTACCTTAAAAGGCCAAGAAACTGCAAAAAGAAGAATGTAGCAGGAGAGACTGTTAAGCAGAGAGGGTTTGCAAAGATCTCGCTGCTCAGCGGCTTCTTGTGTCTTTTCTGACAGGCTCTTGACTTCCAGCGTCTGATAGGACTGATGGCAATGGGATGGCGCGAGGCAGTGCTGGGTGGGGGAGGGGCTCTTTGATCATAAACCTTCGTCAAAAGCACTCCTTGGAATGGGGCTCGAAGCGCTGCATTTTCTTGCTCCCTCAAGCTGGTGGGCTGGCTAATAACGTTTCCCAAGATTCTGCTAGCCAGGCTGATCTCAGTGGTCGTGTTTCTACCCAAGCTCGGAGAAGACAGGACTATAAAATGGGGTTCTTGGACTGGCAGTACTGACATCCATGATGAGAGTCAGTGACTCTGCCCGGCCGGGCGTGGCTCAGGGGTTGAGCGTCGACCTAGGATTCAGGTTATCAGGGTTCAATTCCCAGTCAGGGCACATGCCCGGGTTGCATGACTCTCTCATCACTGATGTTTCTCTCTCTCCCTCTCCTTTCCTCTCTCTGAAATCAATAAAGATATATTTTTAAAAAAGAAAAGAAAAAAAGAAGAGAGTCAGTGACTCCATGGAATAAATAAAAGATTTTAGCAAATCCCCTGTTGGCAAGCTTTCCTTCCTTTTTTTCTTAAAATACTAGCACCTACCACATATCAGGCTCTCAGCTACAGAAGAAATAAGAAAAGCAATACTCACTACATTCTGTAATTCTTCTCTTTGGGCTCCTTATCCTAAAATCTACTCAGTGATTTAGAATAAATCATGCTAATCAAGTAGAAACTGAATTCCAGGGCCCCAAGCAGCTCTGCTCAAAGCCGCCTTTTTATATATGAGGGAATAGGCTCGTGGACCAGTTGAAGGTTATAACAACTAATAAATTCCAGAGCAGATGCTAGAATCCAATTTATATTTTATGTGAGAACATCTCACTCTTGTAATGGTGAACTAGGTAATGTGGACCTCCTAACAACTAAAAAACCAAACCAAGCAGGCTCCCACCCAAAGGCAAAGGAGAGCTGACGTGATTATGAAGAATTACTCAGCAATGCAGGATAAATTGGTGACTATGGAAATTGGGGCTACTTTAGCTGCAGGGGCATTTTCCAATCCAAAAGGGGTAAATAAGACGTGAAGTGGGGATTTCAATGACAGTTAGGGGCAGGCAGGCAGGCAGGCAGAGAGCCTGTTAAGGGTGGAGACCCTGTTGTAACTTGTGTGCTTTCATTTAGCTGCCTGAGAGCTACACTCCAGGGTTATGAGTGAAACAGCTCACAATGCTGCCCTGAGGTAAGACCTCGGACAGTACCCAAAATTCTAGTCCCTGGGATTGGGTTACATCTCTTCTGGTTTGTTACTACCCAGAGGCACATGGAGGAAGCAAACAACAATCATCTCTGGGCAAGACTACCCATAAACCTCAAATTATGTTTATACTCAGCTTTTAAAATACACTACCCAGCACATAATGAAAAATAACTGGATGGGTGAGGGGTCATGACAACATGAATAAAAATCACAAAAAATAAATAATGCAAACAGAAGTACAGGGGCGCCCAGCCGGGCGTGGCTCAGCGGTTGAGCGTTGACCTAGGATCCAGGCGATGAGGGTTCGATTCCTGGCCAGGGCACATGCCCGGGTTGCGGGCTGCAGCCGATAAATGACTCTCTCATCATTGATGTTTCTATCTCTCTCTCTCCCTCTCCTTTCCTCTCTCTGAAATCAATAAAGATATATTTTAAAAAAAAAAAAGTACAGGGGCTCCAAATATTGGAATCATCACACACAATAAAACAACACTGTTTTCTATGATCAAGTCGCTAAAAGACAAGGTTAAACATTTCAGCAGATAACTAGAAATTTAGAAGAGACACTGCATATTTGAATAAAAATGAAATAAAAATCCTAGAATTCAAGAATTGAACACTGCATGAACTAAATAGATAACATTTATCAACAAATTAGACAGGAAAAAGTGAATTGTCAGACCAGAAGAAATTATAATTCTTTCCAGAAAGACAATTATAGTAAGCAGAGCCTAGAAAAATAAAACAATGGAAAATATAAAAGGAAGGGTAAGAAACTCAAAATAGTAAGAAGATGATTGACAGCAAAAGAGAAGATGAGGCAGTATGGCAAGAATGATACTGAAAGATCTAACATTCAAAATGTGAATTCTAAAACACATAAACATCAGTTCACAGGTTAGGGTCCCACTCAGCCCCCAAGCCGGATACTGCAGAGAAGTCCACCTCCAGTCACATTCTAGCGAAGCGGCCGAAGTCCAAAGGCTGTAAGAGGTGATCGTACAGGAAATAAGATGAAACAGCTGCAGTAAGAAGCCAAAGCGCCGCCAGAGGAGCAGCGGGTAGGACAACGCAGGGGTCAGCAGGAGTGAGCGCCGGAGACTACAGGCCAATGGACACGCTGAGAAGAGCACCAACAAGAGCCCTGCCAACCCAGTTATTCTGTACCCAGGAAAACATTCCTCAGGATGTTTCAGACAGAGCTCACCCTCGGCAAACTGTAAAAAAATCCCAGAGAGTATTACTTACGCAAAAGGAGCGTCGGAGCTGTAAGAGACCAAAGAGCAAGGAAGAGCGTAAACATAAATTTAAATAAACATTGACCATATGAAACCACAGTAATGTCTGCAGAGTTCCAAACACACAAGGTTAAGACCCGCCGAGGCTGGGGAAGAGCCGCGCAGGCAGCTCTCTAAGGCCCGTGGCCGGGGCGAGTGAGCGCTGCGCGGCCGGCTGCGTGGGCCTCGTGCCCGCAGGTGCCTGGAGCCGCAGCCCCGCAGCCCCGCCCCGCCGAGGGCCGGGCAGAGGCGGGACGCTGCGGGGACGCTGCGCGCAGCACCGGACACCAGGTACCCGTGTCCTGGCCACCGCGGCCAGAAGACTATCCCTAAGGAACTAACAGTAAAGGCAGAGCAGATCCCTACTGTACCGAGGCGGCCGACAAGCCGGCCCAATAATCCCCGAGTTCCCACAGAAGGAACAAACCAGTCACGCTCGGGCCACGCATAGCCCCGCCACTCACTGTAAGACGCTGTGTTTAAATCGGTCCTTTTGTGCGGCTAAAGGTCCCCCTTGTGTCCTGTACCAAAAGCTGACAGCCTGACAAATTCTTGGAAACCCCTGACCGCAGTGCCTTTGTGGCTCCTGAGCATAAAGGGAGGGAACTGAGGTCGGGCTGCAGCTCGGCTCTCAATGGGTGAGGCCCCGCAGCCTAGCCGCTGGCCAGCTAATGAAGGCTCCAGAATTCAGACACAAACTCTGGGGTCGTCTGTCGCGGGTCCCCCCAGGACACCGGCAATGGGGGCTGTGCGTCTGACTGACGTGTTGTGAAGCTGTAGGTTTCGTCAGTGGTTTGGGGGTGACCTTCCTGCCTGCGAGAGCGCGGGGCGCTGTGAGGCCGCGTGACTCGCCCTCGCGGCCCAGCAGCACCCCGGCCGCGTGGAGGGCGCCGCGCGGAGTCCACGCTACAGCTCACGCGCCTGACAGAGGTTCTTAAAACGCATCCGGAGCTGGGTGGCACCTATCTGTAGGATCGTGTTAATTTGGCAAGTCGAGGATGCATTCTGTATGGTCTAAGGTAGCCAAAAGAAGGATAGCAAAGGGGTTTATAACTTCCAGAATAAACCAAAGGAAAAAAAGAAAACACACACAATCAACCCAAAAACAGGAAAGAAAAAAGAGAAAAAGATACACAGAACAGGAATGACAAAAGGCAAGATATCACATTAAACCCCAAATATGTAAGTCATTATTTAAAATGTAAAATGACTAAATATTCCAGTTAAAAGACAAAACGGTTACGCTAGATTGAAAAATACTATATAGTGTCTACAGAAAAGAACCTATAACATAAAAATAGAATTTAAAACAAAAGAATGGAAAAGATATATGATTAAACACTAACCATAAAAGCAGACGTAGCGTGGCCGCGTGGCTCAGCGGTGAGCGTGGACCCGGGACCGGGAGATGGCAGTCAGGCCCCGGGCAGGCCCACGCGGTGCGGGCTCCATGCCCAGAGGGGCCGTGAGGGGGCAGCCCATCACTGACCCTCTCATCACTGATGTTCCTCTCTCCCTCTCCCTTCCTTTCTCTGAAATAAAGATATAGATATATTTTTGCCCAGCCAGGTGTGGCTCAGCGGTTGAGCATTGACCTAGGATCCAGGAGATTGGGGTTCGATTCCCGGTCAGGGCACATGACTCTCTCATCATTGATGTTTCTATTTCTCTCTCTCCCTCTACCTTCCTCTCTCTGAAATCAATAAAGATTTATTTAAAATAAAAAATAAAAAGATATATATTTTTTTAAAAAGTAGATGTAGCTCTACATATTATGCAAAATACGTTTTCCTATTCCAGTGATAGAAACAGCCACTTTGTAATGATAAAAGGATTCAGTTCACTAGGAAAATATAACAATTCTAAATCTGTATGCACCCAATAAGAAGCCCTCAAAATGAAACAAAAATAGAAAACAATTAAAGGAGAAATTAGTTGGCAATTTGACAAGATAAGGATGCATGTTGTCATCACTTATTCAAAATTAATGAAGATCCTAACTGATACAGTAACTCAAGAAAAATAAAATATATAATAATTTGAAAGTAAGAGCAAACCTTATAATATTTCAGATGAATATTTTCATCTAACGTCTAAATTATCAGAATTTAAAAGTGAGTTAAGTAAGGTGTTGCTGGTTACAAGTACAATTTACACAGCTAATGTGTATTTCTATGTGATATCAAGTTTTAAAAAATGTTTTAAAAAGCATTTATAATGATGTCAAAAAAATTCAAATGCCTAGGATAAATCCAACGAAAGATGTTAAGAAATTCTATACAGGAAACTCTAAGATTATTGAGAGAAAATAAAGCAGCTCTAAATAAGTGGAAAACTATACCGTGCGCATGGTTCGTTATTTTAAATATGCCGCGGGATCGGCACAGTCAGTGCCACTGCGACGCAAAGAGCGGTCTGCGGCGTCGCGCTGGGCTTGGGGAACCGCGGCGCGGCCCAGGCGGGGACGAGCGCGGGACGAGGCCGCGCGGGACCGTCGGCGGCGCAGCAGAGGCGCGGGCGCGGACCCGCCTTCCCGGGGCAGCGCGGCCCCCGAGCCCCCCTCGGCCGCGGTGCGGGCGACGCCCCCTTACGCTCAGGGCTCGGTCACCGCGAGCGGGTCGCGCGGCCGCACGTGTCCGGGGGGGGGGGGGGGAGGGGAGGGGGGTCACGGACTCGTTCCGGAGCGTCGGGGCGCCCGTGGGGACACATTAGAGCTGACCCTGCGTTAAACCCAGACAGGGTGCGGGGCAGACCCAGGTGTGGAAGCAAGGCGATAGCTTTTGGGGGAGCCTATAAAATGCAGCCCCAGGTGCGCGGGGAGACTGCGGTGCTTTCGGCTGGGTCTGTCCCGCGGCATTTGGGCATTTCCGACGTGAGCTGAGCCACGTGGAAGTGAGGAGCTCAGTTCTGCAGAGCAGATCCTGGAGAGAATGGAAGCGGCCCCGGGACAGCGCGTGTGCGGCCCCAGGGGGGGCATCGAGGGCAGGTCCCGGGGGCGCAGCCCCGGAGCCTCCCGCTGTCCCCAGGCGCGGCCCGGGGGGGGGCGCCCCTCAGGGGGCTCCCGGGGGCCCGCCGGGCTCACGGACACGAGCGAAAATCCGGGGCCTCGCCGCCGGTTCCATGGGGGGCCTCTCACTACCCGCACTTGGGGGAGCCCGCGCCGCCCCCGCCCCTAACGGAGCCCCCGGCGCCCCACCCGCGGGCGGGCCCCCCGCGCTCAGAGCGCGCCCCGCGCCCGTCCTCGCCGGCGGGAGGAGCAACGTCCTGACCGCTCAGGGCGGCGACCACGCGCCGAGGATCGGAGGCCTCCCGCGGACAAAGCCGTCGGGGCCGGAAAGGGGCCTCACCCGAGCACGTCGGCTCCCGGCTCCGGGCGCGGCCCTCCCGCCGGACCCCGCGCTCCCGGGGAGCGGCCCGAGTGTGGCCGAGCCGAGCGGCGGAGCCGAGCGGAGCGGACGGGCCGGGAACCGAGCGCCCCGAGCGGCCGCAGGGAGCGGAGCGGAGCCGAGCGCCCCGAGCGGCCGGAGCGGAGCGGAGCGGAGCCGAGCGCCCCGAGCGGCCGGAGCGGAGCTGCCCGGGAGCCGAGCGCCCCGAGCGGCCGGAGCGGAGCGGAGCGGAGCCGAGCGCCCCGAGCGGCCGGAGCGGAGCGGAGCCGAGCGCCCCCAGCGGCCGCAGGGAGCGGAGCTGCCCGGGAGCCGAGCGCCCCGAGCGGAGCGGAGCTGCCCGGCCGCGCCGCGCACAGTTGAGCTGCTCTGCGCGGAGTCCAGCTTCTGCTCCACCGCCGTCCAAACTGGGGGTTCCTGTTAGCGCCGGACTGGCACCTGTGCCCCTCGGCTGACACGGGCCACCGCTAGAAAAAGTCTGTGGAAGACGCCCAGACTTCGTGAAGTCACGGTTCGGGAGCACTGGCTTCCAAATACGTTCAGAGTTTTCATATACCAGAAGCGCTGCCCTAGATCACCTAGAGAAGGTGGCGCCCATCCTGAGAGAACAAGGGGGAATCTGGTTGGGTGTCACAAAATGAAGAGTGCTGTTAAAATCACAGAAATTAAGTCAAGTATACGGTGTGGTTTCTGCATTGGTCTGATTCTTTAAACAGATTACGGCCATGTTTTTGCCATCCCAAATTCCTTCTTACTCAGAATGAGCCTGAACATAGCTATTCTTCCAGCTCAGGGCAGGAGAGACTCATAGACCTTCATGAGGAATTAAGTTCCCTGGGGCTCCGTGCATGGCATTTGTATTAACACCAACCTCATGAAATAGGAGGTATTATCTTCATTCTAGATGAGAGTAAGTAACCTGCCTGGATCTCAGCGAAGGACAGGGACTCCTGCCTCAGGGCTCTGCAGGAAGATCATCCGGATTCACCATAAGCTGCAGGCCCCGAGGTTCACCGTTGGGTTTCATGCAGAGGGCTGAGAAATGCGTTCTAATCTATTCAAATAGATTCACGTCTTTCAGTATTAATGTTATGCTTTCACCTTTAGCTGTGAATCTCAGCCAGTTAAGATGAAATCTTCAATAATTTGACAATATCAAATAAACTTGCTTTTGAAAAGACAGAGTGTAACCAGAACTGCAGGAGGTAAATGGCATCTCAGTAGAACCTGCTGAGTCATCATTTTTCACAAGTTCAACTCCCTGTTCCCCACCGATGTCACTACCAAGAGCAGAGATCTCTACAAGAAATTGTACATCTGGTTAGATAAGAAATACTAGAGGACAAATTTGTCATTTTAGAAAATAATTCAGGACTGTGACAGGATATGTTCTATTTCAACCTTGGAGAGGTCAATAACTGATAAACATGTCCAGATTATGGAGTATAAAAGCATTTCTTCATCTAAACTCTCAGCTTTCTAATTACATGTACAGGATTTCAACGGCAGTCACCTCCTGATCTGAAAAAGCCAGTCAGTAGCTGCTGTGATAAGGGCCCAATCTACAGGGTGTGGATAGAGTGGCGTGGAGTGAATGAATCAGTCCTAAATTACTCTGCCAAAGGACGACATGTAGTGTAAAAACATCATCTGTGTCAGGGAGCAAAGGTGATTTTCCAGTACCCAGGAGACACAAAGGAAAGCAATGCACAGCAAGAAGAGGGTGTTACTGAAAGAGGTCTTCACACCATTTTTGCCCCAGCACTTTCCTCATTTTGTAAATCAATTGTGACAAATCCTGATAATAAGATATTTGCTTTAGCAGACAAAAGTTTTTCTGTAAATTAAAATTTTTAATTAAATTTTTTTATTGCATAATATTTTTAAAGGTCAGTTTTCAAAGAATAAATATGCATAGCAAACTTCAGTTTTCTACACAAATTTTGATACATTAACTGAAATGCTTGGTAAATCAGGTTAGATTCACCCTCGCCTCATTTTCTGGTAAATCCAAATGTTTTATATGTAGGCAAAATAGTAGATTTAAAAAAATCTATCATTGCTTTCACATGACATAACTATATTAAAAGGTAAGGGCTTACGTACTTTTTAAAAAAAAATGTTTTTATTGATCTCAGAGAGGAAGGGAGAGGGAGAGAGAGAAACCTCAATGAGAGTCATTGATTGGCTGCCTCCTGCACGCCCCCTACTGGGGGGGAATCAAGGGTAATCTCCTGGATCATAGGTCAATGCTCAACCGCTGAGCCAGGCCGGCCAGGCCAGCTTACACACTTTTAAACTCATTAATTTCTTACTATACTTCATGTTCTATGTACTTACTGTTGTTACTTGCTGAACTAATTTTCAAAAATTAATGTTTTTCAATCATTATGGGGTTTTTTAGTTAAATATATCAACTCCAGAAATATTGCTAATCTAGAGCAGCTAAGGTTCTCCACAGTCAAGGTTGACACTCTCCCACTGAACCATGACAACAGCAGGGAGTATCTCAAGGTTTTTTGAATAAATTCTCTCTGTTCTGGTTTTAAATTCATTCACTGTCTGATTAATGTTCTTTCACCATGTATTGTGTGCTAAGCTCTGTGCTAGGTCCTAAGGATACAACAATGAACCAAACAAAATCCCTGCCCTAAGGTAGTTTACGTCCAGTTCATAAAATAGCTTTCTGCTTAATTGACCCATTGGTTGGCAGTGGTGACAATTTGGTAGCTGGCACCCTAACCCCAGGCCTTTGCTCATATCCTTCCTCTTCTTGTAATGCAAGGGTTGTCTTTCATATCGAGAGCCAAAGTTTCATCTTCTGCATTACTTAGTATTCCGGCATCCTCAGTGATGAGCGCATCTTTATTTCTCGAGTTGTTAGTGTGTATTTTCTGATATCCACTCCACCGGGTACACTGATGGAACAGAGCTGTGAATCCCCAAGGCACAGCTAAGCCAGGAGCGGATGGGTCTCCCCTGTAAGGGGACACGGGGTTAGAAACCCTCTGTAACTGGACAGTAGTAAGTGGGGACAAGAGCAAGGGGGAGGTAAGGGGAGTAAAAGCCACACCCTCGGCTACAGTAATCAAAGCACAATGACGGGAACTAGTTTACCTGAAAAGCGGTTACCCTGCTGCCTGGTGAAGACGGACGGGAGGGCAGCCAGAAGTGGAAGTCTGAGACTGACTTAGGGCCTATTCCAGTAGTGAGAGACGCAAGTGGCTGCAACCAGGGGACAGTGGGGACAGTGAAGCTGGATATCAAGAGATGGTTTGAGACCTACTTGGAAGCAGCACTTAGCAGCAGGTAAATTGCAGCGGTTGAAAGGAAATGGCTCATCAAAGTTTTCCTCCAGCGTTGCAGCGCCTGGGCGAGTGGACAGGCTACCCCTCTGCCGCAGAGCGGAGGCAGCGCAGGCCGGGCGGGAAGTGGGTGTCAGGACCCGCGGTCCGAGGGAAGCACCGGGCAGGCGCTGGGTGTGCGCTCGGGAGCTGGGGACAGGGCTGGCAGGGCTTAGGCATCTGGGTGTTTGCCACGGGAGCGAATGAGATCGCCTGCGGGAGGCGAGAAGAGAGGGCCTAGAGGAGAGCCCAGAGGTCCCCACTTCAGGGCCAGCGGGTGCCAAGGACCAACAAGCAGCCAAAGAGAGGAGCCTACACAACAGCCAAGAAGCAGGGGAGGGAGCGGTCGGCGCCGGGAAGGGAGCGCTTCGAGGGGGAGGAACTGCATAAACGCAGCAGATCTCACGGAGACCCAGCGAGGCGAGGACTGACCTGGCCTTGGAGTTGGCGAGACGGGGCTCTCTGGGCATCTTAGCAAGAGAGTGCTCACGGGGCGGTGACAGTGGAAGCCAGCGGAGTGGCTCGAAGAGGAAGCGGCACAACTTTTGGCTGCAAGATCGTGACAATAAAAAAGCGTAGATATTTTTCTTATTAATAAAACTTACCGAAGTATAGTTTACATATAATCACCCATTTTAATCATAAAATCAAAGGATTCTGACAAGTGTATATACTCATGGAACCACTGTCCCAATCAAAATATCAAGCACTTTCTTTGTCCCAGGAATCCATTGATTTTTTTATGTTACTGTAGATTGCTTTTGTCTGTTCTAGAATGTTATATAAACGGAATCAGGCAATATGTGTTTTATATGTTTGCCCTTTTTTACTTGGCATGTTTTTGAGATTCCTCCATGTTGTTACATGTGTCAGTTCATTCCTTCTTAATGCCAAGTAGTATTTTGTTGCACAAACATACTCGTTTAATCACCCCTCGCCTCAGGGACGTAGTTAAGTGGAACCTGTGCTGTGACGGCAAGACTAATTCAGCATTTCTGCACGTGATACAGAGGGAACTAGGCCCACAGTAATTAACACAGTGTGGCTGTGGCTCAGAAACAGACATACAAACCAACAGGATAAAATAGTGTTTAATAATAACCGTGAGAAACGGGGGGAGCTGCCGTGTGACCCCTGTGACACCTCGACGCAGGGAGAGGGATGGAATCACGGGCGTTGGGGCAACTGGCTGTCTTCTGGGAAAAATACGTCTCTACTTCATATCCCAAACAAACTTCAGGTAGATTAAAGGCCTAAACTTAAACAACAACAACAACAACAAAAAACGCTATGCCTTAAAAAAATAAAGGTTAGAAGTGTGAGAAGAAAACATCAGAGTACACATTTTAAATCCCTGAGTGAGAAAGGACTTCTCAAGCAAAAGATCCAGAAGCCATAAAGTAGGAGTTTACAGAGTTGATTCCATCATTTTTTCTACGGTAGAAAATAATTGCAACATAGAGTATGTATATAACAAAGTCATGGTGTCCCTAAGATGTGTCTCAGGAGAGGCAGTCAGTCCCTGTATCCTGGGGTTGGGGCAGGGGCTGGGTGGATGGCCTCTCAGGGCCGTTGGCCCCATGGTTCTGTGATGCCACAGGGACTAGAAGGCTCCCTGACCAAGACCCAAAGGCCAAGTCCTCCTTCCACCTCTGCACTGCACAGGTGGAAATGGGCACTGAAGCATGTGCTGCTCCCTGCTCTGGGTGCTGAAGGTGAGAAAATGAAAGGAAAGTGATGCTTTTGGAAGGTAGCCGTCTATCCAGAAGGCAAGCACTGTAAACAAAAAGCTGCTGGGGGGCGAGGGGGGTGCAGGCTCAGCGTCTTCAATGCAGAGGGACAGGTTTGGGGGGATGGTAATTCTGGAACTGGGTGACTTAGTCTCACAGAGCCATTCCGTTCTCTTCACCGCTTTTTGTCCATGTTAGTTTTGTTTAATCATTGCAACCGTAATTCTCCCTAACTAGGGATTACCTTTGTTTGACTGTACAGAACTTATAAAGCTCTTCTAAGAGTCTTTATTTTGATAATGACATCTGCTAAGAATTAGCTAGTGTTTTCTATAGTACCTGCAATGCTTTTAAATAGTACAGCTCAAAAATATCTCACAAAATGAGCACACTCCTGTGTTCAGCACCCAGATGAAGAAATAGAATTCTCCCCGCACCCTAGAAATTACAGTCCCTGCCAGGGAATACTCTCCTCTGCCTTCTACAGACCTCAGAGGGTTTTAACTGTTGGACTCGTTACACTTTGAGTGTAAATATGTGTGGAGCCCATGATGAATCTCTTTTAAATGACCCACTTACCTTGGAGGAAAGCTCTGTGGACACAGGCTAACCGAGAATTCTCACCCCGTTTGGTTATTTCTTTCTCTCGCCTGCTCTTTTCTCTTGGGTGTTAAAAAAGCCTACTACATAGGAGCATCCTGCCACCAGGTGAGCAGGGCCTTCTCTTTATGAGCTATTCAGCCAGTTTTGTTATGACCTTGAATAAAGCTCTTGGCGAGGCTTCTTTGCCACTACATTTGAGAAGAAATGAAAATAAATCAAAACCAGAACTAGGGCCCGGCCGGGTGTGGCTCAGGGGTTGAGCATCAACCTAGGATCCAGGCGATCGGGGTTGATTCCTGGTCAGAGCACATGCCCAGGTTGCGGGCTCGATCAATGACTCTGTCATCACTGATGTTTCTGTCTCTCTCTCTCCCTCTCCTTTCCTCTCTCTGAAATCCATAAAGATATATTTAAAAAACAAACCAAAAAAAACAAACAAAAAAACCCACCAGAGCTAGGGTGGGAGTCCTAGAGGGGAAAAGCTGAACAGTTGCTTCGTTTGTATTAGTAGGAACTGCTAAGCCAGCAGCCAGGTGGCTCACAAGAGAGAGAATACCCAAAGAAAAGGGAAGGCACTTGTCTTCCGACCGCCCTCCCAACCCTGCTCCCTCCTGTGGCTCTCCATGCTCATTTTGAGCAGAGCCCTTCTAGGTTCTCGTCTGCAACTTGGGGAGGTTCTTCTGTGACCGGGTCAGGCAAGGTACTGACATAGATCACATCACATGCTACATAGTGCTTTCATGATAGAAATTTCCTAAACTGGCTATGTGCTTATTTAATCCTCTCAACAATCTGATGGTGTCAATGTCCTCATTTTACAGGTGACAAAACTGAGACAGAGATCTTTTGCAAGTTGTCAATGGTGACAAAGAGCCAGAGTTCCCGCTACACTGTCTGGCTTGCCTGTGCTCTCAGCCACCACACTGCACTCAGTATAGTAGAGGTGTTTCGGGCAGCAGGAATGGCACCAAGTGTTAGGCCCATGGAGTCAGACCCGACCTGGGCTCAGCAACCCCGGTACTTGAGTTCTGGCTAGGAAAGAATTCAGAGGCAAGACTCAAACTATAAAAGAAAGTTTATTTGGAAACTCACAGAGGTAGATGAAGTGATTTGTAGAAGAAATGGGCTCAGGAAACAAGTTATAGAGGCGAAGGAAGGGCCCTTGGAGTTTGGAGTGAGGAAGGCAATGGTAAGGTGCCTGGGGGGATGTGGAAGGGGGAGAGGAAGACACGGACCTTATCCCAGGAGGGAGAGAACACTGGGTCCTCCTAAGGGTTTTAAGGGTGGAGATTTTAGGGGAAGTCCCAGGGGAAGATCTCAATAGAATTTTCAGTAGCTTTCTAGGTGTGCTCTTTCAGGGTCATAGTCTCCACTGACTGACTTCTCAGCCCCAGGGCAAGGGGTCACTATTCAATGCAGCTGGTCCTGAGGCAGCCTTGGTGTAGCTTGTCTGGTTTTGTTGCTCTTCTGGGCCTGGAGCTGAGAGACAACTGAGGCCTAGAAGTTATCTCTAGGGAGGAAAGCTCAGGGGATCCAAACTGCATGACCAGCAATACGATAGGGAAGGAAAGGTCGCCCTGGGGGCGAGGTCCCACCCTACAGTTGTCTTTTGCTAGGCACCTGGGGTTTCTGCCCTGGTGACCTCTGTACCTGGCCCACTGTCCTTGCTCTGCCCATGCCTGTCTACTGCCTCCAGAGGGATGGAACACGTTCAAGACAGTCTCTGAGTAAGATTACTCCTTGTCTTGAAGACTCCTTGCTGTTCAGGTTGATGTGTGAAGGCTCCTGTGTACCAGTGTGTTAGTGTCCGTGCTGGTGGCTGAGGGTGGCCGTGTCTTAGCAGTCGGGGCTCCTTTCATGGAGGAAAAGGAAAGGATGAGCTCAGCGGCAGAGGACTCTCAAGGTAAGGATCGGGTTCCACGTGGAATGGTGGGCTCGGAGGGCAAAAGGAGGTGGGCACGGGGTCATGGGGACCACATTCCTCATGAGGACAGAAGACGAACGTGACCCGGGTTCTGTAAGGCCCTTCAGATCCTACTGCCCCGCAGCCTTCCTGTGTGGGGGTCGTCCTGTTTATGAGTGGGACTCACTGGCTAGTGTGGGTCACCAAGCTGACAACACTTTTCCAGGCTTGGAAACAAGATACTGGGTACAATCTGGGTAATTCCTGTGACTGCAGTTCATCGTGCTGAGTAAAATATTATGTACAGCTGGGGGAACAACTATAAAAAACAATAGCCACGAAATGTTCTAGTGAGCAAGGACACTGCACTCCTCACATATGCAGAACCCGGGGCCCTGCAGTTATAGGATGGCTCATATTTATGGAGTGAAATGGGAGAGCTGGGTCCTTCAATTCTTTGGAAGAGCATCTGCGGTAACCTACTCATTGTGGCGATATTTTCTAGCTCAGACGTTTATGGGCTGTTATCAAAGATTGCTCAAAGGTTATTATCGAATACAGCTCTATCTCTTAGACAACCAAATGTGTTGCCTGGCAACAGTTTCCTTGTTGACTTTATATCTCTTCTTTTCACTGTTTTTATGACTTCAGCAAAGCTTCCCAATTCTGTTCCTCCTACACAGAATAAGTCCCTTTATGTCCCTGAGCCATCAGGCAGCAGGACTGAGAGATTCATCAGGCTTCATTATAAGATAAGAAGTTGGCGTTTCAACTTTGGTTTGAATTTGAAGCATTATGGGGCAAATTCCAGTAGAGTTTTGAAATCCTGCCTGTGAGGACTGTGGCACAACTCGCGTTTATAGCGAGGAAGCAATAGTGAAACCTCACGTTCGGCTCCAGATTCATGTGCTGGAAGGAGTTTGGTCACAACTGAATTTTTCTGGAGAGCAGGGAAAGTGTGGTGCTTTAAATTTCCAACACAAGGCAACAAGGCATGTTTTATTTTTTTTTTAGTGGTAAAAATGGAAGATTCTTAAATAGTTGCAGTGCAAACTTGCAGGGCACTGAGAACTTACTGTACATGCAGCCAGGCCGGTCTGAGCCCAGAGGAAGTGCTGATCGTCTGCAGCTGCCCCTGAGGACGCCAGCTCCTCCCGCCAGAGGTCTCTCCATCCCCTGGCCAACGCCTGAAATTCATGGCTAAACTACACCCTGTCACCTTAAAACTTTAAGTCTTCTTTAAAATGATCATGGTTCTCGGAATAATAGTCCTTAGTTATCACTTATATCATACTGAAGACCAGTCACCAAATCTTTGTAGGACTAAGGACCTGAGAACAAGGCCCTGAGAACACTGGGCTCTGTGAAAAATGACAGGCCCTAAACACAGACTTTGAAAAAGCACTGGCCTAGCCGGTGCAGACCCGGGCGTCCTGTCCCTGTGACTCCCGCAAACACCGCTGCACAGACACCACACAAGTACAGACTTGTTTTACCCCCCTCTCTGCAGCGCCGGCCCTCCCACCCTCACTAACCGCAGAGTGGTCAAGAATTATAGACTTTTCCCTGAATCCTTTGTTTATGCTCATAACAGAAGATCAAAACACATTGAGCAGAACTGATGAAACTGAAAGAAACAGATAAACCCACTGTTACAGTTAGAGGTTTCAACACGTATGGCTCAATAAGTGATAGAACAAGCAGAGAGAAAATCTTTAACCACAGAACAGCGCAACGCCTCGAATCAAACCAACCTAACCGAACTGCCTAGGGCACTTCGCCCAACATAAGAACGCGATTCTTCCCAAGACACGGGTCATCTTTCTTTTCTTTTCCCCCCAGTTTATTCTGCTCATTAGATTCCACATATGAGTGAGATCATGTGGTGCTTGTGTCTCTCTGCCTGGCTTATTTTGCTTAACATAATCCTCTCCAGGTCCCTCCATGCTGTCCCAAAGGGTACGAGACCCTTCCTTTTTACAGCTGCATAGTATTCCACGGTGTGAATGTCCCACAGCTTTTTATCCACTCACCTACTGATGGGCACTTGGGCTGTTTCCAGATCTTAGCTATTGTAAACTGTGCTGCTGTGAACATAGGGGAGCATATATTCTTTCTGGTTAGTGTTTCAGGATTCTTAGGATATATTCCTAGATGTGGGATCACTGGGTCAAATGTCAGTTCCATTTTTAATTTTTTGAGGAGCCTCCATACTGCTTCCCACAGTGGCTGCCCCAGTCTGCACTCCCGCCAGCAGTGCACAGGGCTCCCTTTTCTCCACACCCTCGCCAGCGCTTGTTGTTTGTTGATGTATTTATTGATGGAGCCATTCTGACAGGTGTGAGGTGATAACCTCACTGTCATTTTAATTTGTGTCTCTCTGATTAGTGATGTTGAGAATTTTTTCATTCCTCTCTTGGCCATCTGCATGTCCCTCTTTGGAGAAGTAAGACATAGTTATTTTTCAAGGCACACATTCTCTTCTGGCCCCAAGATAGACCATATTTGGGGTCACACAACAAGTCTCAATATATTTAAAATGATGTAAATCATACAAAGTTTTTTCTTCTGACCTCAATAGAATTAAATTAGAAATCATGAACAGAAAGATATCTGAAAAAAACTCCAAATACTTAGAAACTAAACACTGTACTTGAAATTAACCCATGAGCTACAGTATAAATAAAAAGAGAAATAAAAAAGTATGTTGAACTGGATTTTATTTATTTATTTTGAATTATATTTTTAAAATGAAAAAAATTAAAATATGTGATATGCAGCTAAAGTAGTGTTTAGAAAGAAATTAATCCCACCCAATGCCTATAATGAAAAAAAAAAGGCCTCAAATTGATGACCTGCTCTTGCACCTGAAGGAACAAGAGGAGGAAAAAAACACAAGCCAATTAAGCAAAAGAAAAGAAATGTGCTGAAATCAACCCAACAAAAGCAGAAATAGAGAAAATTAAAAGCCAAAAGCTAGTTTTCGAGAATATAAATAAAATCGACGAACCCCAGCCAGGCTGATCAGAACAGAAAGAGAGTGTGCAGGTTACGAAGACCAAGACCAGACAGAAGACACCACAGCAAACTCCACAGACAAGGAGACAGGAAACCTTCAAATTAGAACATGCGACAGCTTTGATTACATATGTTTATTGAAGTATAAAACTACTGAAGCTCTTCAAGAATAAATTGATAATCTGACTATACTATATCAGTCAAAGGAACTGAGTTTGTCGTTAAACACCTTCCCACTGAGGAAACTCCAGGTCCAGATACCTTCCACTGTTGAATTCTATCAGACACTTAAAGAATAAATAAGACCAGTTCTGCACGAGCTCTTTCAGATGGCGAAACTAGATAAAGACGGAAACCTTTTGTAAACTCAAGCACACCGTCCATGCCCTTTCCCTTTCCAGAAAGCTGATCCCACCTCCCGCACCGGTGGAAATGCTGCTTGGCCTTTGAGTCCTCTGTCACACGTGCCCGTCCCCGGCCCGCGTGGTTCCCTGACGGGGCCCTGCCCTTGCCCGCATTCCTGACCCTGTCGCTCTTCGCTCGCGCCTCCTTTAGGAGTCACCAGAGGCTTCCATTGGCACGGCGTCTCTGCGTTAGAGCTGCCGGCAGATGGTAAACTCCTTGAGGGCAAAACCTGCTTCTTACTTATTTTTGTACCTTCCTCAGATCCTAGTAATTTAAGTAAAATGTAAAACAGGCCATGAAAAGTACTATGATACCAAGGGTGCTGTACCAGGCCTGTTGGAGCATGAAGAAAAGAAAGATGAATTCTGGTTATGGGTCTTCGCTCAGTCTCCTAAGAGAAGGCATTGAACCAAGCCTGCCCGTTAAGACTAAATTTATTATCTCGCCAACTCTCTTACGATTGATTATATGTGAAAGCATTTTAATGATGTGTGTACTTATTCCGACGTCTTAGCTTGGAAGTTTTCTCACTGATTTTTATATTCTTAACACTTACACGTTGAATCTTTGTTAAATGAGCGAGGGAGAAAATTAACAAACGAACAAATGAATGACTGAATGAGTGAGTGAGTGAATTAGGGAACCACGTCCAGTGGCCAAATCGGGATTTAAATTGAGTCTGCACTGTGAGGTGGAGACTCTGAAATGACATGCTGGTCTCCCGCTTCGATGTCTACACTCAGTTCAAAGGAAACCTTCCTAGATCTTTCTCCCGTGAACCCGGAACAGCCATGGGAAGTCTGAGGGAACTGTTACGTCGTGGGGATTTGATTAGGTGCACAGAGTCAGTAGAGGTCAACTCTGTCTGTTAATCACATACTTACTGGATGGAGCCGGGTCTCAAGTTGAACTGTCCATAACCATAAGCTGCTGTTATTTTTAGTGTGTTATTTTTTTGTTTGCAGGCAGTATTATCAAGATGATTAAACTAGGGAATGGTGCTTATGAGGTGTATCACTGGAAAAAGTTACGCTTGAACATATGTCTATCCAAATAGCTGATTTTGATCTTTTCCTTTCCTGCTGTCATCCAGTTCTGTCACCTGGGCAGTGGGTGATACCTGATCACTGTAGGAACTAGATTCAATGACTCAGAAGTTCCTTTCCAGTCCTATGACATTATGTGAGACAACATTGGTTATCTACAAGTGATCTGATCTTAGTGCTGGGACAGATTGTCACCCAGCTCTATTTACTTACTTATGCTTTAGTGGCACCAGGAACAGAATATCCAGAAGTAAATCACAGAGGAGCAGCCTGGCCCCCCTGGCTGCACAGGTTAAAGGAAAAGTCCCATCTGGACTGGTCCCAGCACATTGAAACAGTGCTGGCCACTCCTGGAAATACCCACGATCAGAAAGAAAAAACCTTTCCTTTCAGAAGGAAGGGGTGTCGCACGGGGGCCTTTCCGGGTCTGTGACAGAACACCTTCTGAGTGCTAAGCATTTTTATGGTAGTTATTTTGACTCCTCTCTGGACCTACAAGTAGGTGTCATCAGCTCAGTTTTACCAGTGAAGAGGCTGAGGTTCAGAGTGTAGATGTGACGAAGCCGGCCTCAAACCGGGCCTGACTCCAAACCCGGGCTCTTGGCGCGATCCCTCTGCACCCCTCCGTGAGCAAGGAGTGGGTACAGACGGACAGGCCTGCGGGAGGAGGGAGAGGAGGCGCAGCCACCACTGGCCACTTTTGATCGAGGTCTCGAAAAATGATGGCGTTTAAGTTGTTCCCACTGGATCTTTACAGTTCTTGGGAGTAGAGATCCTCTCCTTTGCCTGTTACTGGATGAAAGGGGCCCATTTGCCTGCACACGTCAAAGCCCAATAAGACACAAGCCTAATGCTCTAAAAACTGGCTCCAGGAAGGGGATGGGTCACATAGGGGGGCGTCATTAATCACGGTGACTACGGGAGGTGGGGTGGTGGCTCTGCTGATGGACCGGGGCCAGGGTGGGGGTAGCCGATCATTGTATCAGGCCCTGGTGTCAGCCAGGGTGCTCTTAAGACTGGTGCTGCCCGGAACCCAGTGGCAAGTTCCTCTGCAGTTACATGCCTGCGTTTCAAAATAGTGTGGAGCTTTTCCAATAGGAAATCCCCAGTTTTCAGCAACCACCTGCCCACGTTCTCCACACTGACAGCTACCAGGTCACCCTGAGTAATGGCCTCATCCTTGCCACATCCCACCTGTCCCAGCCCCTCCGCTAACCCAGCCTTGCTATTTGTTATTCATAACTCTCAGTTGCAAGTTCTTGAAACTTGATTTAAACTGGATTATGAGGAAAGAAAGGGGGGATTACCTGAAGCTTGGCTACCACAGAAATGGTAGAGGTGTGGCAGCCTCGGAAAGCCCTTCCCTGAGACCTCAGGTGAGCCCCGGCTCCTCCGGGCTGGTTTCCTTCCGTGTGCCAGCCTATTTCATCACACCGGCTTTCTTCACAAAACAGGAAAAACACTTTCAGATCCTTGTGACCAAGGAGGAACCCGGGCCTGAGGTGGGGCCCAAACAAGCCGACGGGGCGACGTTTCCCTCCCAGGCCCGGGGCTGGGCCACCTGGCCACAAGGCTCGGGCCGAGGGGCAGTGTCCCTGAAGAAAGGGGCTGCTGTCCTGTGTGAGGAGGCCTGACTGTCCACCGTCCTGCCCCCTGGGGGCATCACTGGGGTCCGGCCAGCGGCTCTCCAGAGCCCGACGGCCTAGGCAGGACTTCAGTCCTCAACATGAACTTTATGTCAGCAATGCTATTTAGAAGTTACAATCACTAACTCACAAGTGTATCTTTAAGTCTTAAATATTTATTTTGAATATTATTCTGGTGCTGAAAAAAGGCAAAGTGATGACATGTGAACAAATTTGGACATAAAGGAGGGTCGTTTGAAGAAGGCGGCGCGAGTGAGCTGGAAGCTGCAGGGCCCCCATGAAAACGGGGCCCACCCCCGGGTCCCCCCGGAGCTCGCCCGGGGAGGGCAGCCCGAGCGGGGGGGGGGGGGGGCACCTGCCCGCGGGCCGGGGGCCGGGGGCGGGCGGGCTCCTGGCTCGGGGGAGGCCCAGCGAGTTCGCCCTGGGTGCTCGCGCCCGCATCTGTCTCCCTGAGGCCCCGCCGTGCGAGGGGCCGCGCGGTGCCCGAGGGCGGTGCTGGTGCTGCGGGGGGTCGGGCGGTGCTGCGGGGAGTCGGGCGGTGCTGCGGGGGCCCGGGCGGTGCTGCGGGGGCCCGGGCGGTGCTGCGGGGGGCCCGGGCGGTGCTGCAGGGGCCCGGGCGGTGCCCGAGGGCGGTGCTGGTGCTGCTGCGGGGGGTCGGGCGGTGCTGCGGGGAGTCGGGCGGTGCTGCGGGGGCCCGGGCGGTGCTGCGGGGGGCCCGGGCGGTGCTGCGGGGGCCCGGGCGGTGCTGCGGGGGTTCGGGCGGTGCTGCGGGGAGTCGGGCGGTGCTGCGGGGAGTCGGGCGGTGCTGCGGGGGGTTCGGGCGGTGCTGCGGGGGGCCGGCCGGTGCTGCGGGGGGTCGGGCGGTGCTGCGGGGGGTCGGGCGGTGCTGCGGGGGGCCGGCCGGTGCTGCGGGGGGTCGGGCGGTGCTGCGGGGGGTCGGGCGGTGCTGCGGGGGGTCGGGCGGTGCTGCGGGGCCCGGCCCGCGCCCGACCTGCCCGGGGCTGCTGAGGACTCCCCCCCCCCTCCCCCGTCCTAAGCCAGGTTCCAGGGACGGGAGCATCCCCGCCCCCCCCCCCAGCTCGGGGGCGCGCCCTCCTGCCTCGAGCACCCGCACCGGGCAGCGGGTCCCTCCGCGCCTCCCCTCGGGCCGGCTCCTCAGCCCCCCCCCCCCCGCAGACACAGCCCATCCCCCTGCGGGCCGCCCGGAGCCGCCGCTCCTCCCCCCTAAACCCAGGCGGGGGGGCGCAGCAGTGACCGCGGGCCCCGGGCACAGGAACCGCGGACCAGGGGCCGGGTCGGGTCGGGCAGGGCCCCCCCCCCGGGGCCCGGACGTTTCCCCGCGGGGCAGATTCGAAGCCGGGCGCAGGCGCCGGGGAGAGGGGCGATTTGCTCGCTGGGGACCGGGTTTCCGCCTGGCGGCTGGAGGTGGGCACCGGGCGGCAGAGGGGATGCCCGTCCCTCCCGCCCGTGCGTCAGGGCACCCAGTGCCCCCGTGACCGCGGGGGCGGCGGGAGGACGCGGCTGCGGGCGACAGGGAGCGAGTCCCGCGCGGCCGAGACGAGCCGAGTCTGGGAGCCGGGCAGCTGTTGCGTTTCACCGACTTGGAGCCCGCTTCCCTGGTGCCCTAGACTAGCTCAGAATTAACACCGAGTGGGCAGAAACCCCTTCGGACCTTGTTTAAACAGCTTCCTGGCTCAGGGGGCCGGGCCTGGGCCTCGGCTGCAGCCCCACAGCTCCTGGGGCTGCGGCTGCTGCGGGGGCGGGGGTGCGGGGGTGAGGGTGGGGGGCGGGGGTGAGGGTGGGGGTGCGGGGGTGAGGGTGGGGTGCGGGGGTGAGGGTGGGGGTGCGGGGGTGAGGGTGGGGGTGCGGGGGTGAGGGTGGGGGTGCGGGGGTGAGGGTGGGGCGGGGGTGAGGGTGGGGGGCGGGGGTGAGGGTGGGGGGCGGGGGTGAGGGTGGGGGTGCGGGGGTGAGGGTGGGGGTGCGGGGGTGAGGGTGGGGCGCGGGGGTGAGGGTGGGGCGCGGGGGTGAGGGTGGGGGTGCGGGGGTGAGGGTGGGGGTGCGGGGGTGAGGGTGGGGGTGCGGGGGTGAGGGTGGGGGTGCGGGGGTGAGGGTGGGGTGCGGGGGTGAGGGTGGGGGCGCGGGGGTGAGGGTGGGGCGCGGGGGTGAGGGTGGGGCGCGGGGGTGAGGGTGGGGGTGCGGGGGTGAGGGTGGGGCGCGGGGGAGGGTGGGGCGCGGGGGTGAGGGTGGGGGGGCGGGGGTCGGGGCGACGACACCCCACTGGAGCAGCCCTGACTCGGGAGGCAGAGCTGGCTGCCCTGCAGAATCCTAGGCAGCTGGTCCACCCTGGAGTCACATAACACTCCCAGCCCAAGTGTTGTTACTGAACTAAACAGGTTCTTTTGCCTACAGTCATCAAAGCCCAATAAAACGTGAATAGAAGTTTCGGGCAAAGAAAGTAAAGGTTTATTTAAGGACTTGGCGCCAGGCCTGGAGACGCAGGGGAGCTAGGGCTCTAAGGTAGGGCTCCCAGGGGCTTTCGGGGGCGTCATCAACCACGGCGACTAAGGGGTGGGGTTGTGGGCTCCAGGGCTTGGGTGGGGCCAGCCAGGGAGTAGCTGATCACTGTGGAAGTCCTGACACACACAAGCGTACAGCCATGGCTTTGTTCTGTCTGGTTTCGTGAGGGTGTGGGCCGTAGGTCCTTCCACTTTGTCCCGTCTGGGGATGAAACACAGCTGCAGTGAAAATGCTGCCTTTAGCTTGCCCCAAACTGTTTCTGTGGTAACAGACCTGAGGCTCTGCCAAGAGGGTGTGATGCTGACCAGAATCTGCTGGCCTCCGGGCTTGGTGACCAAGGAAGGGAGTGGACGAGCCGGGAGGAGGAAGGCAAGTGAGTCACGGTGCTGTCAGGCTGGACGAGGCCAGTTTGAATCAAGAGGAAAGAAGGGAGCAAAGTTCACATTAAAGAAAGGAAACCACATTAAAGAAATGAAGGTTTTCACGGTTACAACATGACTTGGGAAAATGTTTGCAAAGATTTCCTAAGCCTGGAGGTTGTAACACCTCTAGTCTCTTCCCAGTTTTGCCCTTTGTGTCACTGTGACATTCACGGGACCGAAAAAATTCAGAAAGAGAACTGGACCGAGGGGTTATATCCTTGGACCTTGTATGACTTCATGATTTCAGCACCATCCCGTTTCCTATTCTGGGAGTGGGGAGCTGGAGGGAGGCAGACAGGCTGTGGGAGATCCGGCTGCAGCGCGGAAGGCAAACGAGAACCAAGAGCAGAGCTGCTTTTAGCCCCGGCTGCCCCGGGCTGTTCTCCCTCCTGGAGGAAGCAGCTAAGACAGCTGGGGAAAGATGATGGGGGGAGAGGGTGGAGGGAGACTGATCCATTTCCCACCAGAGTGCCTTCCATTCCTCTGTGACCATCGAGCAAACTAATGAAAAATCTGACCTCCGTACCATTCGTTTTTCTAAAATTGCTAATATTTCTTAACACTTTCATATATAAATGGCCAAAAAAGTGATAGTCCCTTAGTTTTGGATAGCACTGGATGGCTGATAAAGTATTTACCCTGTGTTATCTTACTTGATTTTCTAAGAAATGTCCAGTGTAAAAATGGGGCTGGCAGCCACTGTTGGCCTCCCTTTAAAGCAGAAGTGACTGAGGTCTGAACAAGGTAAGTGACTTGCCAGGGGAGTGAGCAATGGCTTTGTCTCAAAGTGTAGTTTTTCCAACCTCGAAGAATGCTCGTGAGTGACTCACCCGCAAAATGGGGAGTTTCCTTGAAGGGGTTTTATGATATGAGTAATAACCAGGTATCTTCAAACTGCATGGGCCCTTAGAGATTATTGTAACCAAGCCTCTTTCTAGAGATAAGGAGACTGAGGCTCAGGGGCTGGTTAATATCTGTGACCGAGCCCAGAATTAAGCAGGTACATCACGTACATTTTATTGTAGTTCATTACAGCATCTTGGAAAGGCAATGAAACACTGACTGTGCACCCAGGTTATTGCTTAAATAAAGATTGTATGCCCAGCCGGGCGTGGCTCAGTGGTTGAGCGTCGACCTAGGATCCAGGTGATCGGGTTTGATTCCCGGTCAGGGCACATGCCTGGGTTGTGGGCTCAATCAAAGACTCTCTCATCATTGATGTTTCTATCTCTCTCTCTCCCTCTTCTTTCCTCTCTCTGAAATCAATAAAGATTTATTAAAATAAAAAAAAAAAAGATTGTAAAACAGGCATGGATCCCATTTAGTGCAGAAGTAGAATATCCATATCAGGGCTACAGAACACAGCCACTCCATTCACTCCACAGGAGCACAGCTGGCCAGGCTGGGAAGTGGTGTTAGGATGCGACTGATGCTTTGCCCTGGACCAGGGAAGGTCAGACATGCACCAGCTGAGATGGGGAGACGGCTACTCCTCAATGTCACCATCTTCTCCAGCAAGTAAAGTCAACCCAACCACTGTGGCTGGAACCTCCAGGAGCCAGGCATTATGAGGTTGCCCTCAGGAGGTTTATGGTCCAGGGAAGATCCAAAGAGAACCTGGGCCACGTTAGAGCCGGGTGTGATGTGAGCAGAGGAAGGAGCTCTTTCCTCCCATGGGTGGTTAAGTGAAGACTTCACATTGTTGACAGATCTTGGAGCAGGATTTTAAAGTAGAAATGTGGGATTCCAACTCAGATACTTAGAAGAGTTGGGTGGTTGCATGCAACCGTTGAGCGGCCAGTTACATCACCTCCCTGCACAGTGGAGACAGCAGAGGCAGGCGCCGAGCAGAGGCCACAGGGACGCGGCTGCTGAGCGGCTTTCACCAGGGCCCACCCTCCGGAGCAACCTTCCCCTGTGCACCTGTGACTCAGCTTCCGAGGCTCAGGGCCGTGCGAGCTGGCTCTGAGGGCTCTGCGGGCTCTGCGGGCTCTGCGGGCTCTGCGGGCTCTGCGGGCTCTGCGGGCTCTGGGCTCAAGCACCTTGTCTGCACTCCCTGTGCCGGGAAGTGGCCTGGGAGGGCGAGATCCGCAGGCTGCAACGTGAAGCTTGCACATTTCATTCCTCATAAGGAGCTGTGTGTCTCAAGGGGTGTTTTCAGTGGAAGCTGGAAGTTCATCAAAATAGGCACGAAGCACAGAGGTGGTCTTACTCAGCAATCTCTCTCTTTCCTCGGGCGCAGCCAGCCCCAGTGCCTTTGTGAGAATAAGAAAGACGCCCGGGCGTGCCTGGCTAGCACCCCCAGCACCCCGCTCCCCACCGCGTGTCAGTCCCGAGTGTGGTGAGGAACCAGCGCCAGGCGGGGGAACCTGCGGCGGCTATTTGATGCGGGATGATAAGGCGGGAGAGAGGGGGCAGCCAGCGCGGGGGACACGCCTTGCCGCTTTCCCCGGCTCTGAGGAGAGCCGGGGCGCCTCTGAGGCCCTCTCCGGTGTTGCTGGCGGGAGCACAGGGCAGCAGCGGCTCTGCGAGTGGGTCTGCAGGGACCAGCAACAGCCCTGAGGCTTCATCGCAGACGGACTGGAAACTCTGGGGTTTTAATGAGACCCCGGCAAGGTGGTGAGCAGGCCGACCTCATGGGTTCCAAGCCTCCTCGGTGACCCTGGGAAGTCACTGAAGCACTCGTAGTCCCCAAGTCCTCTTCTGTACCTGAAACAGACGTGACGACAGTACTCTCACGCTGGTCATTTCGGAAACTGAGAACAAACTGTTCTTTGCTGACACAGAAGCAGCACACACGTCTGAATGACTGGTGCCAGCCGGAGTTAAGCATCACGTGTCCCTGGAAGGTGTGTCCCGCACTGTCCCCAGGCTAGCCCCCAGGGAAGGCAGTGAGGGGTCATGCCTTCGTGCACTGCACAGCGCACAGGACAGAGCGCTATCCGGCTGGTGACCTGCGGCCCGGGGGAGGCCCATGTGCCCACAGAGCTCAGGGCAGAAGCTCATGGGTGGTGGGAGCATATGCTGGGCTGGGTGCTCGGCTGGGTGGGAGCCTGACTTGTCCTGGGGGCCAGGGGCTTCCCTTAGAAAGGGGTGTTTGAGCGGAGATCAGAATGAGGAACGGTCACAACTAGCTCCGCAGGAACTTCCCAGGTGCCAGACATGGTTCTCAGTGGTTACATAGTTCAAACCAGGTGGTCCCCATGGGTCAGGCAACATTTTGACTCCCATTTTTCAGATGTGGGGAGGGGGAAAAAGATGAAAACAGTCAAGGCCACATAGTGGAGAAATGGCACAGGTAGGACTTGAACCCAAGCAGATCCCTGCGCCCAGGTCCTTCATTGTGCATAGTTGGCAGAACAGCTGAAAGAAACAGTGAGAGTGGAAGTGGGGGGAGGTGCAGGGCTGAAGGCCGGGAGGGCAGGAGAGTGGTGTAAATGATGCTGGAGAGGTGGCCGGGGCCAGATCGCAGGTCTCGGGACTAAATTTCGGACTTCTGTTCTCACACTGAGAGTAGAGTGTAAAACTCCACGTCAGGAGTTTGAGCAGGGGGAGGAGGGGCTGCTGGCATATGATCGGACAGGTGTCCAGCCCAGAGGTGAGGGCCGGCCAGCCCAGGGGCGGAAGGGGAGGAGAGGAAGTGGGCTGAAGCCTGTAGAATGTCTTCCCTGTTTCTCTAACGGTTACTAATTCGGCTGAGGCGTCCACCTGCCACAGCCAGTGTGGGCAGGAAAGCTGGTGGGTGGTGCACAGAACCTGAGCCCCCCAGCCCCCCTCCCCCCAGCGGCTAAGTCACACACTAAGAGACAAATTTCAGGATGTAAAAAATCAGGTGGTGACGTGAGAAAAAGCCAGCTGTGACAGATAATGCATGCTTTCAACTTCCCGAGCCTCATTAGAAAAGTACCCAAAGGACATACACAAAAATGGTCAGAGGTTACCACAGAAAAAATATTGAAGCTGATTTTTTTTTTGCATCCCCTCCCACACCTCTTTTTACTTTTGTCATCCAATAAATATACTTCTTAAAAACGGCTCAGTAGTCTACGAGGTTAATCACAGATACTGAAAATCTTGGCTGTGCGCCCTCCGCTCTGGGTGGAGGCTCCGTGAGGCCTGAACAGTGGCCTGTCCTGTCGCGGGGGAAGCCTGCCTCCCGGTGGACGGGAGCGGCAAGGACACACCGATTTTAAGACACCTACGTGAACATCCTAGTGCACGTTTACTCATTCACTCTGGTCACTCCACAAATATGAACTGACCACGTTCTAAATGCTGAGCATCATGGGAATAAGGAAACAAATTAAATGTTTATAATAAATCATGTTCATAATAAGTCACACTTAGGAATACGGCTGGCCTCTGCTTTTGCTCAGGTTTTCTTTTGGTCTCAGTCTCTCAGGGAGATAAGCAGTCATAAAATAAGTAAATAAACACAGGCTGCTACAACACACACACACACACCAAACCCAAACAAAAGAAACAAGAGAAAAGTGAGCTGTTGGAAATTTAACACACAATGATGGCAAATTTAAGGCATGAAACAAAGTTAAGGAAATCTCCCAGAAAGTGGAACAAAAAGGCAAAAGGATGGGAAACAAGGACCAAAGAAATCTACACAAAGAGCAGCCCGAGGGAGGCCAGCCCCCACCGTGAGTTACAGAGGGGCTGGGTTCCCGGGCTCCTGTGGGAGGGCCTGTGCTCGCCCACCGGCTGGTTCTTCCTGAGCCAGGGCCAAACCCTTCTGACGCCTGTTCTTATCCTGAAAATGTAAACAGAGGTGCTCTGCTTCCTGGGTTATTCAGATTTGTCCGTGCCAAGTGCTAGACCCAATTGCTCCTTGTTACATTCTCAGTAAATGGCAGCCGCCACCAACTCCTCTTTCACATACGTGCACGACATTCAGCCTGTCAACAAGTGTCACTGGCTCTCCCTTCGAGCATATTCACAATCCAACCACACTGACCACGACCCCACTCACCATCAGCTCTCCCGGAATACAGCAAATTCTCATTTCCTGTCTCCCCCCTCTGCCCGCCCTGCCATCTTGTCCCAACACGGCAGCAATGGTGACCCTTATAAAACATAAGTCCCATCGTGACACCCTTTTGCTAGAAACCATGAGTAAAAGCCAAAGATTTTCCCATGAACAAAATGGTTCCATGTAATCTGAATTTCCGGCATCTCCTGACCTCCACTCCCACTGCCCCCCCAGTTCTTCCCCCCCACTCCCATAAGTGGCCTCCTTACTGGACAATCTGCCAGGCACTTTCCTCCCAGGGCCTTTGTACTAGCTGCTCCCTCCCCCTGAAATGACCTTCTAGATACCTGAATGGCTCACTCATGTCCTCTCATTCTTCCTACCTAGGCTCCTCTAACTAAATCCAGGCTACTCTACAGCTGCAACCACACCTCCCAACCCTTCCTCTCCCCATCCTGATTCTTTTCTCCTTAGCACTTCTTAACTGATACATTAAAATGTTATTTTTTTAAAAAAAATATCTTTATTGATTTTCAGAGAGAGGAAAGGAGAGGGAGAGAGAGAGAGAGAAACATCAATGATGAGAGTCATTGATCGAGCCTGCACCCTGGGCATGTGCCCTGACCAGGAATCGAACCCCAATCGCCTGGATCCTAGGTCAACGCTAAACCGCTGAGCCACTCCTGGCCGGGCTAAAATGTTATTTTTTATACTGCCTCACGGGCACAGGATTTCTCTCTTGCTCACTGATGCATTCCTAACAGGAGTGATCAGCATGAGGGAGACACTTAATATTTACTGAATGAAAAGAAACTGTCCCAGAACTGAAAGCCATGAGTTTCCACCAAATGACCAGTAAAATTAAACTTTCTGATATGATGAACAGAAAGAGTCTATAAGCTTGCAGGGTCACAAATCAGAACGTCATCAAACTTCTTGACGGCAACGTGGGGAAGAGGCAGACAACTGACAATTTCCGACCCAGAATTTATTCCTGAATTATCAGATGAGTCTCAAGATTTTGACACTCGTCTAAAAATATTTTGCCTCCTATGCCTTAAAGCTACTGAAGAATGTGCCCCAGCAAAGCAGAGAGGAAAGCACAGGACCCTGCAATTGGATGTGATGCAGGTATGAGTCAAAAAAGGAAATCTGCAGGGTGACAGCAAAGGGACAAGTGGACACTAACGCACGGCCAGTCCAGGCGGAGGGAGGCTCCTGGGGAGTGAGTGCCATCGCACTGTCCTGCCACTTGGGCAGGACTTCTCTCAGGAGAGAGGCGGAGGAAGTCCCAGGACGATGGCTATGCAGACTCCAGAGTGGCAGTGCCCAGGAGGGGGCACACCAGGGCAGGAGTCAGAAGCCATGGATTACTGTGGAAATGTGTGCAAAATAGCCATTAAGGAGTTTGAAAAGAATGAGCAGTAGATACAAAGAAAACTAAGTTCTCTCTCTGCGTGTATGTGCATGTGTGACATTTAACTTTAGGAAACACAAAAGTGAAATTCCTGTATCACTTAGAAACACAGAGCTGCTGCAAGAAGCAACTGGAAGAAGTAGGGAGAAATGGACAGACCACTGGGCATTTCTATAAGCCATCTAGAATTACATGCATTCCTTAAGAAATTAAAATTAATTTTCAAAAAAATACTAAGCTTTCCAACTTCAAGTATGATAACTTTTTTTATGGTATTTACCTTCCCACCCTCAGTGTGATGGTGACAGACTCTGGACCCTAGGTGGGGAAAACAGGAGGGATCTGAAGAGTACTTTGAAATAGTTTTATTGGCTCATAAGACCTTTGCATATAAAAAAAATACCCCAAACACTATGCAGTATTAAACCACAATTACATTTTTTTTTTACCAATTAAAACTACCCAGAATATACATTTTTTAAAGAAAAAAAAATCCTACAGAACTGAATTCTGAAATGACATTATGACTTAAATACTATGCGAAAATAGATAATTCCTTATAACATTAATTCATTGCACAAAGCTGCCAGATGCTTCCATCAGCATAACCACTGCAGAGTGTGAATGAACACAATTCACCCTTACACAGTTTAAGTGGCTGTGCCCCCACCTAAGAAACCCTCACATTTCTGGCACAAGAGGTTGGTCTGTTTTAACTTCTAACAGGCAACCAACTTCACAATCCACTGACTCTCTTTCTGGCCATTCTTGCTAAAAATAAAAAGAAAGAAAGAAAGAAAGAAAGGAACATCCTTCTGCTGTCTCGCCTAAGAGTCAGCACCGCCGCTGCTTGAAGAAATCCACTCCTCTCAGCTCTTCGGGCAGGTACTCCTGGTCCACGGGCTCACTGTACAGGGGGTTGTACTTGTAGCCCTTGCCATAGCCCAGGTCCTTCATGAGCCGGGTGGGCGCGTTCCTCAGGTGCAGCGGGACGGGGGGCAGAGGGCCCTGGTGGCTGCGCACGCAGGCTTTGGCGTTGTTGTAGGCGCTGTACACCTCAATAGACTTTGGGGCTCTGGCAAAATAGACTACACACTGGGCCAGAAGCACCTAGGTGAAAGAAGACATTCTGTTAGGAAGGAGCCAGGTTTATGTTTTGCATAATGCTCTACGGATGTCTCTAGTAATTCTGAAAAGATTCCTGCCACGCTTTTACCCCCCTTTCTGCCTCTAGTCTGGACAACCACCTACGACAGAAAGAAGTTCCTACACAAGGAGAGGCTGAGCCAGATCCCTGGTTTTCTTTTTTCAAACTGAAGAGCTTGCTGCTGTTTGTGGGTGAACTTGCACAGACTTCCTGTTCAGCTACAAACCTGCCCCAGGAAGCCCCCAGCACTTCCTCTGAACCCCAGACTCCTGGAAATAGTCTGAAAACTTGATCTTGATACTCAAGGTCCCCCCCCCCCCCTCGTCTAAGCTTATAAAATAGAGTTAAAAAGCCCAGCAACTTCTTTGGTAGGCCCACACATTACCTAACAGTGGAGCAGAACATATATACAAACCCACAGGGGACAGAGCACAGAGAAAGGAGTTGACTTGCTGATGGCTGAGCTGACCACATACCTCACACTCAGGCATGCCGATGAAATGACAGCCCTGGTAGGCAGCCACGGCTTGTGTTAATGCGGATGGGTCTGCCAGACCTGCACAGAGAGGGAGAGGTGTAAGTCACAGTGCACCCCGCCCCCTCCTGCACAGAGAGAGGGAGGTGTAAACCACAATGCACCCCCGCCCCCACCTGCACAGGGAGAGAGAGGTGTAAGTCACAGTGCACCCCCACCTGTAGAGAGAGAGGGAGGTATAAGTCACAGTGCACCCCCACCTGCAGAGAAAAAGGGGCATATAAGTCATAGTGCACTCCAGCCCCACCTGCAGAGAGAAAGGGGGGTATAAGTCACAGTGCACCCCCGCCCCCACCTGCAGAGAGAGAGGGAGGTGTAAACCACAATGCACCCCCACCCCCAACTGCACAGGGAGAGAGAGGTGTAAGTCACAGTGCATCCCCACCTGCAGAGAGAGAGGGAGGTATAAGTCACAGTGCACCCCCACCTGCAGAGAAAAAGGGGCATATAAGTCATAGTGTACCCCCGCCCCCACCTGCACAGGGAGAGAGAGGTGTAAGTCACAGTGCACCCCCACATGCAGAGAAAAATGGGGGTATAAGTCATAGTGCACCCCTACCCGCAGAGAGAAAGGGGGGTATAAGTCATAGTGCACCCCCACCTGCAGAGAGAAGGGGGGGTATAGGTCACAGTGCACCCCCACCCCCACCTGCAGAGAGAAGGGGGGGTATAGGTCACAGTGCACTCCAGCCCCGACCTGTCTACGTGCTGCCGGGAGCTGAGACCATCACTGCCCACAGACTGTTGACCAAAAAAATCCCACTTAGCAGAATGGACGGACTTTTCTCTGACCTCATTAGCGTATTCAGGACATATTTACTGAATGGTTACTGTGTGGTGTCAAAAAAAAAAAAAAAGAGACTATGTGTACAGTAAATATACAGGTGGAGACCATGAAGACAGTCCCAGGATGGATACAAACACCACAGAAAAGTTTTTCTCATTTTTTCCTTTAAACAGTGTCCACAATCTTCACTTCCCTCTCAGAAGCCATCCAATAAAAACCTGAACACCTGACTGGAAAGCAAATTTAAAATATTTCTTCTATTTCGACACTCATGTTAGGAAAATCGCCGCCAAAGAGGACACAAATGGTGACTTAGGAACAGACACTTGAAAGCTCGCACCCCAGGAACATGCTGAGCTAATGCTTCACTCTAATCCTCCCTGTCCCACTTAGGCCAAACAGCAGCATCCCCTCCCCCAGCCCTCCAGGCCACCAAGTCTGGGCCCTCCCATCACACTTCACACTCACCTATGTCCTCACTGGCGAACCTCACCAGCCTCCTGGCCACATACAGCGGGTCCTCACCTCCTTCAAGCATGCGTGCCAGCCAGTAGAGGGAGGCGCTGGGGTCCGAGCCCCGCATGGACTTGTGGAGAGCGGAGATGCAGTTGTAGTGCTCCTCTCCTGGACACCACAGAAAGCATGTGCTCAGTGACTGCAGGAAGAGGGGTTCCACGGCGCTAGGAGGGCCCACCAAGCCCTGTGTTGCTCTTGCCTGCTGACTTGGGGAAGCCTAAACCATGCAGCCTGGAGAAGCTGAGGAGCAGGGAGCCTGATGGCTACCTTTGAGCTGCTCCGTTTGAGGGCACAGGGCACCCCTGTGGGAGCTGGGCATGCCTGTGTGGGATCCTGTGGGAACCCAGCCCCACTCAGAGAAGGAGGCTGCTGGACACTCATGGTTGTCCACACTGACTGTGAGCATAGACCAGGCGAAGGGAGGGACCTTCACTGTGAAGGGTGGTCCTCGCCGACCTCGTTGAAGTGCCAAAGCTAAGAGTGGAGAGAGGGATTCAACGTTCCAGTTCCACCTTGTGCCACTGCCAACTTGAGGAAAACTGGCCCTGGGCCAGTAGAAAGAGTTGAGTGGCAAGAACAGCTGCTGCGGGCCATTTGTTCCTCAGTCTTTCCAGTTGCCTTTCTGGAATCTGAAGCCCATGGTCATCTGAACCCGGTGTGAGGACACATGTGGGGCAGGATCCCAGGACTGACACAGCGACCAAGCGCTCACCCTCAAGAGCACTGCAGCCCTTCTCCCTCACCACTTTTACCCATGACAACAAGTCAGTGAAATGTGCTTTAGAAGAACATGCGTAAGGAGAGGAAATCCTGGCCACACATCTGCATTTGCACATCTCACTCTTTCCTGACCTCCTCATTTTGAGGCAAGGGCACCCTGCTCCTTATTTGCATCAGTCCTTCAGAGAAGCCCTTGGTCTGCACACCTCAAGCCTCAGCCAACAAGACTATGACCTGCTCCACACAGCACATGGGCGCAGGGATAAGCCCTGGCCACTCAATCCTGCCGGAAAGTGACAGCCTTCAGATGGGAGCACGGCTGAAGCTGGCCTGCCACTGAAGGAGGACCTGGGAGGTGACTGGGGACCTGGGGAGCACCAGGGCAGATCAACATTTCAGCAGAGTTGCTTGACTTCTGTGGACAAACCGAGTTGTCACCTGTTCCAGGGCTTCCTCAGCTAGGTCCCAGTGGCAGGCAGACTGGCTGGAAGAGTGTCTTGCATGAAATCCACATGGCTCTGCCCACCCCCTTCACAGGCCTAGACACTGACCCTGTGCTGTCCCCATCCAGGGACACAGGGAGGGGCTGGGCAGTGCAGGTGTGGTCGACTCACAGACATGGAGGGGATGGAAGCAGCCACCTCCTCTTTGCTTCCTGTCAATGGTAACAAGATGATGGCAAGGACTCCCCAGCCACAGAGGTTACTGACTTTCTGAGGGTCAACACTAAAAAGCAATGTGGTTAAGACCTGGGCTCTGGAGCCGCGCAGCCTAGGTATGAATGCCAAACGGATTAGCCATGTAACTCTAGGCAAGTTCCTGACCCCTATGCCTCCTAGGTTTCTCATCTGTAAAATGGGTATTATAAGACCAGTAGCTCATATGGTTGTATTAAATAATGTATGCCTGGTATGGAGTAAGCACTATAGAAACTTGTGCTAGGTCATTATTCTATGCTAGCTTCTAGTTTTGCTTTTATTATATACCACTTTATAACTTAATATTTCACATTATTTATGCAGAACTCTGACCTTAATGCATAGCAGAGAATGTGTTCTCACTTGGAAATTTCTTCATTCTGATGGAGACTTATCTGAGGTAGTCACTGGGTCAACTATATACTAGATGACACTGAAAGAAATACTTAGAATCCTGGGGGTAGGGTCTTTGTTGCACCAGAGTTATCACAAGCCTGAAGTATAAGCCAGCAGGTTCTGGGTAATGCTGCTGTCACCCAGTCGATGGGACAGCCCAGCTCTCCAGGGTCTGAGCCTTGTCCGAGTGCCTCTGGGTCTACTGTGGAGTGGACACATCACACACCGTGATGTCAGCGTGGGGCAGGGCGGACTGGTAGACTTGTGGGCTGTCTGGGTTCTCGAGACCAGGCTCCAGGCACTTCCACGGCCCAGTTCTTCCTGGGCACAGAGACCTACAGAAAGGTGATCCCCACGGTGATGGCTCCCCTGGATGGAATGCACGCCCCAAGAAAGAGGAGCCTGAGGACTGGACACGTCTGTCACCCTGTGTGTGCGTGTCTGTGGGCAGGTAGGTGTGAATGTGCACAAGTGTGAGCAGCTTGAGGGAGTGACCTGCTCCCACCGTGAGCCTGGGGACCATGGGTGGGGCTGGCGTGGTGGTGGCACCACAGTGGGGAAGGACACAGTCCTCGTGACCAGTCAGACCTGGAGTTGAGGATGAATTTAACCACTTGCTTTATGAATTTAGGCAAGTTTTGTGATCTGTAAAATGCAGACATTAACAGTTACCTCCTAAGGTTATTTTGAGAATTAAAAAACAATGTATATAAAATACTGAGATTTAATGTTAATGTTATGTTAGTTAAGTGGTAGCTTTCTATTTTTTAAAGGACAGTCTGATAGAACATGGAAGCACAGTTCTAGTTGGTTGAATCAAAATGAAGCCTCTTTTAAGGCACTTCCTATGAGGGGAAAAAGCCCTCTGCTGACGGGGCCCCAGAAACAATGGTGAGTCCAGCACATCGGACTATTTCTACCTCTTAAAATTTTTAATTTTGTCCGTATCTCTAATGCTTGTATTTGGCCAAAAATAAAGCAAAACTCTACATCCAGAATGTTTTGCTTTTCAGATTTTCCAAGCATTCACGACATTCAAGGGCACTGAGAGCTGGCCATCTGAGGTCCTTGGGGATGAGAAGTCCCTGCTGAGAGGCACACTCACATCAGAGAGTAAAGAGAACTGTTGAAAGGCCTCTGATGTGTCCTTCGTGCCTCTCAGCCACCGTCTCCATCAGCTGAGGTGCCTATGCCCAGGAGCTCTGGGCACTTCCCCACGTCGCGCACATCTGCTGTTTGCTCCCTCATTGGGAGACGGTGCCTGGAACCAGTCCTTCTTAGATTCCCCGCCCCTTCTCTAACAAGAAAGACGAGCTCTCCAAAATCAAAAGGCATTTGGAAATCCTGTTAGAGACATGGTGTAGCCTCCAGGTCTGGGATGTTCAGTCATCAGCTCCCTTTCTGTTCCTGTTACTGCAGTGTCCACAACCACACAAATACTCAAGCCCAAGACACCCAGTCTAATCTACAGTGCGCTGTCTTCCTCACCCACATCTTCTATAAAAAGACACCAACGTGCTGCACTAGTGATATTTAATATTGCCAGCTCACAGATTTAATAAGAGCTGCTATCAAAACTGGTATCTGTAAATGTGGTTCTACAAAAATAGACAATTGCACAAATGAAAAATTTTTAAAAAGCTACTATGAAATAAAAGCATCAAGATCCAAATGAACTTAATGTTTAGTTCAGACTCTAAAAATTAAGAATTTTAATTCTCATTAAATAAAATAAATCCCTAATTTCAAGAGCCCCACTGTTATTCACTACTGTTATAATCACAAGAATTACTGTCAACCGAATGTATGGGTCTTAAAGCGTGAAGCCTGTGGTTTCACCCCCAGAAAGCCCTCTCAGTTCCCAACAGGACAGCTTCTGCTCTGCACCTCTCAAGAATGCTGAGCTGGGTCTTTGAAATCAGGTCTGAGTGTAAGGCTCAATTCTGTGACAACCTGGAGATCCCACTGAGAAACATGCTCATGCTCTGGACCCCAACAAAAGTCAGAGGCTTGGAAGTGTGCACACACAACTTCATTAAAGCTTCACTCTTTCCACACCTCAGAGCCACTTACCCGCTCGGTCATATAAAATGTGTGACTTCTGGAGGCCTTCCTTCACGTCCTTCTCAGTGATCAGAGCTCTGCTGGGAGGATAGGCTTGCCCGCTTTTCTTACAAAACATCTTCCTGGAGCTCAGCCTGGCCAGCACAGCCAGCTGCAGCCCGTTCAGCCCCGTCCGGGCGTCCCCATCGCTGAGATAAGCCAGAGTGTCCACGGCTTTATCCTCTATGAAGACAGAGGGTCTGCAACGCAGTGGGTCAGTTACTGTCACCACATCACACAGCCTCCTGTGGCAGCACTTCTTAGCGGACTCCTATGCCTTAGCAAAATCAGTAAAAGCTACCCCGTGTTCAAGATTCCTGCTTCCTACTCTTACCTTACGTGGCTAACACGGGTAAGCTCTACTGAGACTGCTCAAGGGACAGAGGAAACGTGTGGCCTTTACCCCTCTAGTGCTCACCGCCCTGCCCTGTCTCCACGGCCCAGAGAGCAGTGCGTGGCCCTTTCACTTGGGAGAGGAGACAACTTGCAGACTGTTTCACAGATCTGTAGACAGCACACTGTGAAAAAGCCTCTGAAGAGAGGCATGTATTGTACATGGTTGGAAAATAGGACCCTTCCTTTGATTTTTAAACTCAACCAAAGTCCCAGTTGTACTCTCGTTACCCCTTTGAATGGGTCTGAAACCGGAGAACACAAGTGCTGCCACAATGAAGCGAGAGCTGGGTGCCTGCACCTAAGCTCCCACTCCCCTCCTCTTCCCCTCCAATAGAATCCACACCTCAAATTTCACCCACATTCTAAACGAGTATCTCTAAACACAAATGAATCTTCCAGCAATTCTGGACAAGTAATAAAGGCGACTGCTGAAGGCACTCACGATGGTCACACACAAATCCCCAAGTGAAAATGTAATACTGAGAACACTGTACAGGATGTTCAAAGGGTTCTACCTACCATCCAGCATTTCCTGAACCCTAGTTTACTCTACCTAGCTTCTGAGGAGTAACAAAACATGTGAAAATACCCTTGAGATCTTAGGAGAGGGAGCAGGTGAGAGTACGTAGGCCAAGAATGATGAAATAGGGGATATTTGTATTTACACTTGCAAAATTTCTCAGCAATCAGTAACTACTATACAAAGTATCTTGAAAGAGTGCTCCTATTCCAGAGTTTAACATGATTTTTAAATTTAGGCATAAACATATAAAATGTTTTCCATTTGGAAGTAACTTTCCAAAGTTAGCATAGGGTTAAATAAGGAACAATTTCCTTTGGGGATGGAGTGCCTGAAATCTCATAGCATTATAGAGAGAAAGAAGCAAGAGATAGTAAACTATATTGTTAGAATGATTAAAAACACACACACAAGTGAACCTCAACACAAAACCCTCAACTGTTCCATAATGAGAAAAAATAGGGTTAAAAAAATGCTTTGGAAAAGATCAGATTCCTAGTTAATAAGACCTAGAAATAAAGACATAGCCTAGTTTCTCCAACTGCAGTGAAATGCTTCAGACTCAGTAGGAGTATGGGAAGCATGCCGCACACACTGTGAAGACAGCTCCTTCCTTTCCTTTTTCTTCCAAGGGTGTGGATTTTATCTTTCTGTTCGTTGTTTTTCTGCTAAATGATCGTGGGATCTGGAGGATTCTATTGAGATGGCTGGGTATTTAAGTTGAAGGAGTGATGTACTGAAAATGTACCTGTTATTTCACGGCAGAACAAAAGACTATACATGGTTCAGTTAAACTCTCCCTAAATCATAAAATGATACTCTGTGAATCTCTTTCACTGAAGCAAACAAACACTCCATGGTTAGGGTAACAACTGCTATGCAGTGGTCCTGGACCAGGAATGTGCATCAGATTACAGAGAACTTTCCTGAGAACCACCTGTGTCTTACCACAGATGTACAGATTCTGAAATCTCCAGGGATAGATCCTGAGCACATGTTTTGTCAAGATGCATCCCTGGTAACTGTGAGATGCAGATCTCGTTAAAAGGCACTACTGCTAAATCATAGCCACAAATCCTGTGTCCCTAATTAATAGTGTTGCACGTACACAAAGAAAGAGAAAAAGGTTAGAATATTAATACTCACCAGTAGCAGTTTTAATTTGATACTAAGTATAAGGAAGTAACCCTTTTACCTTCATGCCTAGACCACTTCTAACTGAGGTAACTTAGCAATTAGGGACATGGCTTCGAAACTGGTTCCATCCTCAAGATGGGTGTTCTCGGCACATTACCAAACCTTTTCGGGCATCAGTTTCCTCACCTACTAAAAAGGAGATAATAATATCTACTTTGCAGAGGATTAAATAAGACATGTAAAAGGCTTAGAGCAGTGCCTGGACATCCTGGGCACTCCATTTTATTATTAGTAATGAGAATCATTTTAGACTGGTCGGTAGTACACTCTCTAGAACTACAAATCTTCAAGGCAGAGCCCTAAGCTCAGCTGCTTCCATGGTAACCAGAGTGAAAATAAAATAAAACTTTATCCAAAAGAGAGAATATAAACTTCACAGATGATGCCCCTCTGTTTAATCCCAGGGAGGCACACTACTGTCCTAATTACACTATATATAACACACTTGGTGATGAATAACAGTCTCAAAAGATGTGTCTAAATCCTAATCCCTGAATCTGTGAATGTAACTACCATAAGATCTCAAGATGAGATCATTCTAGATTTAGAGTGGGTCCTAAATCCAATGACAAATGTCTTTATAAAAGACAGCAGAAAAGAAGACACAAGGAGATGACCATGTGAAGATGGGGGCAGAGATTGGAGTGATCCTGCCATAAGCCAAGGAATGCCAGGAGCCAAAAGAACCTGAAAGGAAGGGCTCTCTCCTAGTCTTTGGAGGGAATGTGACGCTGCCAACAGCTTGATTTCAGACTTCAAGCCTCCGTAACTGTGAGAGGATAAGTTTGTGTTCTTTGAAGCCACAGTTTGTGGTAATTTGTCACAGCAGCCACGGGGAGAATACAAGGACCCTGAGATTTCTTCATAGTTGCCAGTGTTTTTATGTCACCACTTAATAATGTATGTTAATGTAACATTTTTCTTTATATCAAAACATTTTTAAGAAAAACGATTAAAATCCACATCTCCTGACATACCTCCTATATTGGTGTTCCACCTCCGTTCTTTCTATTCAAAGTTAAAAATGAGGATTTTTAAAGGGTAGGCAGAATAGTGCAAACTGTTATTAAAAACAAAAATCCAACGGAAGGAAAAAAAGGGGACATCTGTAACATTTTCAACAATAAAGATAAATTAAAAAAACAAAACAAAAAAACCCCCAAAACAACCAAGAAATAAACCTACAGCCTCGTTTTGGGCCACCTGTCTGGGCTCTCCTCTCAGGAGGACCAGAGAAGAGCCTAGTCTCAGAGTCGAGTCACAGCATCTTCACTTCAGTACAGAAGCCACTTCAACGTTCAACCAGCTCCTGGACTCTGCCTATTACAGTAACAGGGCAGTTACAGAATCCCATTTCACCCTCTTCAGGTCCACAAACTTATGCGCTAGTATCTGGCCTACAAACAACTGATTCTTTAGGGGTGTTTTTGAATACGCATGTGTCCTATGATCTGGAATGTACAATCCTTCAAAGTAGGAAGCACTGCAGGGTGATTAAACACTAATTTACTTTCTCATTTTCAGCGGCACAAGCTCAGCAGACGATAGACCAAGGATATTTTTTCTGGTCTCCAAAATTAACCCAATGCACAGATAGCATGCTTTACTGTACCATGTGACACAAATGCTTAGAGAGCAAAATACATGAAAACTGTTGATGACATATACAAACCAAAGAACTATGGCAGAGATAATCCAACATAAATTACCAGTTTATCTCCATTTTACCTACACCTGAGCATACGTAGAGCACAATTTTGCAGATGTCACACTGAAACTGGAGGATGAGGGATGTGATAGGCTAGCTTTTGGCCCTACTTTCCTGTTGCCTGGAATGCAAATGTAATGGCTGGTCTTCCAGTAACAGGTTACCCTGGGGCGCGAGGTAGAAGCCCTATTCTGAAAATGGTAGAGCAGAAATGGTAAAGCCCATGTCCGTGACAATACTGTGAAGCTGGCTGGCTAGGAGCTGCATTTCTTATGCCCACTGACCTTCAGGCTAAATATATGAGGGAAATAAAAAACAGAACACTTTCATCTCATGCTGAGAATTTTATGTATGTATATGTGTATTTATTTATTTATTTATTTATTTATTATTTTTAATCCTCACCTGAGGATATTTTTTCCATTGCTTTTTTTCAGAGAAAGTGGAAGGGGGAGAGAGAGAGAGAAACATCGATGTGAAAGAGACACATTGATTGGCTGCCTCCCATACGTGCCCCCACCAGGGCTGGGGGTTGAGTCTGCCACTGAGGTACGTGCCCTTGGCCAGAATCAAACCCAACCCTTCAGTCTGAGCGCCGACGCTGTAACCACTGAGCCAAACTGGCCAGGGTGCTAATGAGAATTTATGACATACAAGTACATACTGTATAAGAATTCACAATTCCTCAAGTAGAATCAAGAATTGTGTTAAGCATTGGCTTGATTAGTTTCCAGATTCAGTACCTGCTCAGCTCCTCTCATGCACAGCCTTAAACAGCCTGGGAATTCTCTGAAAAAGTTCTAGTTGCTATCTAGGGCACGAAAACATAAGAATACAAATGAACACTTATAGCTTTCCAGAGAAAGAGTAATTATTTGGGGTCAAAAGTCTTGCCTTCTGTTGGGAGCTGGTGACGTGTCTGGACATGGTCCACACCACCTGAGGGTCTGGAGTCAGGGACTCGACCCTTCCCACAATTACCCTTGATGTTGAGAGCCCGCTACATGTCTGGACATGGTCCACGTAGCCTGAGGACCTGGAGCCAAGGACTCAACTCTCCCCACAAGTTCCCATTAGAAGCCAAGATAAGAATAATTACCAAGGTCTGAGCTCATGCAGGAGGCAGGGCGTTTACTCTGAAAGAGCATGCATGCAGCCTTGAAGGAACTGCTTTGTATCACCCTCATCTCATTACTAATTGTTTGTTACTTACTATATAATAAAGTCTTTGAAGCCATTTGGTGCCGCACCTCATTGGAGGGCAGCCCTCCTGATCCCATAACTTTGTCTCTTTAATTCCCACTGCTCGAACTCAGGTTTGTTCGTCTTTCAGGCTGGCTCCTGAGAGCCTTCCCACTAGATTATCGTAACTAAATCTAATTTGTGTCCACAAGAATGTGTATGTAGTTAATGCCAATCAATAGGAATTTGAAAGTAAGATTTTACCTAAAACTGAAAGAGCACAATCCACTATTAGTGATCCATGGCAGCTGAGGTGGCCAAGTACTTCTACTAGGAAATCACTCATAATGTAAGAATTCTTTCTATGGCTTATGACATCTCCCAACCCGTTAGAATTTCCAACAAGCAGACCAACTAATTAAGCTTAATAATCTTTCATTTTGCTCTGCCTGCTGCTAGCTGCTTGGCAGTCACCCTAAAGAAAGAAGTTCTTGGTACCTGGGCAGTGGGCAATCATCCCTTGTCAGGCTACACAAAATATTAAACTACTTCTCTCATACTGAAAGCTAGGATTTATTCATTCACTCACAAACCATTTACTAAACATATATGCTGGGCACTGTGCTGGGTGCTGGGGATATGAACAAGAAGGGAAAGGATACAAGCAAGCAAACTGGAGAATGAAAGGAAGTCATAGCTACGGTCACTTCTAAACGAGTGTAATGGAAAAGTAAATGATCCGTTGGACAGAGGAGGTGTTATCTGACTGGAAGGCAATTTTGGCAGATTAAGAATCACTGGCTCACTTTTGCATCAGGCTCTCAGTTTCAGCAATACAAACACTTAATTCTTTCACTTGCTTCTCTCAGATTTGTGTGCATGCACATGAAGTGGGAATCCTGTTAAAACGCAGGAATCCTTTTTAAGATAAGCTCCAAGGTTGTAATGTCCTTCTCATTTCACTTAAATCACGGCACAGCAGTGATTGGAAGAGGGAACAAGGGTCCGGCACACAAAGGGATCCTAATTGTGAGTACAACGGACTGATACCAGCAGTTCTGTACATCCTCTCAGCCACAATTCTGATGGCTATCCCATTGCAACTCTACTCTAAAATAATGTGACTCTGTTCCACCTGGGGTCCTTGGGTCTCAGGTCCTTCATGAGGCAGAGCATAATTCCTCCTATATCTGAGACACGAGCAAATGGGAGAGGCCAGGTGCACAGGGAGGGACTGCTGAAACCTAAACCCTGAGCCTAGGCCTCGTACTTAATCCTCTCAGAAGAGTTGCTCCAGACCCTGGCCTCAGGGCAGGCACAGCAGCTGCGGGGTCCCAGCATGAAGAGCAGGCATGTGCCTCCCATCACATCAGATTAAGTTCCACTGCATTATTTCAGCTGACACATGAATCAGTGGCATCTGAAGAATAGAGTCTAATGTAAAGAAGTGAAAACCTCTAAATCAAGTAATCTAACTGATCATTCATGATACATACCCTGTGAATGAAGGACCTCATGTAGCACTCATGTGCAGAGAGGTAGGCTACCTGGAGGAAAGGGACAGCCTCTAATGTGTCTTTCAGTTAAAATTACTTTACTTCCATGGAACTGAGTTTGACTTTTGGAGTATGCAAGTCATTCTTAAATGATTTAAGAGATTTTATGGTACCATTTACATTAATTTCTACTTAATATTTTTAAAAGAAGTAAACTGCGGGGAAGAAAAGAAATTAGAATCTGAGTATAAACCTCAAAAGAGTTATAAATTAAGTCTGTTACATAAAAGAAAATAATAAGGCTTCCCATAGTTTTCCAAGACTTTTAAAAAAGTGTACCAGGTAAAGGCCCACATCCCTAAAGCACAAGAGCAAACACCCAAAAACTAAAATAATGGGCAAAGCAATGATAAAGCTTGAAGAGTTATAGATACAGCCATTATAAACTACAAAACACATCTTAAAAGAAACTATCTGTAGAGATACTTGCTGGTGTATCTCAGCACTTCCCTACTCTCGTCTTCACTACATTTCTCCCGTATCTACCCTCTCCCTACTGCTGCCCAGCCCTTTCTGGACCCCAGCCAGGGGATTCTGGGAGATGTGTGACCCCAGGACACTGCACAGTCAACTTACTCAGAACTGCTGTTGCTGCTGTGGCTCAGAGGGTCCGTGGGACGGCTGGAATCTAGGACGTGGATGCCCAGTGAGTTGATTGCTCGCATTAAAATAGTCACCATTGCCTCTACCGGAAGCTTCTCGAGAACAATAACCCTACATCGGCTCAGAAGAGCAGCGTTGACTTGGAAAGAAGGGTTTTCCGTGGTTGCCCCAATCAGAGTGATTGTCCCACATTCCACGTGAGGAAGGAACGTGTCCTAATCATGGGAGGAAAGCAGAAGACATTGATTCCAGTCAACGACAACCTGCAGAGTGCTACGTAAGTTGACCATCCATTCCTTCCTTTTCCTAAGTTTGATTCCAGGAATAGCAGCTTTATAGTCACTGAACACAACAGTAGATGCAACAGCAGGAGAACACAACCAGTGCTTTTTAAGCCTAACACACATCTTCTTGAATGTCAATGTCTAAGCCTCTCTCTTGCTGGTACACTATCAGCTCAAAGTAGAAGTCTACTCTAGTTTCTACATAAATGATTTCTTTACTTAGAAAAGTATCATCTATCCCAAGGCTAAATGGGCATAGTTCAAATATAGCAGCTATTTAATTACAGAAGTCCAAGAAAACACAAAAACATTAATATTTCCAAAATCTTCTTCCACTGCGAGCATTCAGTCATATTGTTCTTCCTAACAAACTGGGTAAATATACCTATGTAGATGTGTGTGTATACGTACATGTACATATTACATATGTATATACATCAGTGACTATGGAACCACCAGATGCTGGTAGTGGGAAAGAGATGCTAAGGTGACTCGATGGTCCAATATGAGACCTAGAGTGCTAATATCCCATCATAACTCTAAAGGTCTATTTAGTCAGAGATTCAAATCAGGTAAAAAAGCTTAGTAGGGTTTTGTAAAATATTTCCATCTCTTACTAAAAAGCTGCAATAAATATGTATTAAAAAAAGTGTATATGAAAAAAAGGTTTATGTTTATTTAGGAAGAATACCAAATGTGGCTTTGTTTACAAGAAATCCTTTTAGCTTTCCTTTAGAAAGCCATTTAAATAAGTAGTAATAATTAGATCTTGTAACTTTTACCTTGAGAACCTGAAGTTATAGCAAATAGACTCTTTAATCTTGAAAATAAAAAGTAACACTTAAAGAAAAAACACCTTACAAGGGGAGAAATTTAAAATTAAGGTAACTATTCACTATAACTGTTAATATTTACATTAAAAATTCCTAAAAATTTGAAACTTTCATCCAAAGCAGCTTTTTTGGCATGTATAGCTCAGGAATATACTAATAATTTGAATTATCAGCTAGACAAAGCATTATCTTGTCATGAAAAACACTTAGACAAAGTGGAGAAAAGGCTCAAAAGTGATGGGTTGGCAGCCTATGCTTCTTTGTAGAAAGAGTTAATAACAACAGTCCCTAGCTCGTGTATAGTGCTTAATGCTTTCCAAAGTGACCTCACATACTTTATATTCTACTTAATTAACGTTCACAATGACTGAAAGGTAGAGAAGTTAATATACCTGCTGAGATTTATTGAACCGATGAATCTCATCAATAAAAAGTATGGTTTTCCTTTTGAAAAAGCTCTTTTCATTCTGGGCTTGTTTTATGACATCGCGTACATCATTTGTCTTGGCATTTGTTGCAGACAACGTCACAAATCTTATGCTATGTTTCTTGCTGTTGTTGGCTATGATGTGAGCCAGGGTGGTCTAGAAAAAGATGACACACAGAGTTTGAAAAGCTGACCAGACACAGAGAATAAAGCACCCATAAGCAGCATAAGCTTGATTTACCAAGCAACCTGACCTCTGAAAAATACTTAGCAGCAGATACAATCTGAAATACTCCAGCACATCAGCAGAAATGAGAAAAAAAAAGTTATGAAAAAAAACACACAGGAAAGTAGCTAAACCTTAGGGTAATCCTGACTTTTTTCTTTTTGTACCTAACCCCATTTGATTTCTTTTGGGGAGGAGGAGGGGACTCTAAGATCTTTGGAATCCCAGAACAGCTGTTTTGATTTAGCAGAGCCTGGGTGACAGCTGTGATCTCTTCCAGCCAAGAAAGCATTACTGTTGGAGGACTAGGTGTGCACCTGAATTGCAGGACCACAGACTCCATCAATTCCACAACTGGGAGCTTATCACTGCAGCTTAGTACAGGAGAGACCAATGACATATAGCTAGCATTTAAGATGACTGCATGTCACCTCTGAAACTCTGCTTGGGAAGAAGGTGACACAACAGCACTTGGATCATGTTAGTACTTACCAGAAAACAATGGAGATCCAAGGGAAACACTGCTCAGTGCCTAGCACTTAATGGTGCTCCACAAATTGCATGTGCTCTTGTTAACACTATTGTTAGCAATACAGTAATATGAATGGGAGTAAAGAAAAAGGAAAGATTGTTTAACCAGAGAATCAGATTTGTCTCTGAATGAATGGAAAGGTGGCACTTTCATTTCTAAAAGGTGTGTAGCACCATTAGATACTGTGGCTGCTGCTTTAGCAAATTCTGGCCTACTGGCTCCCAGACCACGTATGTATAGGCTTGTGACTAATCACCAACCACTACCCGAGGAGTACAGCCTACTAAATCTTTGCTCCAGCATCTTCTGAGTTCACCCTACTCATCTCCCTGGGGACTTTTTTCTTGCCATATGGCACCATCAATGCTAATCAATGCAGCTGTCATGATCTAATGTAAAGACTTCACGGACAATCACTAAAAATGCTACTGCTCAATCCTCTAAATGGGGTAACAGCTCAATCCACCACCATGGTAAAATGCTATTTGGGTCAGATGTGATCAATACCTGGCCAAAGGGAAAGTAAGAATGCAAACGAGGAGGCACAAAACAACATGCGTTCCAGGAACTGGGTAAAGGGAGGCGTGACTGAGTTGTGGGAGATCAAACTGGAAAGTCCTCGACTTTTAAAAGTTGGAACATGAGCGCTCCGAGCCCCTTTACTCGGATCCTAAATGTTGCCTTTCATTCACTGGTGCTCACTCTTTCTCCCTCTTCCTGTGGATATAAAAAAAAAATCCTCTATTCAAACACCTCAGCCTACTTTTTTTTTCAGTCTTAACACTCCACTGTTTTCCAAGTGCTTTTCCAATGACATGTGTTCCAGAGCCCAACATCCTAACTGCCCGCCTCTGCACTCGGGTACTTCCTGGCGAGGCCGCGGCGCTGGACTCGACACAGCGCGGCTGCCTCCCGGGCGCAGGGTCGGCTACGGAAACGGCGCGCGAGACCGACTGCTCAGGGCGGCGTTCTTACTAGGCTTGCTACGCAGAGTTTCAAAAATAAATACAAATCAGTGTTGAAATAAGTTAACAGCTAAACGGAGGGGAACGAAGCACAAGGGAAGTTAGATTTTTTTAAAGTTTTTTTTTTCCCAAAACCGAATCCGTATAACCTCCACAAATGTAAAGCACAAATGGTCCTCTGCGATTTGTAGCCTGCTGTTTCCTTAAGAATCTGGTCACTAATGGGGCGTTGGAACACAAGAGCAAGTCTAACAGTCCACGTTCCCGTCGACCTCTGACCCCTGACCCTCCGCTTAGGCTGCGCGCCTCGTGAATCGGGTGGGTGCGCCTTTCTCACGGCGCAGCTCCACCCAGGGCCGGCGGCGCCCGCTCCGCGCTCCCCGAGGCCCCGCGCTCGGGCCTCAGGTCCGGGGGCGGCTCTCGGCCTCAGGTCGGCGCGGGCCGCGGAGCCAGGCGCGGGGCTGCGGGTGGGGCACTCACCTTGCCGCAGCCCGGCGGCCCCCACAGGATGAGCGAGGGGATTTCGTTCGTCTCCAGGAGGGACCGGAGCAGCGTCTCCTGCCCCACGGCCCTGCTCTGCCCGACGTAGTCCTGCAGCGAGTCGGGGCGCATCTTGTCGGCCAGCGGCTTGCCCTCCAGCATCTGCCGGATCTCCTCCGCCGCCAGCGCCCTGGGGTGCGCGCGGCCCCCGCCGCTGGCCCCGAAGGCGGCGGCGGCGGCCTCCCAGGCGCCCGGGTCGTCCTCGCCGTCGGCGTCCGCGTCGCCCTCGCCCACCGCCTCCTCCTCCTCCGGCGCCTCCGCCTCGTCCCAGCTCCGCGGAGACGCGCTCCCCGCGGCGGCGGCCGCGGCCGGCCTCTTGCCCGCGCCCTTGCGGCCCGGGCTGCTGGAGCGGGCCACCGGGAAGTCGGGGATGAGGCGGGCGCCGCTGGGCGTGGGCGGCGCGTCGTAGCTCTCCCGGCTCTCGGTCTCGCCGCCGTCGTCGCCCTCCTCGCCCTCGCCCTCGCTGCTCTCGGCCGTCGGCGTGGCCGGCTGCTTCAGCGCCGAGCTCTCCGACGGCCGCCGCCTCTTGGCCAGGGGCGGCGAGAGCCCCTTGGGCCGCTCCCCGGCTGCGTGCGGCCCGGCCGCGGGCTCCGCGGACCCCGCGGGGTTGAGCAGCAGGCAGCGGTCCAGGTGCGAGTTGATGTGCGCCGCGGGCATCCTCTGCTGGCACACGGGGCACTGCACCTGGTGCAGCTGCGACAGGAAAGGGTCGTCTTCCGGCCCGCTCACCTCCATGGCGGCCGCTGCCCCCGCCGAGGGCTCGCGCTGCCCGCCGCTAGGCCCCGCGCCGCGCCGCCCTGGCTCGGGGAGGCGGCAGGACGCGAGCGGGCCGGGGGAGGGCGCCGCTCATGCCTCGCGCCCGGAGCCGCCCGCGCGGCCCGCCCTCGGCCGGCCTCCGGCGGCGTCGCGCGGCGCGTCGCGAAGAGCCCTCCGCGGCCGTTTTCCGCGGCCGCCGCGGTGCGTATCCCGCTGCCTGTCGGGAAGCGTAGTCCGCGCGCGGCCTGCGAGGCCGGCGGACTGCGCGGGCGCGGGGCGCGCTTCCGGCCGCGGCGGCCGAGCGGCGTCCGCGGAAACGCCCCGCCGCGCCGGGGCAGCGGCTTCGGGCGCGGGAGCCGAGCTCGCGCGGGGGCGGGGCGCGCGGGCCGGTGGCTGGTGAAGGGGAGACGGGGCGGCGGCGCCGAGGCTCCGGTGGGAAGCGGGACTCGAACAGAGAGTTCAGACTACACCCGTGAACCCAACGTTACCCCGAGCAAATGCTGAGGGATGCAAATGCGGAGGACGCCGCCGCCGCCGCCCTTTTGGGTTTTTTGGCCTTTTACCCTCACCCAAGGGCTTCTACAGGAGGCACGGTCATAGGTGCCTCACCGCGCGTCAATAGTTAACAATTAGGAAGAGTTCATTCTAGATGGCTAGTCAAGCTGGGGTGCAGCGACCCCATAGCAACCCCATGGTAATAGGCAGCCATGTAAAATTACATTGTAGACAGTGAGAGAAAATGCCCACCGCGGACGGAAAAGTAGGTTTGGTATGCCAGGCCTTTGAAAGATCGGATTAGTCTCCTGTGACTATCTGATGTCCTGTAAACCTTCCCTTCAAAACTGTGTCACAAACATGCACTTTTGGTATTTAAAGAAAAGCTGAGAATGAAAAAGGAAAAACATAAAAGAACTTCAGAAATGACAAAAATGAGATTTTTATTTACACAAGAACATCTTGACACTTAACCAAAATCAAACACATGAGGATTTTATTAGCTCCTTCATAAATGATTTTACGAAAAGAATGACTCACAAAGTACCAGAATTAGGTATAGTATTAAAAAGAAAGGGCAGTGGAAGAGTATTTTTTCCATTGAGAGGCAACAGGAGCCCAAGGCAGGGCACCGTGGAGAAGGACACGTCATTGGGCGGAAACTGCTCAACTGTGGCCGCCGCACCGCTGCCAGGCCCGCGGCTGCCGCAGTCAGTCCTGGTTCCGCTCCAGAGACCGAACCGAGCCTCCGGAACCGGCCGTGAGCCGGGGCCAGGGGGACGCTGGCTTACAGACGTAAGTGCCTCCCTTGGTCCCCCAGGGGCGAGGACTCCAAGTCTCCCAAGTTTGATTGGTCCAAAAGGCACTGTTCTGATTGGTCAGAATGAAGCTGCTCTGATTGACAGGTGAAGATGCTAATGGGGGACAAGCGAGGTGTAGCTGCGCAGCGCCAATTGGGCAGGGACAGCCTCAGTGCTACTGGTTGAGAGAGGATTCCCGGAGCTCCTTTATAAGGGCTGCTCGGCGGAGGAGCAGGCACAGGCGGGCTGCTCGGTGCAGACGCGGTGCGCAGTGCGGCTCCTCCCCGCAGTGCGGCTTGCGTGGGCGGGCCCTGTTTTTCCATTTGAGCCTGGTTAAGCCACCGGGAGCCCTTCTCAGTAGGCTTCTTCTTTCTCAGGGTCCACAGTCCCAAAGTTCTGGCAAGTGTTAGGAAGAGTGAACTCCGATTTTTGGATGATTTTTCTAACTTGATATGTTAGGCTCAAAAATGAAATGAATGGAACAATGAGTTAAGAATATTTTTTGGCCATTCTATAATTTGAAATTGTGCAGAAATGGAGGATCATAAACTTGTATACCTATTGTACAAGAGCAACCATCATAGGAACATCCAAAAGCAAGGACTTTGAGAAGAGATTTGTAGGGGAGGGAAAAAATTATTTTTCCTGTATACATCTTAGGTTTATTAGCTGGGACCCTGTCAATATTTTGTTAAATGGACAAAAGCAGATTTAAAAAGAGAAAACAGAAATCTGTTAGTGTGTGCAGCGATCACACACATGGGAGAACTTAGTGGTGAATCTGGGCTTATATGGCATTTTAACAAAAGAGCAATACATTCTTAGAGAAGTCACAAGACAAACGGAAAGGACTTGGAGTTTCAAAGGTGGCAAATTGTAGAAAGGTAAATATATAGGGAACCTAGGAAAGGTAGGGAGTAGTTAGCAAAGTTTGTTGCATAGATTCCTCTGGGTTAATATGGGTTTGGCGTGGTCGCTGGCCTTTCTGCTTTTAAGGAGATGAGGAGAGAGTGGAGAACTTTTTTTTATCTGCTGCTTCTCCACTGCCTTCCACTCGAAATAGCCCTTATGCCACAGGGGCGTGCTTTGGTGTGGCATATTCCGCTGCCCTTCAGGTTCTAGGGCTGCTCTCAAAGCAGATTGTGAAGGGAAGTGTTACTAAATATGGAAATTCTATATACATAATTTTAAACATTAATAGAAATATATCGACATATGGTCATCCTCAAACGCAAGCAAAATACTTTATAATAATGAACAATAAATGAGACAACAACTGTGAAGTTTGTTGAATGTCTTTTCTTTTAATAAATGTAAGGCTTAATTTTTTTTAGAAATGATACATGCTTATTATGGAAAATCTACTCAGAGACCATTATTGTTAATATTTTAGCACCTTCTTGCAGTCTTTTAAAATGGATTTCAAGATTATAGTGTGTGTTAACATGGAAATGTAATCCTATATCCATCTTTATTGTTACCTAATGTGTATTTTCAAAATTATATATTGTAATGGGAAAATATTCATTATGTAATATTGAGTAAAAATTTAAAAATACAAAATTAATTTATACTGTATAATCCTACTTTATACATATGCTTTGGTCATGTATATATTATACATACATATATATATGAAAAAGGAATAAACATAAAAACCACAAAATTCTCCATGTATGCATGTATATTTTATTCCCATGGCCACATATATGCATGGCTTAGCGGTTGAGCATCAACCTAGGACCCAGGAGATCGTGGTTCGATTCCCTGTCAGGGCACATGCCCACATTGCAGGCTTGATCCCTGGTGGGGGCCATGCAGCAGGCAGCCGATCAATGACTCTCTCATCATTGATGTTTCTATGTCTCTCCCTCTCCTTTCCTCTCTGTGAAATCAAAAAAGACATATATAAAAAAAGTATTAAAAAAAAGAAAAAGAATCTGGGTTGGAGTTGGCCACAGTGTGACCTTGGGCAAGGCTCTTACCTCTTCAGACTTGGTTCACAAATCTAGAAGAGAAATTAAATGATCTTATAAATGTAAAAGAGTTTAGTATAGTGCCTGGCACACAGTAGGCCCTCTGTTATTATTTTATTCCTGAATCTTGGCTCATTTTGCCTGTAGTTCAACGTTTCCTCCACTAGATGGTGATGGTAGAAAAATAAAATGAATAAACCATACCAGCTTTTCTAACCAAATTTAAACTTTCTTTTAAACTTAGCATAAATTCAAATAAATTTAAACTTTATTATAAGGTCACAGGAAATGAGATGAATGGAAAGCAGTAAAATCGAGGCTTAAATGTTCTCCTTTAATCCCTCACTGCTTAATTGTTTTCAACTGGCCTTGGCAGTTGGCTTTGTGTGGTGCAACCATCCTGTCTGTCCCCTTTCCCCAGACTCAGAATAGGGATGATGTATTCAGTGGGTGACTCAAATAGCCCTCTGTTCAGGGGCCACAATAAAAGCCTCACCCTGGCTTTAGTGCTTAAGTGCAGGTATGTGGTAGGCAGTTAGACACAAACAGAACAAGGACCATGAGCCAGGTATGGAAAATCACCAGGGCAGAAATCCGGGTACCTAGCAACAGGCAAAACCAGGCTGGGACCTTGCCTCCAGGGTGTCCTTTCCTCCACTAGCATATGGCTGGTCATGGTGGTTTAGACCCCCTGACCTTTCATATTGCTTACTGGACCACTCCCTGATCTTTCCTCCTCTGCCATGTCGCTAGTCCTGCAGGTTAGACCCCCTCAGAGGGGGAACAAACAAAGGGGCCAGAGAATAGACCTTAAGCATTAAGCCCCCAGGACAATGCCCCATTCCCACAGGCACGTTTTCCTCGCCTCTCAAATCCGTCTAGGCCTCAGTTGTGTTTCAGCTCCAGGCCTAGAAAAGCAGCAAAACCAGACAAACAACACCATGCTTGACATCAGGACCAGTTGCAAAGACTAAGGACACCCCCCTCTCCCGGTGCATATCAACCAGCAGAGACCATGACCCTGAAAGGACACGGTTGGAAATGTGTAACTACTATTCTATTGGGATCCTCCCCTGAGACCTCCAGATAAATACCCACAAGACTGAGGACCTTGTGCGGCTCTCTCTATGGGGCTCACCATGCCTTTCCCTACCCCCTTCCCCCAGGCATGTTTCTTTGCCTCTCTTCTTGCTAAGCTCCAAGGGCCCTTCTCTTGCCTCTTTAATTTGTTTCCTGAGCCCATTTCTTCTACGGCTCACTTCTCCTATCTCTGTGACTTTCTAAATAAATGTTCTCTTAGAGTTTGAGTCTTGCCTCTGAATTCTTTCTTAGCCAGAACTCAAGTACCGAGGTTGCTGAACCCAGGTGTAGTCTGACTCCACTGGTCTAACACCTGGTGCCATTTTTCTGCCAACAGGTATTTAATGAATCTCCTAGTATTATTGAACTTCCAGGCATCCTCTCACACCCTCAAATTCATATGCAAAGTGTGTTGGGATATGTTGGACAATTTGAGTCCAGTTAATTCCATCTTAATGCACATCCCTGGCATGTTTAGTCACCATCCTGAAAGTTAGCCTTATGGTCATCTGTTCTTCTTGCTTTGTGATTCCTCTCCCCCAACCCAACCTCCTGCTCCTTTCTTTTCCTGACTTTCCCCTGTATCCTCTAGAATCTGTGGCACAGTTCTTATTGAGTTTATTCTAACAAGTTGTGTACATTTCTTGCTATTGTAATAAGACTTTTTAATTGTTTTATTTTCTTACTGGTCTTATTGGTCTAAAAGAAATGCATTGGCTTTTACTAATTTTTTACTATCTTTCCTTTTTTGGGAACAGTTATTAGTTTTAGGTGATTTTCAATTGATGTTTTATTTTCTTACTGGTCTTATTGGTCTAAAAGAAATGCGTTGGCTTTTACTAATTTTTTACTATCTTTCCTTTTTTGGGAACAGTTATTAGTTTTAGGTGATTTTCAATTGATACCTGTAGTATAAAAAGAACATATCTGAACTTTTCTCTGTTTCCTGGCACAGAGTTCAAAAACCCTTGGAATTTGCTGAGTAATAGAAGAGTCTTTATTATGCCAATGAGGTTACTCCTAGTGAGTCCCTAGATAGCTTCAGAATGGGGGCTGATTACCAGAAAGAACAGCCACATAATTAGAGGGTTGGAACATCAGGCCAGCCATCTCTGGGGAGTGAAGGAAGGGTGTTGGAGACTGAGTTCAATTACATGGCCAGTGATTCAGTCAATCATGCCTACATAGTGAAATCCCAATAAAAACACTAAGCTTGGTGGAGCTTCTTGGTTAGTGAATACAGGTGGGAAGGGAGGGTGATGAGCCTTGTCTCCATGGGAGAGGGCTTGGCAGCTCTGTGTCTGGGACCCTCTCAGACCTCACATTATGTGTATCCATTATTTAAAAATATAATCATACCTAATGTGTTTTTAGTGATTTCTGTGATTAATTCTAACAAATTATCAAAACTTAAGGGGTTGTGGGAACCCCCAGATTTGTAGCTTGTTGATCAGAAGAGCAGCCAGTCCCTGAGACTTGAGGCTGGTATCTGGCATGAGGGCAGTCTTGTGGGGAGGACTTTTCCCTTAATCTGTGGCGTCTGACGCTAACTTCAGTTAGTTGATGTCAGAGATGAATTGAGTTGCAGGTGACCCAGTTAGCGTCAGAACAATACTTCTGTCTCTTCCTCTTCAATACATTTATCTGTTATTTTGTTTTATTTTTTAATTACATTGGCCAGTACTACATATTATGAAATCACTGGAGAAAGCAAGTCTGTTTACCTTACGAAGTGAAATGTGAAGGGACATAGACAAAATTCTACTCCAATCCTTAATTTTTAAAAATATCTAGTAAAACAGAGAAAGACACCTTACTTAACATAATTATGATTGTTATTTTTTTTATCTCAAACTAGCTGCCATTATTCTGTTTAATGACAAAACCCACTAAAGGTATTTATCACATTCTCACAACGGCATATCTCGCTTGCTCGCACCGAGTGCCTGTCTAGCCTCTGCTGTGTCTGGGTTACTATCCACGCTCCATGTACGTAAGTCCTCTTACCCTTCCTGACCCTCCAGGCAGTTTGGTGCCCTTTGCCATATGCTTATTTGACACCTGTCTCTCCCTCATAACAGATACCTCCTGATATTATAATTACTCACATGTCTATTTCCACTCCTGCCCCCAACTTCCATTCGAGGATGGAGTTTTTCACCTTGCACCCTCAGTGCCAGGCCCCACGCAGCCACGTAGTGGGCACCGGGAATGTGCTTGGGTGGAATCAATGAATGAAGACAACCAGGCCGGCTTAAAGCACAGGCTCCTCTTCCCCTGATGTTCTCATTTGGAGTGTCGGTTTCTCCTGGAAAACCACCCCGACAGATGGGGCTTTTAGTTATGGGAAGATTAGATGAAGAATCTCTGTTGACATGGAGATATTTAGAGAACCCTTCTTCCATAAAGAAAAAAAAAATACCTTTTTTGGAGGTGAGTAAGATGATTACACCTAGGAACAATATAGAATTGCCACTGGGAAGAAAGACTGGTTGCTTCTGGGAGAGGCGGCTATTTGATTGAGGAGAGGAGAACAGGTGCAGGGTGTGCCATGACATCTGTCGCCTTCTTACCCCGCACACGGAATTTGCAGTCCTATGGAGAGGTGAGAGGGCTGGACTAGAAGATTTGTTCATGGAAACTGGGCATTCTGGGTATAAATGGTGCTGCTTTGGGATCTAGAAGACCTTTATTTCTATATTTAATTAAATTAAAATTAATACTAATAAAACATATTTTAAAATCTTACATGGCAATAGAAAAATGGTAGAAAATTTAACAGGAATGAGCAAAGAACTTAAATATATCCTTAATAAATGACAAAGACCGTTTCTGTCCCTGGCTGGGTGGCTCAGTTAGCTGGATTTGATCTCTGGTCGGGTTTGATCCCTGGTCGGGGCATGTATGGGAGGCAACCTATCCATGTTTCTCTCTCACATTGATGTCTCTCTCTCTCTCCCTCAACTCTAAAATCAATAATTAAAAAAAAAGACATATCCTCAGGTGAGGATTAAAAAAAATCTTTAATAAAAAAATATATTATTACACACCCGCTAGATTTAGCAAAACTTACAGTGTTGTAACAGACACAGCCACAGGAGCCGGCAGGAGTCTGTATTGGTAGACACGTGGAAGGTGCACCAGGCATGCGCAGTAAGTAACGCTCAGTGAAGGTCCAAACTGAAAACAGACAAAATGTCCATCAGTCATAGAATCCACGAGTAAATTTTGTAATATTTATACAATGAAATATTGTATAATAGTGAAAACTAACAAAGACACCTATTTACAATGATACAGTGAGTCCAAGACAATTTTAACTAAAAAATACAAAATAATACAAATAATATGAATACATTTACACTCAATTCCAAAACTGGCAAAACAAAACTATATGTTTAGAGTGCACATGAAAGTGGTAAAGCTACAAAGAAAACCATGGAAATTAATATTAAAAAGTTCACATTAGTGGTTAATTCAAGGTGGAAGACAAAGGAATGGGGATGTGGGGGTGCTGACAATATTCTAGTTCTTGACGTGAGGGTGGCTTTATAGTTATTTCTTAAGCTGTACTTACAGTTTTGAGTACTTTCTCTTTGCATATATTCCAATGAAAGAAAAAAATAAAGCTATTTTAAATTAGTGTGACTTCATTTTGCAGCCATAGGCTGGGGAGGCCCTGACTTAGTGACAGTAAGTGATCTTGCATTTTGACTTAGGAAAACTGAGATACTATGGAGTATTTTTCCTCGTTAGAATTTAGTTCTAAATTTTTCAGCAAATGATCTTTAACTTTTAAAATGATACTTGATAACATTAATAACAATGATATTAATGATGATAGCTTTAAAGTCTGCCATTTATCAAGTTTATCTTACACACCAGCCGTTGAAACCTCACGTCTTTACGTCAGCGCCCCTATAAGGTAAATGTCACTGTCTTCATGTGGGAAATGAAAAACACCGAGGCTCAGAAGACTGAGCAACTGTTCTGACTTTGCAAAGTTAGTAAATCTCAGATGAAAGCCTAAGCTATCTGTCTCCCATGCCCACACTTTCTCCACTAGGCCGGCCTCTTTATTATGGCACTATAAATTTATTTTCATGGCATTTTCTTCTGATAAACAAGGAGACGCACATTTGCTTTAGAAACTGGAGAAGGAGAAACTGTAATTGCTGTTCCTATTCTAGGGATAACCACTGTGATAGCTGGCTTTGGAGTGCTGTCGGTTTCCTAACTAGATAGTCATCTGAATTATCATGCATCTACATATTAATAGTATATATTTTTTTAGTCAAAATTGGAACCTTATTGCATATATTATTCTATAATCTGCCCTTTCCCCCCGTCACGTTCATTTTTTTCTTGGGTTGTTAAATATTCTTCTACACATGACTTAATGGAAATGTAACATTTTGTCTTATCTGTTATAACGTGTCTATTCTATATCTATTCACCAACGTATACTTAGGTTCTGTTTCAATGCTTTAAACATAATAAATAATGTCATTGTGGATATCTTAAAAGATAATATATTGTATACAACTTTGTTTGGGGGGAAAATTTATGTGAACTGCAATTTGGGGTCAAAGGGCATGACCAAATTTCCTTTCATAATGATTAGAGCCACTTACATTCCAACCTGAAGTACATTCAAGTGCCCATCATCTTATGCTCTCCCAGGCTTTACTGAAACTAAAAAACATTCCCCATATAAGAGCTGAAACTTATAATGCCATTTGACCTATTTTACCAGCTACCATGGTCCTTTTGATTCCCAAAACTTCAATATTTTTGAACCTATAAGATAAAATCTAACAACTTTGATAAACCATTACATAATAACCAAATTGATTTTCTACCTAAAAATACAACTTTTACCCTTAATAGGAAATAACATCTCTGAGGGCATGTGACGTTTTCACCTATCTACCCACCTGCCCATAAGTCCCCTCACCCACGCAGTGTCTTCCCCTATGGAAAATCTCTCCTGAACCTTACCCTCTTGGGAAAAGCAGGCCAACATTTGGTCAGAGGAGCATGGCTTGGGCTTTGCACCTCTCTAATTTCATGCCTTGTTATGATCATAAGCTTCTTCCAGCTACTGAAATTCACTTCCAATTTAGGAAGTAGCAAAGCATTCCCAAGAATGTAAACATTAATATACCCTTCCTCCAGTTCCAAAAACTAAAATATGATGACTCATGCTGTAAAACAGATTTTTAAAAATTGGGCATGAACACTCTTAGCCTTTCCCCGATTGTTCAGAATAGTCACAACAGTAGCATGAATTTTACCTTGTAGCAAGCATTTATTTATTTTATTCTTTCATTTTCAGGCTTAGATAATTAATGGGAGGGAGAAATGTACATGGAATGGAGGAAAAGGCAGAAAGCTCCTCTGGTGTTGGGTTGGAATTAGAAATATATAAGGATGAACTCATTATTTAAATATATATATATATTTCCTAGTTCTGTCCACTGAAAGGACTAGAAGCAAGGACACCCCAGTAGCTGATCTTGATTTCTAAATACCGTTCTTCTCTAAAAGAAACCAGGGCTCCCTTGAGAAGTAACAGATTCTGGAAATAGGACAAGGGAAGTACAAGGTAATCTCTGAACATCTTGTTATGCCGGAAAGTAAGGAAGTACTCAGAAAATAATAATAACATGGCAAAAGTACACAGAAGCTAACTCAAAGGAGCTGCAGCGACCAAATCTGGAAAAACGGGGGCATCAAAATGAATAACATAGGAAATGCATATTCATTTTAAAATCCATGCTTTGCCCGGCCAGCCGTGGCTCAGCGGTTGAGCGTGGACCTAGGATCCAGGTGATCCGGGTTTGATTCCCGGTCAGGGCACATGCCCGGGCTGCGGGCTTGATCCCCAGTTGGGAGCGTGCAGGAGGCAGCCAGCTGATCAATGACTCTCATCATTGATGTTTCTGTCTCTCTCTCTCCCTCTCCTTTCCTCTCTCTGATATCAATGAAGATATATTAAAAAAAAAAAATCCATGCTTTGATTTGACTATGAACTGATGCTAAAAAGAGAAGGGGATCAGAATGGGCGTAGAGAGCTTTTCTATATAGAACAATATCAGTTAATACATGTAAAAGAAATTATAGAATTAGAAAATCAGCATTTGCCAGTCACTGTGGTAATAATTTATTCAGTCAAGAATGGATACTAAAAATTATAGGGTGATAGATTGTTGGGGAACAAGATACCCATACATTCTCACAAATTACTTACTAATTACAAAAAGAAAAAGGGTAACTTTACATTAGAGAAACCTGCCAGACACCACTTTAGTCAGAGCTCCAAATGTAACGTGACTCGTCATGACGAACACTGTTGGGTACCACCTACCCTGACACTTTGAGAAAGATAGGACATCACTCATGCGGTTTCACGCCCAGTGGTTTTCCTGAACCCAAACATAAAAAAAAATCAGGCAATTCAAATTGAGAGATATTTTTATAAAGAAATTGGTCCAGACTTTCCAAAATTATCAATAAGAGTTAAAAAAAAGACTGGATGATTGGTCCCCGAATAGATAAAAGGAGACTAAAAAGACAAGACCACTACATGAGCTACGTGACTTTTCATTAGACCCTATCATGTGAGAAAGTGTCTTTGTTCTCAGGAGACTTATGCTAGTAAGTTAGGGATCAAGTTTCACGAGATCTGAAACTCACTGTGAGAAAAGGGAGACGGCGAGTATGGAAGACAGTCACACTTGGTGAGTCTACGCTAAGGGTGTATAGATACTCATTTGCACGATTCTTTCAAATTCTCTGCGTTTCAAGAGTTCATTTTATTTCTTTATTGCTTATCCTCACCAAGAATATGTTTTTACTGATTTGAGAGAGAGGAAGGGGGAGAGAGAAACATCCATCGGTTGCTGCCCAGGCAGCTCCCCGACGGGAGCAAACCTGCAACCTCGGTGTGCGCCCTGCCTGGGAACGAACCCCCACCGTCCGGTGTACGGGACGATTCTCCAGCCAACCTGCCAGGGCTCCGTGTTTTCCGTTTTTAAAAAAGTAAGTCAGGGAAAGGAAAAGTCATATGAGCTTTGGAAATTTATTTATATATTTATGAACAGTGTCTGTACAATGTGCCTTGTTCCCACTGAGTGGCACATGCCTGTTTGCTAAGCACTGTATCAACTCAGTGACATGTGTTGACATTTTACAAGAAAGCAAGAGGATATAATTAGATGAAAACACCGTACAGTTGCTATAAGAGTAATGAACTCAAGAGATTAATTTTTAAATAGCTCCATCTATATTATCTAGTTTTTAAAATCCTCCTGTTTTATTTTCATTACACAAAATGGAGCTACGTACTCACTGGCGCTTGGGCTACGTGAGGGTCTAATACCGAGCTGGGCCGTGACCGCGCTGGGAATTCTGAAACAGCGCCGTCGTCTGCTCAGAGAATCATGCCCCTCAGCAGAAGACAAGAGAAGTTAGTTTTAAATTACCATTAATTTTTCTATTAATCACAGAGTTATACATTATGTGGTATTCACACCAGGGAAAGAAAAGAGTGAGAGTCTTCACTTTTCCCCGCTCACCACTTCCTTTCTTTTCTTCAGCCCCCGGTGACCCAACAAGTGTGGGGTATAATTTGTGTCCCCTCTACCCCAGCCACAAACTGTGCAGTAGACTTTGTTTCTTTTTCCTTTTCTTTTTGAAATATATATACTTTTTATTCCTAGTATTGGATTTTCTTTTTTCTTAATTACTTTATTGAAGTATAATTTACATATTTTAAAATTCACCTATCTTAAATGTACAATTTAGCAATGTTTTAGGAAACTTAAAGAGTTGTACAATCATCACCACCGCACAGTTTTTGAACATTTCCATGACCCCAATAAGATTTTGTTTACAGTTAATTTCTACTACTACTCTCAGCCCCCGGCAACCGCTAATCTCCTTTCGGTGTCTATAGAGTTTTGTTTCCTGGGCATTTCATAAAAGGGAACCTTACAGTATGTGGTCTTTGTTCCTGGCTTTTTTCACTTAGCACCGCGTTTCTATTTGTCTCAGCTGTAGCAGGGATCGGTACTTCATCATTTTTTATTGTTGAGTAGCATTCCATTAGAATGGGTATGTCACATTATCTGTTTCTATTCACCAAACCAATTGGTGGACATTTGGGTTATCTCCAGTTTGGAGCTGCTGCGAATAATGTTGCCATGAACATTTGTGTGAGAAGCTTTGTGTGTTCATATCAATTCCTTTCTCTTGGGTAGGTATTTAGGACAAGAATTGTTAGGATATGTGGGAACTAACTTTTTTAGAGACTGCCAAACTGTTTTCCAAACCAACTGGACCATTTTAGATTTTATACCTCTGAAGACATGAGAAAGGTTTCAGTTACTCCATATCCTTGCCAACATTTGCTTTTGTCTGTCTTTTTTATTATAGCATTTCTAGAAGGTATGAAATGCTATTTTATTGTGATTTTAATTTTCATCTCCCTAATGACTGACTTTGGACATTTTTTCAAACATGCTTATTAATCAATGCATTTGTATACCTTCTTCGATGAGATGTCTTTCCAATATTCTGTCCCTTTTTAAACTTGGGTTGTCATGCTGTTGATTTGTGAGAGTTTATTGTACAATCAGGACACAAGTCCTTTACTAAATATGTGATTTCACAGTATTTTCCAAGTCTGTAGCTTGCCTTTTCATTTTCCTGTGGTGTCTCTCGACAAGAAAATGTTTTGAATTTTGATGTTCAGTTGATCCATTTTCACTTCTATCGGCCATTCTCAGTGGTGCTTTTTGAAAGGAAGACAATTCAATAGTTATGTGGATAAGAGAGCATGTCTTTCATTTGCATTTTGATACCTGTGAGGTCTTGTTGTTCTGGAAACATTCAGAATGCTGTGTACACACATGCTATTGGCCTCATCCAGCTCAGTTTGAACGCCAGCGGTATAGGGAGTCATCGGCAATGCACCCCCCGTGTGGCTCCTTTGACAGCATGGCCTCTGGCTAGTTAATGGAAATGTCCCTTGAAAAGCATCCCAATTTCCATGGTTCTGTGGAATGTTGTTTTCCTGAGGTTAGTACTCTTTTTAAATACTTTTAACTCCAAAATATCAGTGGAAACTGGGAAGAGTATCACTGGGCCTGCTCTTAGTCTCACTGTCAACTTTTCCAAGCGTAAGAGCATCTTTAAGATATTCCAAATATTTTAGGATGCTGAGCCAGGTTGTAGACCGCGTGGGCATGCATGCATCACCTGTTTGCTTTTGTGTGTGTCTTGCTGGTGTTCAAGGCTTGTACCAGGCTGCTTGTCCTCTGCGCCACCAGGAGCTAGACCCAGAGTGAAATACCAGAACTAGACGACTGCCACCTAACCTTAGAGGATCCTTCTTTCTTAGGACAGACAGACAATTAAAAATCTTCCCTCTAGTAATTAATCAACAAATATTTATTGAGTACATATTGTACATGAAAATATCTATAAGTGATGACTTCCAATTCATATCTCCAGCCTAGACCTTGACCCCAGAGTACAGATTTCTCCCTCCACAACCTGTTCAACTGGACTGTCTACTGGACTTTTCAAAAACTGAGCTCCTGCCCTTTCCCCCCACACCTGCTCCTCCCGTGGCCTTTTTCATCCGCTCCTGTCAACCCTCTCCTTCAGGTGCTCAGGAAACATTTGGAAAGCCATCCTAGTCTGCCGTCTTTCTTTCATGCCCCATATCCAATCCAGCACAAATCCTGTTGGTTTTAAATATGAGATCCTGGATGGGATTCTGGAACAGAAAATGGACATTAGGAAAAAATATAAAGTCTGAATGAAGTGTGGAGTTTGGGTGTAAGTGTAGGTTGTCAAAAATGGGGGAATTTAGGTGCGGGCATAGAGAAACTCTGTGCTATCTTTTCACTTTTCACCTCTTTTAGATCTAAAAACACTTTAAAATTTTAAAAAATGTTGATAAAAAAGTGCCTACAGTTAGACCCTGCTGGTTTCCTGCCTGTGGAACGTGCGGCCATTTCTGAGCCAAGAGGCTGGAGTCGGACTGGTCCCTGGGACGCAGGAGCCGGAGCAGAGGGACGCCCAAGTCAGCAGGCCGCGCGTGGCGCTCCAGCCGCCCAGAGGCCGGACCCTGCCAGCGCTGTGCCACACCCTAGCATTACCAAGAAAAATTGGTTACCTCAACTCAGTTCAGTCTTTTTATAACAATTTTGTCAAACAATTTTTCTCTGACAAATACATACTTTTGCTGCTATTCTTTATAAAGAATACAGTTTTCTAATTCTAGAGAAATGCCCAAAGTTCTGCTTTCTAAAGATTTTGCTGTAACTCTTTATATGCTATCCAAGTGGAACTTGTATTTTTATCATTGATCTTAATTAGAAATAAGAGGGGATTTTTTCTTTTTGAAAAGCAAGAGAGCAAGAGAGCACCAGATTAGAGTGTTAGAGTGGGGTGGAAGAATAAGCAAAGGCTCCAAAAGAGGGGGAAATCGTCAGGGGCCTTGAAGAATTGTAGGATTGTCTATTACAGAGTTGTATTTTCTAAGCAATCTAGTTTTTTTGGTTTATTTGTTTTATTTAAACGTGTTTTTATTGATTTTAGAGAGAGGAAAGGAGAGGGATAGAAGGATAGAAACACGATCGGCTGCCTCCTGCACGCCCCCTACTGGGGACCAAGCGGGCAACCTGGGCACGTGCCCTCACGGGGAGTCTAACCAGTGACCCCTTGGTGCACGGGAAGGCCATCAGCCGCTGAGCCACACCCGCCAGGCTAAGCAGTCTGGGTTTCATGCCCCTTAAATGAAGCTAGGAATGCAGTACTGTTAGAATCAGGCAGGTGGGTTGTTTACCTGGCTTTCCTTTTCTTGGCCTGTGGTGGAAAACTTGGGGGAAAGGCACAGTGCTGTCTCTAAGGAGAGTTTATGAAATTCATTCCTGTTCTTTGTAACTCCCTGGATGCCTGTGCTTTCGACCTTTCCCTAGAGCTGTGAACGGTTGGAGCTATTACAAATAATTTTAAGGGTTAAAAAATTGAATTTGCTAAGTGCTTTCAGAAGATCCATCGTGTTCTAGTTGGATGTGCTCACTGTGTCAGATGGTAAACAAAGGGGGCTGTGGGTCCCCTCTCCGAGGACCCTCCTGGCTGGTACATAATCGTAAATCTGAAAGGGGCAGAGTATTTGGCCATATGATCGTCAAGACAAATGCAGTTTTATAATTCTGAGCCTGTTGCCACACAGATGAGAAGAAAAGGTGAAAGTGATATTTCATCCACTGCTCCAGCCTGTCCTTTCCTTACCTGACCTCTGAAATGGAGCCATTGGCCTTGAAAAGTCTGGTGTCTAAAATTAAATATTCCTCCACATCTGACTAAGGAGGCAACAGCTGAGCAACATGAGATCAAGGACCATATTAGCTTAAACAGGGGCTCAAAGTGGCATTTGAGAGAGAGGATACTTCTTTGCATAGTGGAGGCTTATCTTCTCGGGAGATTTATACTGCCTGACCGTGAGGCTTATACCGGAAAAGCGTGCAGTCATTCTGAACTCTGAAAAGCTTCCCTTTATCTGCCGGACTCATACTCTACACTTGGAGTGGTCAAAACCCAGGATGTCTTCCTATAAATGGTAATTACTCTATTTTTAAAAAAAATTGTCATAACCTTTCAAATCTCTTTTCTTTCTCTCCATGTTTTCTTAAATAACAAGTTGTATCAAACTCCAGGTAGAGATTAACATTTAATTTTTTTCAAAATTATTATACCTTGGACCTAAGCTTTTGTTTTAATATGTTAATTTTTTTGTGTTTCTGATTCAATTTGAGTACCCTGTGCAATGACATATTATATTTTAGCCATAATTTGTCTTAGAAATAGTCAATGCGTTTCTCTCTTCATTTTAATAATGAGTTTTTTCAGGGTAATGTAAAAGAATTATAATAGTGGTCTATAATGTATCTTAGAGAGTTCTGGTTGATACCATTTACATTTTAGTGTGCTTGAATGTAAGATCTTTATGTGGCTAAGTTGAATTTTGCAGAGCATTGGATTTTAAATAATTTGAAACTCAAGGTATAATTTTACTATGTGAGTTAAGAAAATGAAAGATGAAGTTTTGTGGAGAAAAAACCAGAGTATTTTAAAGTGACAAAGAGCTGGAAGAAAGTTTTCAGAAACTCTTCAGCAGGGGGCCTCAAGAGTTGGCAGTGGGAACTTTCCACCAATTCAGATCTCACCCTCCTAGCCCTCTCCACCCATATAATCAAGGGGTTGTAGATACATGCAGATCTCTAGCACTGAAGCAGCATTATGTGTAGCACCTAATTTGTAATGAAAGTATTTCAAGGAAAGCACAGGATTTGAACTCCTTGGTACCAAGCTGTTGATGAAGATGAAAAGAAAGGTATCGGGGTAGATAGCTTATCTACGTGAGAGGGCTGTAAGGAAGCACATTTCTTTTTAAAAAATAAACACCAAACATTTTAAAGCGCAGGCAGAGAAGGGCTCTGGAAATGATTCATGTGCTGGAGACCACTCCACTGGGGATGGGAGGGGCAAACCTTCAATCCCAATTAAATGCAAAGAAACTTTATACTCTGTATTTAAGCTGGCCACTTGTCATCAATATTATTTTATTACTGTCACCCAGTGAAACTTAAGGTCACTTCCGACCGTTTGCTTTTGTAGGAAAATGTGGGGGGAAATGTCTTCCTTTTAAAGTTCCATCTGAAACTCAATATTGATATTAGAATTTCTCTTCCTATTTTTGCCCTTATCTCTGGCTTAAACAGAAGAGACTTCAAAACTTTCAGGGGTCATTTCCCCAAAAGTCAGATATGTGAATAAGTGATAAGAACTTTGTTTCCTTTCTTGACAGTCAGGAGGAAGGTGCAACCCAAAGTCACCGCTGCGTCTTGATTTATGGATCAGGGACAGAAGGAGATGGGCACCACGCCCCAGGCAGTGACTTCATGGGACTCACTGCCAAGGTGCTAAAAGTGCAGAGGCTGGAGGAAGTCGCCACATGTCACGACAGAGACCATCTGGAGAAAATGGCCCTTTTTCCATGTGTGGAGGTCGAGAAGATGAAATGCTTTCTAGAAGAAAGTTCGAGTGAACAGGATTCAGGGTCTGGAAATAACGAGGTAACTGAACGCTGATTTAGCCTCCTGAAAAGCCCTACTTCTACCTTAGTTTTTCTTACATACGTCAGTAAAGACAGCCATTTATCAGACCCTGTTCAAATTCTGTTTTGTCACTGGAGTGCAGAATTAGGGACCATTTGTAAGCAGGCAGGCTTTAGCTTTGCTTGGTGAGGACTGGGCGTTGTAAGCGAGACGGCGGGCTTGGGAAGTGCTCAGCGGGCCTTCGATTCTGCACCTCCACCCGCGGGCTACATTATGTTAGTGGCTTCCAAGTTACGAAAGTGAATCTATGGAAACGCACATTCCTTGGGAAGGGTCATTTAAAAACATGGACTTGGACATGAAATCCTGGGAAGCACCGCAAGGGGCACAATTGCTCTGCAGAAGTTTCCAATTTCCTCAAGACATTAATCTCCTCCCAGGGTAGGTGGTAGAGCCCTTGACACTGATGGTCAGTGATGGAGATAAGGGGCCTGTGCGATAGCACACCTGTGTCCCCAGCTGTGCAGAACTCGGCCTGGGCCTGGCTGTGGCTGCTTAACCTTTGGCCAGTTACTAAACTCATCTGGATGATGGACTATAGCTGCTGTGAACAGTTAGTGTGATAGCGGATAAAAAGCACTCAGCAAAGTATCTGTAGCCATGGAAAGAGATGAATAAGCGTTAGCAACCGTTCCTCCCCTGCCTTAGCCCAGTCAGCTCCCTCTCACCCATCCACGGCTGGGCAGTTCTGGCTCCACGTGGGCCTCCCGGCGTTTCACCTGTGCCTTTATTCCAGCATAAGCAATTGTTTTGAATGTGTTTGTCACCTTTCTCTAGCATCACTCCTCAAGGTCGAGACCTCCTTGCATCCTTGGGTGCTGTCCCAGTAACTGGCACATCATAGGCACCAACAAATGTCTGTGGAAGGAACGGATCTGTTTAAGTGAAGTCCGCCTTCTGGTTGAGGGCTGGGAGCCACTGTTTTTAATAATCAGAGCAACTGGCTCTTCCTAAGCAGGTCTGGGAAACATCTTTTGTTGTCCAGCTACCTTCTGAAAAGCACTGTTGACACAGGAAGGGCATTTCTAAGGGGCGAAACAGGATGGAATAGAGCTGTTAGGTGTGAAGGCCGTGGGGTCTGCTGAGAGTGCTGGTGAGGTGCCCTGGAGAGGAGCAGTGAGGCTGGAACGTGGGCTTTCTGAGCTCTCCCCGCCCCCGTGGGCTGGTACCTTGTCCCGCTTACCCCGAGGCCACCCTCCGCAGGCCGGGGCTCGGCCAGATGCGAAGGGCTCCTCCCCCGGGCTGTTCGCTGCACACGCGGACGGACGGGTTTCTTTTCCTGCCCGTTCACCTCTGCAGGACAGAGAAGACAAAACACTCTTCTTGGATAACTTGGAAATAACCAGCCACCTTAACAGTTCATTTGAATTTCATTATTTCCCAGTACTGTTCTTCTCCAGATTCTGATAAAAATTGTTACAAGTAGGAAATCTCTTCAAAGAGTGAGATAGTGCTAAGCTGAAACATGGACATTTTAAAGAAGAATTGTGTTTGTGATGAACTGCTCCAGAATATTAGAAATCAAATGATCTGGTAGTCAAATATTTTAATATATATGTACTTTTAAGCCTTTTTTTTTTTTTTCTCCTTTTCTCCACAGAGCGGAAGGGAGAGGGAGAGAGAGGGACAGAGAAACATCAATGATGAGAGAGTCATCGATCAGCTGCCTCCTGCAGGCCCCCCACCAGGGATCGAGCCCGAAACTTGGGCATGTGCCTGACCAGGAACAGAGCTGTGACCTCCCGGTCCCCAGGTCGAGGCTCAAGCCCTGAGCCCCGCCAGCAGGGCTGTGTATTATTTTCACCCTCACCCAGGGACATGTTTATGTTGATCTGGGAGAGAGGGAGGGAGAGAGAAACATCCATCGATTGCCTCCTGCATGTGCCCTGACCAGGAATCGAACCTGCCACCCTTTGGTGTACAGGGTGACATTCCAACCAACCTAGCCACCCGGCCAGGGCTGGGATAGTTTTGAGGGAAAGGCTGAGGGTGTCATTCCTCAGAAACCCTAAAAGAACATCCTTCTCTGTTAATCTGGTGCCCTTTGTGTACCCGGGGCCTCCTGGCTTCTCTCCCGCAGCCGGTGCTGCGGGGAAGGTGGGGGGGAGCGGCTGGGAGCTCCACAAGTCCTTTCGGCTGCTTTGTAAATGGCCAAGGGCCCAGTGACATCAGCAGTGAATTCCCTCCTCTCTCCTGCCTGGTGGAGATGGGCAGGCACACAGAGGTGAGGCGCAGGGCTTTGCTCCTTTCTGTGGCTGCCAAGGCCGGCGCCCTTGCTTGCCTGGCCCGGGGGCCAGGGTAGCCAGGGGCCTTGGCAGAGGCTGTGGAGAAGGGCATTCCAGCAGCTCAGATGTCTTTGGGTTTGTAGGCAGAGCTAGACTGACACATCTCCATGATCTGTAGGGGCCACAGTAAATAGCAGTCTTTTCTCTCCAGGGATTATATTTATATATATATATAAAAGCCATAATTTTCTGCACGTATTCTCCTTTCTCGGTTCTCCCTCTCTCTTTGAGAAGATGGGCTCTGCTAATCACAGTACAGACCTTCCCTGCGGTGCCCCGGAAAGAATGCCTGGCTTTCCCACACTGTGAAGTGCAGCTGTGCTTGGAAGGTTGAAAGTGCAATTCTTTCTAGAAAAGTCTCTACTCTCCAGTCCCAACAGGGCAATTATCTATAAATTTAACAATTTGTATGTGTTAACATGGTTTGGTAAAGCTCAGATTCTTTTTCTTTTCCTGCTCTTAACCAGGTTTTTCTATTTCATTTATTGTTTCCTCCACTGGATTTATTTTTAACTGTCATCTTTCAGCTCCTCTATGTTTTGCTGAGTTTATTAAATACGTCATATTCTACTTTTATAGCATGTTTTGTTTTTTCCTTTTTATCCTGTGTCCTAATGACATTTCTCACTCTGTTACGTTTAAAGGGTGTTCAGAATCACCTAAATGGAGTAGAATTGTAAAAGCTTTTAGCAGAAATGCCCTAATAAACTGGATCTAAACATACAATCAAGTAAAACCTAGAAGAGGTGAATCTGCCGCCCATGGGTGACGAGCTTAGCAGCTGCTGTGTCCATACTGGGAACGCACCAAATGACAAATGACCAGCGATAACTGGTGTTACTTTTATAGAGGCCAACCCAGGACTTCCCCTGCTCCTCTCTCCTGTATGAGCAGCTCCACTCGGCATTTCCCTCAGGTCTGAGTTACTGCTTAACACACACACACACACACACACACTCGCTATTTGCTTAAGGGAACACAAAAGAGCCAGATAATTTTGGGGGCAACCGGAGATCGTTCTCCCTTTGGGTCCTGCCTGCTTCCCTCTGCCCCCCCAGGGCACCTGTGCGTCCCTCCTGTTCTATGTGCCGCCCAGTTTCTTATCCTCTGGGCAGAGGCGGGGTCCCAGCCAGGAGTGAGGGAAGCTGTGGGGTGACCCTACATGCGGGTGACCCTGAGGGACGTGTGAGTGCCTGGTACAAATGCTCCAGAAGCAGCAGAACAGCACACTTACTAACAGGGTGGGAGAGCGCTGGGGGCTGGAGGCTGGAGGCTGGAGGCTGGGGGCTGGGGGCTGGAGGCTGGAGGCTGGGGCCTGGGGGCTGGAGGCTGGGGCCTGGGGGCTGGAGGCTGGGGGCTGGGGGCTGGAGGCTGGAGGCTGGGGCCTGGGGGCTGGGGCCTGGGGGCTGGGGGCTGGGGGCTGGGGGCTGGAGGCTGGAGGCTGGAGGCTGGGGCCTGGGGGCTGGGGGCTGGGGGCTGGGGGCTGGAGGCTGGAGGCTGGGGGCTGGGGGCTGGGGGCTGGAGGCTGGGGCCTGGGGGCTGGAGGCTGGGGGCTGGGGGCTGGAGGCTGGAGGCTGGGGCCTGGGGGCTGGGGCCTGGGGGCTGGGGGCTGGGGGCTGGGGGCTGGAGGCTGGAGGCCGGGGGCCGGGGGCCGGGGGCCGGGGGCCGGGGGCCGGAGGCCGGGGCCTGGGGGCTGGGGCCTGGGGGCTGGGGGCTGGGGGCCGGGGGCCGGGGGCCGGGGGCTGGAGGCTGGAGGCTGGGGGCTGGGGGCCGGGGGCCGGGGGCCGGGGGCCGGAGGCTGGGGCCTGGGGGCTGGGGGCTGGGGGCTGGGGGCTGGGGGCCGGGGGCCGGGGGCCGGGGGCCGGAGGCCGGGGCCTGGGGGCTGGGGGCTGGGGGCTGGGGGCCGGGGGCCGGGGGCCGGGGGCCGGGGCCTGGGGGCTGGGGGCTGGGGCCTGGGGGCTGGAGGCCGGGGGCCGGGGGCCGGGGGCCGGGGGCGGGGGGCCGGGGGCCGGGGGCCGGGGGCCGGGGGCCGGGGGCGGGGGGCCGGGGGCCGGGGCCTGGGGGCCGGGGGCCGGGGGCCGGGGGCCGGGGGCCGGGGGCGGGGGGCCGGAGGCCGGGGGCCGGGGGCGGGGGGCCGGGGGCCGGGGGCCGGGGGCCGGGGGCGGGGGGCCGGGGGCGGGGGGCCGGGGGCCGGGGGCGGGGGGCCGGAGGCCGGAGGCGCCCGCTGACTGCTGGGGAGGCACCGGCGGGGCGTCACAGAGGCGCAGCTCCGAGCTCAGGACACCCTCCGTGAGGATGGAGGCTTTGTAGTTTTGCAAAGCTACACTTCCCCACCCCCGCTCCTTTGCTCCCCACCTTTGGGGCAGGAGGAAGCTGCCTGGGGGGGGCATCAGGGCAGATGCCAGTGTCTGTCTGCTAATCTCCTTGAACCGGGGACAAGCTCCTCTCCTTGGTGTCAGCTGCGCCGCAGGCCTCTGCCCGCACCTGTTTCAGATCTGTTACACAGGCCGTCATATTTTTCCTTTTAAAGAGGCGGATTGTCTGTGGACCGTGTGACTGGAAACCCCTATTGCAGGGCCCTGCAGGCGCCCTCTGCGCCCCACGGCTACCCTCAGACGGAGCGCTAAGCCCTCTGCGCCCCACGGCTACCCTCAGACCGAGCGCTAAGCCCTCTGCACCCCACGGCTACCCTCAGACCGAGCGCTAAGCCCTCTGCACCCCACGGCTACCCTCAGACCGAGCGCTAAGCCCTCTGCACCCCACGGCTACCCTCAGACGGAGCGCTAAGCCCTCTGCACCCCACGGCTACCCTCAGACCGAGCGCTAAGGCCGGGGGCTGGACGGGGCGAGCTCGGGGGAGGGAGGGAGCGGACGAGCAGAGAGGCCTCTTCAGAGCTGCCCCCTGAGGATGGACCTGCCGCTCAGGAGGAGAGAGGCCTGGATTGTGGGGGGCCTGTGCCTCCTCTCGTCTTCCCTCCTCTGGCGAGTGCTCCGCGGGATGACACGGGGAGGTCGCAGACAGGCTCCCGCTCTTGAGGACGCCCAGGTAGTAAAGCCCCTCTAACTGAGACCCACTCATTTCCTCTCTGTGTGCACGTTTCCAGGGAGGGGTGCTCGCCAAGGGGGTGCGCGCCTGCCCCCGGTGTCGCGAGGCAGGGGTGCAGCTCAGCATCTCCCGCCCGGCCGTCGGGCTCAAAGGGGCCCTTCCTGGTGCATGTTAAAGTGGGCGACCTATTATTGCTTGTGAGAGCTAAAAATAATGTCAACGTTGCTTTATTCTCTCACTTCTTATATGAAAAAAAATAACACAGAGGCAAAACTTCCCTTTTCTTTACTAAGAAGTCTGTGCCAAGTCTCTGAAGAGGGGTCCCCGCTCCTGAGCAGGCTCCCCGGCGGCCGTCTCTGCTTTCCTCTGAACCCTGCCCGAGGCTGCCTTTCACCCGATGCCATAGCTATTCCAGGAACGGAACCCAGCCAGGAAAATACTAGAATTCTGAAAAAGGAAAATAATTCAGGTTCTAGGGTTTTAGCACTTTCCAGGAAAGGGTATTCGTATCTGGGAAAGCAGCCCTCTCCGCATACTTAATTCTTTCTATCAGTTAATGTAGGAGGAGTAATTTTGAGAGCACTGTGAGACACTTTGGGAGATGCTGCAGAAGTCAGCCGGAGCCACCGTTGCTACCGGGAGTGGATTTACTGCGGTGGCCCCAACATTTTCCTTTATCATCTGTCTCACTCCCAGAGACTTTGGGCTTTTCCCCCCTAGTCAAGCCCCTTCTATGAAATCCTAATACCACAAATAGACTGTATCTCTGTTTAGGTATTAAGGGCATATTTGTGTTTTATACATAAGAAGAATAACATTTTTTTACCCCTCCTAAAGAATCAATTTTTACCCCCTTGCGGGTGATGTCACCTCTATTGAGAATGCATGACTTACAGTTAAAAATTTATTTCCAGAACAGTTGGGCAATATATTCCTATGTCTATGTAGGGGTAGGCAAAAGCAAGTTTACAGTTGCGAAACAGTTTATTCCTGTATTGTTCTTTATTAATTATTGTATTTTTTCCATACAGACAACTGTAAACCTACTTTTGCTCCTCCCTGCATATAACGCCTCACTTATACCCTATTCAACAAGAAACCACCCACTCAGCGCCTGGGTGGTGTTTGAGGACTGAGAGCCCTGCAGTCAGGCTTCCTGAGTGCCTGAGACTTTCCAGGGCTCCCCAACATAGTATGTAATTCTGGGACCCTTACATTCACTTTCAGAGGAACTGCCACACCTTGGAATGGTTTATCATCTGGTCTATATACCCGAGGACAAAGTAAAAGACATGGGAAGATGGATGGACATGAACAGACTTTTTTTTTTTTTTAAATAAGACACCATAAATCTCTTTAGATCTGACTTGACATCATGGTTAGGTTAGACTTGGTCACTGCTGCCCAAGCAGTCAGAATTTTTGGCTGTTTAACATATCTCCTGTTGGAAATACTGGAAGGGCTTTCATCTTCCAAATGGAAAGGAATGCTATTCAGCCAAGCTATGAGAACGTAGCCTCCACGTGCTTCCCAGTGAGAAGTGATGCAGTCTGGCCCCATTAGGAATGTTGCTGTGTGCATTTAAAACAGTCTTTGCAGCCTTCAACTGTAAAGAGCATGTCTCTTAAATCAGATTCTACAACACATCCTTGCACTTTTCCCATCTAATGATTATTCAGAAATGTGGGCTTAGACATATTCAAAAGCACAGCAGTGTTAAAACAGCCTCTCCAGGGGCAGCAGAGCCCTGTTTGTGACATTAATGTGCTCTGTACCCATTTAAGACCTAGCACGACGGGACGGTGTGCCCAGCACACTGGGCACAGCTCCCTGCTGCGGAGGCTGGGCTACTGCACCAGACACGCCAATGAGCTTGCGTCATTTCAGTTTCCCAGGGTCATTAAAACTCTTGACAGCTCTATGTTATTTGGGGTGGTATAAGAAAAATACCTTATTTTCTCTTCCTGAAAGTTAAAGCAACGTAATACAAAATATACATGTTGCAAACCCAGTCTGTGTTCCTAAGAAAGACAGTGTTTAACAAACTCGTTAACATTCCTGAGCGTCCACGTCGGCTCCCCTCTGCGCGCTGGCTGAGAGCACGGTTAGCTGCTGGCGTTTCCCACCCTTTCAGTTTTCACTGTCCCCTCCATGACTCTTGCTGTATCTGCACACTGATTTCCCCCCTATCAATTATGTTCATATTTCTCCATATGGTCGCTTCTGAGTCCCATCAGAAAGCAGAGCTGAGGCAAGAGCAGGTGCTGTCGATGGATTGTTTGGAGAATTGACTTGAGGGAACAGGAGTGGGGCCTGAGGAGTGTGAAACAGGGAAGGAGAGAGGCCCCAATAAGGTCACATTGCCAAGCTGAGCGCTGCTGTGTGGTGACCTCAGGGCTATCCACCCATAGGACTGAGGGGCCTCTGATCTGCCAGGCGCCATCCCCACTGGTCGAGGGCTGTCCAGTGGGTTGACAAACCCCATGGACTTTTCATTTGCACCCGGGTGAATGCCCATCGGGGTCCCAGGCAGCACTTCAACCTCATTTACAACTCTTAGTTAGGGAAAAGTGTTTGATTTGTGTAAAAATGACAGGCTGAGTATGTAAAAATGACAGGTGCTCATTTGGACACCAGCACAAACTAGCATTCAATCCATGGCTCATGGCTTCATCTGGTCCATCAGAGAGCCTCGGGAACACAGGTTATTATGGCATTTCCACAACGAATGACCCTACAGGCCTGTGCTCTGGCATGTAGACTGTGACACAAGGGTAGGAATCTTGAAGCCAGCCTTGAGAGACCGTGGTCAGCTCATCCAATCCTTCTTTGAATGGGAACTCGAAGTCCAAGAGAGATCAAATGGGCTTGCCCACTATTAGTGACATCAGGGACCAACCCTCCCTACGATCGGGATTGTCTTCCAACCACATCTTCTGTGTTTCTCTCCCCATGTTTTCCTTGGTCAGAGCCAGACTTCTTGACGCAGGGGTGCGCAAGGTCACTTTCAAGGCTCTCAATGGGCCTTTCCCACATGAGCCCAGCACACCAAGGACAGGGGCAGACTTGGGGTCAGCCAGCTGCCCCGCAGGGTGACTGATCATCGGCAAGGCCTGCTGGCCTCCTGCCCGGGCGTCACCTCTATGTAGGTAGGGACCTCCTGCTCCTTAACCTTCCAGTGCCCCAGGCTCCTCCTCTAAGAAGGATTCCCTCCAGGCCTCAGTCTGGGAGTGGGGAAGGCTCGGGTGGAATGCTCCTGTCAGTGGCAGGTGGCAGGAAATCTACAAAAGGCAGCGACAGGCTAGAAATGAGAGGTGTGTGAGCCAAACCCCGACTTGTCTAGTTGACCTCAGCTTCTAGTATTTGCATTCCCAGAGTGAGTAGGGAACAGGGTATAAAGTGTCCTTGTTCCTATTCTTGTTTGATGCAGTTCACAGTCTGAACTAAATTAGGGTAAGTGGTAAGTATGCAAATGAGTTATAAAGACAAGGTTTTAATTCATGACGCGTTTTTTCTGTGTCCATGAGAAAGGACTCTACCTTCTGTACAGTGTAAATGTTTTATAATAACATCCTCTCTCTTCCAGCCATACAATTTATTTTTATTTAACTTTATTATTATTTATTATTATTTTTAAGCTGTAAATTAAACTAAATTAAATTTATTTTTTCCCATCACCGTTTGTCCCCTCTATGCCCTCTTCTGCCTCCACCCGCCCTCCTCCCTCCCTCGGTCACCACACTGTTGTCTGTGTCCATGAGATCTCTCTCTCTTTCCCTTTTTTGCTCAAGCCCTCTACCCCCCAACAGTCCCCCCAACAGAGCTGTGAGCCTGCTCTCTGTCTATGAGTTGGTCTCTATTTTGCTTGTTAGTTCAGTTTGTTCATTAGATTCCACATATGAGTGAAATCATGTGGTACTTGTCTTTCTCTGACTGGCTTATTTCACTGAGTATAACGTTCTCCAGGTCCATCCATGTTGTCGCAAAGGGTAAAATTTCTTCCTTTTTATGGCTGAGTAGTATTTCACTGTGTAAATGTACCACAGCTTTTTGTCTACTCATCTACTGATGGGCACTTGGCTATTGTAAATAACTCCGCAATAAGCATAGGGGTGCATATATTCTTTTGAATCAGTGTTTCAGGTTTCTTTGGTTATATTCCCAGAAGTGGAATCTCTGGCTCATAAGGCAGCTCCATTTTTAATTTTTTGAGGAAGCTCCATACCTCTTTCCACAGTGGCTGCCCCAGTCTGCATTCCCACCAGCAGTGCTCGAGGGCTCCCCTTTCCCCACACCCTCGCCAGCACTTGCTGTTTGTTGATTTGTTGATGGAGCCATTCTGACAGGTGTGAGGTGATACCTCATTGTGGTTTTAATTTGCATCTCTGACGATTAGTGACATTGAGCATCTTTTCATATGTCTCTTGGCCATCTGTATATCCTCTTTGGAGAAGTGTCTATTCAGGTCTTTTACCCATTTTTGAATTGGATTGGTTGTTTTTTTGTGTGTTGAGTTTTATGAGTTTTTTACAAATTTTAGATATTAACACCTTATCAGATGTATCATTGGCAAATATGTTCTCCCATTCAGTGGCTGTCTTTTTACTTTGTTGAGGTTTCCTTTGTCCAGGCATACAATTTAAGTAGAGCTTTTGCTCCATTGTTTTTGGGATGCCAGGGCTCAGGTACACGCCTGGAACTTTAAAAAACATTATCACCCAAGGATATAGGTATTGATTTTAAAGAGAGAGGAAGGGAGAGAAACACACACATCGATTGGTTACCTCACATATATACTCCAACTGGGGACCAAACCCGCAATCTAGCTATGTGTCCTGACCCAGAATCGAACCCACAACTTTTTGGTGCACAGGACGACACTCCAACCAGCTGAGCCACCTGGCCAGGGCTACCCCTGGAACTCTTAACTGCAGTGAGCTGATAGCTAGTGTTTTCCTATCACCTGGGCCAGTTCCAGAGCACCTGTCAGTTCTATGGGCCCATCTCTAGCTTGGATATTTGTAAGTTGAGCATATATTTAGTTTCCTGGATGCTTTTTTTTTTTTTTTTAAACTATGTCTTTATTGATTTCAGAGAGAGGAAGGGAGTGGGAAAGAGAGAGATAGAAACATCAATGATGAGAGAGCCATTGATCGGCTGCTTCCTGCACACCCCCTCCTGGGGATGGGGCCCCCAACCCGGCCGGGCATGTGCCCTGACTGGGAATCGAACCATGATCTCCTGGATCCTAGGTTGATGCTCAGCTGCTGAGCCACGGAGGCCGGGCTTCCGGATGCTTTTAAATTCCAAAAGGGGTTTGGAGCTCCCTAGAACACATAGGGGGTGAAAGTGTGAAGATTCGATTTGGAGCTTCTCAATCTCCTGGAGGCTGCCAAAGACGTCAGCACTGCCCTGAGTCCCCCGAGCCCCTTCAGTTCTCTGGAGAGAGCTTCAGGGAGCCTCACCAGTGTGGCTTCAGGAAAGACTCACCCCCTCTCCAGCCTGAACCCCAGGGAAGCTCCCAGCAGCTCCTGGCGTTTTCCCGAATTGCCCAGGGAAGGAGAGGCTGGACCAGACAAAGGCAACACTTGTGAATCTACGTTGCCCAGCATGGTCTGTCACGGGACACCACCCACCAGACTGGCGGTTCTCAAAGGGAGGCCCCTGGGCCCCTGAGGGGTAAGATGTAAGACTTTTCCAGATGTCTGCAGGTCAAAACGATTTTAAAAATAAGTCTAATATTTTTGCCTTTTCCCTGCCTTGACATTTGCGCTGATGGTGGAGAAACTGCTAGCACTCCGCGCACAGCATGGTGGCGCACCGGAGTGGCCCAGCCAGTACGCAGAGCGTTCTTCACCACGGGGCACTCAAAGCCTTTGCTTTTAAAGAGCCAGCTTTGCTTATGAATGTACTTGATGAGCCAAGAACATGAATGTATTTAACCAGATGATATCAGTCTAAGTATTTATTTAACTCTTTGTACCCAGATTCTGTATTCATTCATTCAGTAAAGAACGACCGAGCCCCCTACTGCATAAGAGACTCAGTGTCGGATCTGCTGGGATTCTCCCGTAATTATTGCCACGTAAACTCTGGTTTGGAAGGCAGATGCTTGGGACTTGACGATGCAAGATGTTTCATTTGTGAAGGTCACTGTCAGTCTCAAAAGGGGTAGAATCTGTTAAAACATGATCATTTATTTAAAAGGTAAGCATAGGATACACACTGGGCTGCAAACAGCTCTTTCCTTTCCGTCTGCAGCTCAACATATTTATACAGAGGTGTTTTCTGTTAAGGCCTTTCTTTAGACTACTTGGAAATTTCTAGTCACTTAGGAATTTAAAAATGGATAATTATAGGTGCTAGGCCTCACTTTGTCCCAACCTTCTAGAATGAGCATGTTGAATTGATATGATATGAATAAATTTCTACATTTCTTAGGCTGTTTTTGCATTTTACCTACTTATACTTTAAACATGGGTCTATTTGCTTATTTAAGAAACACATAAATGGCCCTCACTGGGTGCCAGGCCCTGTGCTGAGGGCTTGTTTACACCTTGCAAGCACTGCCCTGCTGGGCTCTGTGGATAATAGTAATGGTTGCTGACATTTATGTTGTGTTGATTGTGTCCCAGGCACTTTTTGTACAGGAAGTGCCTCAGTTAATCCTCATAATGGCCCCACGAATTTGGTACAATCATCTCAGTTTTATAGACAAGTAAACTGAAGCTTAGTGAGGTCAGGAACTTGACCAAAGTTAGGCAACTACACAACCATGATATTTCTTTTTGAATAGCTTAGCCTGCCCAACACATGACACAGGTAATTCAGTTTATCTGTAGAAAATTTAACTGGAATTTACTTTTTAAAATGAAATGTTTTAAATTTAAGTTCGAAAACAAATCCTCTCTGATGAGTTCTCTAAGGACAGTTTGTATTATCTTCGTGTGATTGAGACATAGTTCACATGTGATGATTGTTCTGGCTATTTGTTCCTGTTCTTTATTGAGTAAAGCACAAAGATGTAAACACAGACTGGATGGATAGCAGTCCAGAACAAAGCGCGGCTGGGCTCTGGGACTGCGACGTAACGGTGACCTCTAGTGGGCAGGAGTTGCGCCAGTTACTGCAGCCGAGTGGTGAGATCAGAGCACCTCAGGCCACTGCTTCCGACTGCTGGAATCAGAGTCAGGGGGTTGCAATCAGCATTCTCTAAGCCTCTGGTTCGTGAGCACGGAAAGAACACACTGGAACTAATGGTGATTTCAAACATGTAATAAGGTTGGAAGAGTATAAACTAAATGCTATGTGGCAGCATGCTATAAAATACTTATTTTTTTGGTATACAATGCATAACATTTGCTGTATTTTCCATACTTTATTAATCATAATTATGTCTTGACTATTAAATGGAATTGACTTTTCACTAAAGATAGATCAGGAAGATGGATGATCCAAAGGTTATCTTGTTTAGTTTTTACAATATTACTTCCCGTTTTGGCAGTTTACCTAATAACGAGGAGTTACAAGGTGAGACACTTTTCAGTGTGGTGTGTTCAGTGTGAGACCACAGTTAGAATTTCACTTCTGCCTCCTGCTACTTTTAGGACACTGAGCCCATTTCCTCCTCTGGGGTTAATAACATGGGCCCCGTAGGACTGTTGTACAAACCAGTTAGCATAGCGCTTGGCATGGAGAAAGTGCCCCGTAAACCAAGCAGTAAGCTTTACAGGACCCCGGGCATCCCTTCGGTGCTGCAGCCCCACAGGCCTGGTTTCCTGAAGGACTTTTCCCCTTTCATGTCTTTCCACCCGGACTGTCCTTCCTTGTTTCCCAGCAACTAGGCTGGAAGCCTTAGTGTGCTTGGCACCGCGCTAACCTGCGCCACTGACCCCCCTAGCCCCGGCCACATCCTACTGGACATTGGACACCGAGTTCTGCACGGGCTCGGAAAGGCTTCTCGCATCTCCACTTTTCGTTTCCGCTGGAATAGTGGCAGAGTGGGCTGGTGTGTCCCACTGCCACCTGAGGACTTGTACCGATGAGGTGCGCTATCTTCTCCGAGGGGGAGGCGCTCCGTGCAGTTCAGCAGGGGCTCTCCCTCAAGGTGCCCAACTATGTACAGCATCACAATGGGGACACAGCTTCAAAAGTGAAGAGCCTACTCAGATGCTTACCGGTGGCGGCATTTGATAGACGGAGGGTTTAGCCACGTGAGCTTAGTAGAGCACGAGAGGAGGCAGAGCCAGTTATTGTACTGAACACGTCATCCAACGTGCCTTGGGGACAGGCAGTGAGTGGTTTGTTCAGGCTCGACACAGGTACAGTTTACAAAGATTTATAAACTCACAGATTACAATAATTGCTATCACCGTCAAGACAAAGTGGGCAGGAGGAAGGCCACTGGGTCCTGCCCAGAGCCTTTGTCTCAGTGTTTCAAATGGCGAGTGATGAGACCAGACTCACCGGCCGCCGGGACCACCGGGGAAGCTACGTTCCCCACCCCCAACTTCCCGTCCCCGTTTCCCGGGGGCCACCCGGCCACACAGCTTATTACAGAGCGTAGGTTCTAGTAGTTAACTGGGGATGAAGGAACGAATGGGAGGTCACCCGGCATAACGTCTGACTCTTAAACTTGTCCACCAGAAGATAATGACTTATAATTGAAGCCTGTTGCTCTATTTCCAGTTATTCTATTTTATAATTATGTGTTTGCATGATTAACGTCATCTTATGTGGGATTATTCATATTATTGCCCAACACATAATATTGGAAATTCTCAGTGCAGGGTTCTGCCCTGGCCGGTGTGGCTCGGTTGGTGGGAGCGTGGCCCTGAACACTGAAAGGTTGTGGCTTAGATCCCTGGTCAGGCCACATATTTTGGTTGCGGGTTCAATCCCCCGTTGGGCCGCATACAGGAGGCAATTGATCAATGTTTCTCTCACATCAGTGTTTCTCCCTCTCTAAAAAATCAATAAACATATAAAAAATATTAAAGGCTCTGAGAGGTTCTCCTGCTCAAACAAGGACAACCACTAAACCATTTTTACAGGCCCGTGAGAAGCATCAAATAAATGGGAGGGACCTCACATCCGAAACATTGTTAGCGTTTGTGTTTATCCTCAGAGCTTTCAAATTTACTTGGCCACTGAACCCTTCTGTTTCTTGGTTCACATTCGCATCTCAGGATGCCTGAAGATGGGCCTTAGGCAGAGCGGGTTTGTTCCCAGAGGACCAGTTATTGACCTTGGTACCAAACAGACCCAGATCAAGTCCCCGTGGGAGCCCTTACCAGCAGTGTGGCCTTAGTCGTCTACCCGAGTCTCAATCCCGAGTTCATCAAATGGTGTAAAAATGCCGCCTTGTGGGATATTGGGAAGAATGAACTAGTTAATCTATCTGTTAGCAAGTAAATGTGACCCAAAATTTAATTTCTGTTCCCACTTTTTTTACTTTTCACCACACCTGTCCTCATTCCCTCTCCTGTTCTATGCCAGTTCCAGATCCCTCCACAGTTGATCCTAATCTGACCTCCCCAGTTTGCATTGACTACATTGTCTTTTAAGTACCCCATTTAAATGCCCTGTGCCATTTGTGGGAACAGTTTAGGGTTCTTATTTCATGGGTTGGGCCCCCTCCTAACATGCTGGGGCTCCTTCCTCTGGGAGGATCACTCCCTGCATTTCTTTGTGTCCTTCGTAGCAACTGTGCTATGAAAATCCATTTTCATCTGTGTCCTAGTTATTACACATTTTAGGAAAAATTTCACATTTTAAGTTTTAGAAGAGCATAATTATTAATATACTTGTCTCAAATATTTAAACAAAGTAATGAGTGGAACCAATCTCTAAATGGCAGGTACTGTATTTGGAGGAATATTAGAGTTGGACTTTCCCCCGGAGCTCCGGGAGGCTCATGTGAATGAACTTCTAACCATTTCTAGACTGGCAAGGTCAATTTTGAGAGTTTGGTGGGACCTGATGCACTCCAGCTTCCTTAATTTACCCCCAGATCAAAGGGTCCCCAATAAGAGATACCTGTGTGCGCTTCTGGGTGCTTTCTCTCCCCTTTGGAAGAGCAAGGCAACCTGCTCCCTCTTTCTCGCAAGTCAAAATTTGCCTATCAATTTGCACTCTGAAGTGGCTTCCATGGAATTGAATGAAAATGGTTTATAGTAATAGCCAAGAAGTGTCGCGTAGATTCAGAAGTCCCCTTTCAAATTAATTATGAGTGCGTTAATTTGAACATAGCTTTTATAGATTTGCTTGCTTCTTTTATATATTCTAACCTTTGAAAGCTGATATTTTGTGTGTGATGATGGTGGTCACTCATTGCCAACTAGAAGCTATCACCTGGTCCACCCCCGACCTGCGAACAGGAATTTGCATTTTCACAAAGTCCCTGGATGATTAATGTGCACATTCAGTTTTGAGAAGAACTGGGATGTTCGTTACCTACTGCAATTGAGAAATTAAGGGTCAATTAAAGTTTGCTGTAAAAAATTGCTGAAAGAAAAATAAACATTGACAACTGCAATCGTGAATATATTCACCTAAGTATACATGTAGATTACGTATGTCCAGAATATATATGTATATATATGCAGTGTGTGTGTGTTTTTCCTGGGGTCTCTCAGGCTGTTCCTTGGGAACCAGGCAATATCCTTTTTTGAACATTTTCAGAGCATGTTTTCCTTGGTAAAATAAATATGTCTAATAATAGTTCTTTCCATTAGATTTCCCAGGCAGACAAAATACAGAATTTGTACTATGGCCAGTTAGATAAGATGGGGTGAGGGAATCTGTGAAAAGCCGGGCGTGGCCTGCCTTCTCTGCGAGGGTCACACTGGTTCTCAGAGGCGGGTCAGGACATCCAGGTTCCCACCATCGGAAAGGCGGCAGCCCGGCAGTGAGACGCTGTGTCATGAAATTCCTTGGTCTGTCTTGTCGACAACGCAGCAGGCCATGTATGTGAAAGCCACGAGTGTGCCGAGTGGGGGGGTCCAGTCCGTGAGAATCTGCCTGAGACTCAGTTGCTTCTGCGGGTGCCTCCCAGCATGGGAAAAGGAGCACGTGTCTGGTGCAGGGCCGAGTCTCTTGCATTCTGCTCTTGCTGGTTTTAGGGTGGCTTTTGATTCAGAGGTCCCAGGGTGGAGTGGGAAGATCACTGGTATCTGGAGTCTGCAGCTCCATCTGGGCTTTACCACCCCCATTAGATAAATGACCTTGACTTTGAGCAAGTTACATCCCTCTGATCTTTGTTTATCTGGAATGAGAACCACTTTGCTATGGCAGCTTTTCTCAAACTCGCCTGAAGGTGAGAATCGCCCAGGGTGCTTGGTGAGCAAATGTACAGATCCCCAGGCCCCTAAGACTACGGAAGCACAATCTCACGCATGGAGCTTGGGAATCTGTGTTCTTAATAACCCTCCAGGGGATTCATTAAAAATAGTTTCTTTATTTTTCAATTACAGTTGACATGCAATATTATATTAGTTTCAGGTATACAATATAGTGATTAGACATTTATATAACTTATGAAGTAATCCCCTATATAAGTTGAATACCCATATGAAACCAAACATAGCAAATGCAGAGTGGGGCAAAAGTAGGTTTACAGTTGATGGTATGGAAAATAATACAATTAATAAACAATAATACAAGAATAAACTGTTTGCCGTACTCACAACTGTAAATCTACTTTTGCCCCACCCTGAATTTTTGACTATAGCGTTACCTGTGTTGTACTTCATGTCCCGACGATTGTTTCTATAATTGGCAATTTATTCATCTTAGTCCTGCCCCTTTTCACTCGTCCCCCACGTCCCCTCCAGTCTGGCAACCACCAGAATGTTCTCTGTATCTAGGAATTGATTTCTGTTTTGTTTGTTCACTTATTTTGTTTATTTTGGGGGGAGGGATTTATAGCTTTTATTTTGTTGTTGTTTTTTTATTTTATTTTTTATTTTTTGATTATAGTTGGCATTCAATATCATATTAGTTTCAGGTGTACAGCATAGGGGTTAGACACTTCTATAACTCACAAAGTGACCCCCCAATAAGTCTTGCACCCACCTGACACCATACATAGTTATTACAACATTTATTGACTGTATGTCCTAAGCTGTACTTTACACCCCCACGGCTATTTTGTGACTGCCACTTTGTATTTCTTAATCCCTTCACCTTTCTCATCCAGCCCCTCAATCCCCCGCCCACCTGGCAACCATCAGTTTGTTCTCAGTATCTGCAAGTCTGTTTTTTTTTATTCCTTTATTTTGTCCTTTAGAGTCCACATATAAGTGAAATTATATGGCATTTGACTTTCTCTGTGTGACTTATTTCACTCAGCACAGTGCCTCCTAGGTCCATCCATGCCGTCGCGGAGGGTTAAGAGTTCGTTCTTTTTTAAGGCCGAGCGATATTACATTGTTTATATGCACCACCTCTTCTTTATCAATTTTTCTTCTGATTGGAACATTTAATTCATTTACATTTAAAGAAATTATTGGTAGGTAGTTGTTGCCATTTTATTAATTGTTTCTGACTTTTTTGCAGCTATTTCCTGTTCATTATTCTCTTGCTCTCTTGTATGTTGATGACTTTCTGAGGTGCTGTGTTTGGATTCCTTTCTCTTTATTTCCTGTTGATCGCTTGCAGATTTTTTTGTTTGTGGTTACGATGTGCCCCGTATACACCAAGCTAAGTTTACAGCAGTCCATTTTAAGCTCAGTTCCCTTAAGTTTGAACACATTGTAGAATCACTACCATTCTTACCACTCCCTTCACATTTATGTTTTTGTCGTTATTTTTTTACTTCTTATTTGTATGTGTGCATCCCTTAACTTACTGCTGTCATTACACATGATCTTCCTACTTTTGCCTTTTAACTTTTGTCTAGCTATAGTGTTAGTGGACCCACTGCTTCAATGCTGTGTTTGCCTTTGTCAGTGAGAATTTTTTCTTTGCAATGTTTTCTTATCCATATTTTTTAACATTTTTTCTTCTTCTTAAAAAGTCCCTGTAACATTTCTTGTAATACTGGTTTGGTGGTGATAAACTCCTTTAGATTTTCTTGTCTGGGAAGCTGTTTATCTCTCCTTCGATTATAAATGATAGCCTTGCTGGGTAGAGTAATCTTGGTTGTAGGTTCTTGCTTTTCATCACTTTGAATATTTCATGCCAATCCCTTCTGGCCTGCAGAGTTTCTGCTGAGAAATCATCAGACAGTCTTATGGGAGCTCCCTTGTAGGTAAGAAACTGCTTTTCTCTTATTGCTTTTAAGATTCTCTCTGTCTTTAACTTTTGACATTTTACAGGTTAAAATGTCTTGGTGTGGGCTTTTGGGGTTCATCTTGTTTGGGACTTGCTACACCTGCTGGACTTGTATATGTATTTCCTTGGCCAGGTTAGGGAAGTTTTCAGTAATTATTTCTACAAATAGGTTTTTCAATCCCTTGCTCTCTCTCTTTTCCTTCTGATACTCCTATGAAGTGAATGTTATTATGCTTGATGTTGTCAGAGGTCCTTTAAGCTATCCTCATTTTTTAAAAATATGTTTTTATTTATTTTAGAAAGAGAGGAAAAGAGAAAGAGAGAAACATCAATGTGAGAGAGAAACATCAATCAGCTGCCTCTTGCACACCCCCTACTGGGGATAGAGCCTGCAACCGAGGCATGTGCCCTGACTGGAAATCAAACCAGCAACTTCTGGGTGCATGGGACAATGCTCAACCAACCAACCCATACCAGCCAGGGCAAATTATCCTTATTTTTAAAATTATTTTTTCTTTTTGCTGTTCCAGATGGGTGTTTTATGCTACCTTCCTTTCAAATTACTGACTAGATTTTCTGCTTCATCTAATCTGATGTTGATTTCATCTACTCTAATGTTGATTTTATCTAATTCTTCATTTCAATTATTTTATTCTTCATTTCTGACTTTTTAAAAAATGTTTTCTATCTGCTTTTTAACTTTCCTATCTGTTTGTTGAAGTTCTCATGAAGTTCACCTACTGTTCCCCTAAGTTTATTGAGTATCTTTTCAGTGTTTTGAACTCTGCATCTGGTAACTTGTTTGTCTTGATTTTGTTTAGTTCTTTCTCTTAAGCTTTGTCCTGGTCTTTTACTTGGGACATGTTTCTTTGTCTCCTCATTTTGGCTGCGTCCCTGTTTTTGTTTCCATGCATTATGCAAATCTGCTATGTCTTCTAGTCTTGGCAGAGTAGGTGTCCTGTGGGGCCCAGTGGTGCAGTCTTCCTGGTCACCTGAGCTGGGTCCTGGTGTGTGTTTCTTGTGTGCCCTCCTGTTGTGGTTGAGCCTTGTTTCCTGCTGTGATGTCATGTGAGAGACTGATTCTCAGGATGATTGGCTGTGAGAAGTGGACCTGACTGCAGACAATGAGCTGTTGTGCAGGGGCTGGCCTCATGTAGCGGGAGTTTAGTGGGACTCTGGTGCTTGCTGACTCCACCCTTTCAGTGTGTTGTTTGTGGTGCTAGTTGGGTGGTGCTCTGGTGTAGTCTGAACCTGGCCACTAGGTACGTTGGTTCTGAGGCTTCTTGGGAAGCCGGCCAAGTTAGGCTGCTGCCTTTGCCTGGCCTGGCACCACCTGGTAGGAGCTACAAAGTGATCTGCAGATGGATGCCACCTGTGCTAGGCTTGGAGGCATCAGGGAGAAGCCAAGCTGGGAACCAAGGCTGGCTGCCACTAGTGCCTGGCTTGGGGCCACTTAGTAAGAGGTATGGGGCATGCTGAGGTCAGATGCTGCTTGTTTGAGGTCTGTGAACCTTTGATGAAAATTCACAGCATGAGTCCAGACAGGTCATGAGAGGAGGTGGGTGCAGTGTTTACCTACTCTGTGATCTTGACTGCAAGTCCCAGGGGATTCTCATCAGAACTGTGGTTAGCACTGCTAGTGAAGCCATTTGATTACTATCCAGCTCGTTTTTCTTCTTCTGTCCTTAAATGTGCTCATATCAGGAGATGAAAATTGGCAACTAAGAAGGTAATATTTTTTCAGTGCTGGTGATTAGTTAGACTATAAAAAATACATGAAAATTTGAAATATTTGCTCTCTTTAGAGGATAAGTGCTCATCACTCCCACCTATTATAGTTAAGTTAGTCTTGTGACCACTTGAGGCTTCTTATTTATAGAATAAAGCTGATAATAACATACACGTATTAGCTGATTATTTGTCCTGAGTCAATGCTACAGGAATCAGCTGTTATTATTGAGTTTCTTGTTCCTATCATTGCTTGTTTCGTCTTTGAGGTTTTTTGGTCTCTAGGGATTAGTAATTCATGATGAATGGTGGGAACTATAGTTTTTATGTGTATACTTCATTTTCTGCCATAACTCTTCTATCTTTGCATCAGCTGCATCAGGACTAAAATAAGAAACGCTCTGTGGAATTAAGCATTTGGTTCTCTCACACTCAATAGGGCCAGAAACCTTTCGCAGAGAGAAGGGTGGCTTCTTTCACGCTTTGAAGGAAGAGATGTGATATGCAGTTGAAGTAGCCAAAGAGGATTCATGCAGGATAAAATTAATAGCTTAAAATAACTTTAGAAGAAGAATAAAATACAGTTTTAAAGAAGACTTGCACTGAGAATCATTCTGTACTGTGTGCAAGCTGGCAGAAGGACTTGCCTCTGTCTGGATAATTGTAGTAAAGCAAACCTTCCTTGAATCTACTCGTGAAGTGAGATGAAATCCAACCCCAGTGTTGTTAACTGTAAATATATCCACAAATAGATGGGGACAGAGGGTCAAGGAAGGTTGTACGTGAAAGAATGTTCAGGAGGAACAGCCAAGATTAGGTGGAGTGGAGCCCAAACTTCCTGCAGCGTGAGGTCACTCTCAGCAGAGATGAAGCACCAGTGAGGTCCCTTTGGCCATTCTTGCAAACACTGCAGAGCTCCAGTTTTATGGTATTAGCAGAAGACTCAGCGATCCACCCATAATGCTGGTCCCACACCCTCCATAGACTCCAGTGGTTTCAGGGATTACTCAGCATGGTCTGGTACAGACAGCATTCCCAGGGTCACTCTGTTGAGATCAGGGTCCAGCTCAGAGACTTGGGCTGTCCATGTAGGCCAAGGTGAGGACAGTGGTGGCTAGAAATATGAGGACCTGCATCATTCTGCCCAGGCTAAGTGGGAAGGGTTTAAATGGTTCCCAAGTGCCCAGATGTCTGCCAGGATGTATAGAAGTGGCCAAAGAAATGGAATTTACAATGCCCATCGCGATTAGCTGTGGGACCAGTATCAATTCCTGTGGCTTGCTAGAAAGATGGGATGAAGAACACCATTGTCACGTGGGCTGCTGTGCAGAATCCATAGAAACTATATGTCAAATGCTTAGCAGTATGCATGGTACAAATGAGCACTCAATAAACAGGAGCTGCCATTAGAATTAAATGATTGCTACTGTTACTCCAGAAGCTTATCATTTAGTCAAGGTTAAAATGTCTAATTATATGAACCAGGAAGAAAGCAAGGCTGGGCAAATTCAGTGTGGTTCTTGGAGACTATACTTCTAGGAGCATCCAGCAGCCCGCTCCAGGCAGACCTCTGGGGACCCCTGCAGAGGACTCTGTTTAGGGCTTTCTCTACTCCCACTCAGGCCTATGCGGACATGGAGTCTCCCCACAGGCCTCGGCTGGGCTGCCTGTAGGTAACCTCACCACCTTGTAGCAGGGATAATGTTTTGACCGTCTACTTTAGTGTTTACCCTCTGCGTGCTATCCCTTTCTTTTCTTTACCAATTCCCTTATAACTCTAACTTTGGAGTCGAGCCTCCAAGTCCTTTTAGAATAAACGATAAGAGAGGCACATGAAAGTGGAATCACAGAGTCTGGCATATGCTCATTTCCCAGTATTTATTTAGCACCCAGTGGGTGGGTGGGAGAGGTTGGATTCTGTGATGAGTAAAAGAAACAGCGCCCCCCTCCCCTCGCCCCCACAACAATCTTACAAAGAAGCCAGGCAACTGAAAAGAGTACTAACGGTTAAGAGGAGCAGAGGCATCACTAATGCACAGGGATTAAGAAAGGCCTCTTTGAGCAAGTGGCGTTTCACTTTGCCCTTGAAGGATGAGCAGGAATGGAGCCAGCGCCGCCGAGAGGAGGCACTCACTGATCGAGGTTTGGTCACCAGGGCACTGGGGGAGGGAGGCAAGGCAGAGAGAGGGGCAGAGCAGTCGGCTGCAGTTAGAGGCTGCGTGCCCTTTCCGACCTGCCGGCTGCAGTCGGAGAGAGCGGCACCTCTTAGCTGCCCTGAGGGAGATACTGAAGTGCAGCCTATTTCCACTCCTTTGACAGGTCTGATTTCTTGCTAATATTCCTACCTTTATTTTGTGACCCCTAAAAGTTAATTCTAGTGGCTCCAGGGCTCATTCCTGGAACTTCTTAGAAATGGTGCCATTTCCCTTCCTTCTGAAATTACTATTGCTGTATTTTTAGTATGTTTTGAGAGAGCAAAAAGCATTACTTACCTCTAGTTTTCCATATAACCACTTCTGATGACTAACCCCTTTTAAATACTTATTTTTTTCAGGCTATGAAGCCTGAATTAACTTTTCTGTAAGAAAAGGCCCTTCATGGTTTATAAATTGAAATGCAGGATGCTAACTGCCAGGGTGTTTTTGGACTGCGACCAGGGATTTAACCAGCCTCCCTCCGCAGATGAAGGGAGGCCAACTGGCCGCACCTGGACACAGTGGGTCTTTCATCCTCACTTTCAAAGTCACGGCACCTCCTGGTTTAACCTCAGGACGTCAAGAATTTTCTTTTAAAAGCTGTTTCCTGGAAGTAGGTCTTTGCTGTGCTAATGAATAATTTTTCACTTTATATTTTTTTAAGGTGCATAAATTCTATTTTTTTCCTCTTGCAAATAAAAAACCCGCCCAGGGTGTGTGTGTGGGGGGGAGCACAGCAAGTGTCTTCTAAGTGGCACAGGACATCCCATCCTGGATTTCTAAATGATTAATCAGCAACCAGGGATCTTACACTGCCCTATTCATTTCCTCTCCCTCTCAGACACTGGACTGATTATTTTCATTAAAAGTGCTGAGTAAGAGAATGTGGCCTGAAAATTAGCCTCTTAGGTGATCGCAGAGTCTTTAACCACACAGGGCCCTGCTCTGGTGGGTACTTAGGGCCCTTTATTCAATGCTGCAGTTTAGGAAAACGGGGTTTTTGAGACTTGACTCCTACCTCTGTTTCCCATGCTTTCTTCCCCTGCCCTGGACACATCTCCTGGAATTAGAAGGTTGCTCCAAATTGGCAAAGTGCCTTTGTGCATGATTTACAGAGGTGTTCTCCCAGGGCAGTGGATCCGTGGGACATCTCTCTGAATGTCTGGTGGGCTGGCGTCTCCATGGCAGACAATGTTCACTGCAGAAGAAAATGACAGCTCTTCCTTGGACTTGGCTCAGGGAGCAGGACCGGCTGTGGGCTCGTTTGCTCCTGGAAGAGCCGCTGTGTTCAGTGTGGCACACAACACATGTGGGCATCTTGCTGTAGTGCAGACCAATTTTCTTTGCTAGCTGCCATTTCTTCTCTTTAAACCACTCACGGTGTGTTCAGAAGAGCCCAGATAACGCATCCGGGGAGGAAGGAGTGGGCTTCCCAGTGAGGCCGGGCTGTAGGGGCAGGAAAGCTAGCATTGGAAGATTGCCAGCCCTGTCTCCATCTAGGTGGAGGTAAAAAGTGGCTTTGGGCCCAGTGTCCTTGGGGAGAAATGGTTCGATTCACCCTTCTGGGTTGTGTAAATGAAAAATATCACAGAAACCACTGCTTCCACGATATTTTTTAACATGATCCTTTGTAGTTTGTCAAAAACTCCCTTCCCAATGGTTTTGGTGTTTAAGTGTTGGAAAATGCCTTGAGGAGGAGCCTCCAAGAAAGAAAAAAATTGAGGCCTTTACTTTCCTCCAGTGAGGTTTGAAGTCATTAAAAGGCATGTGCTGAACTGAGGTTTACATTATGGAGAGCACCCCCGGGGGCCTGAGCAGAGGCTCTCCTTTAGGGCATCTGGCCAGGGCTGCACATGGGGGCACTGGAGGGGCTGCCAAGTAACATTCAGGACCCCAGTGAAATGTGAATTGCAGATAAACAATGTATCATTTTTAGTATAAATTGTCCATGTGATATTCCGGACATACCGATACCAGAAAGTTACTCATTGCTTTCTGAAATTCAGGTTTTACTGGGCGTCCTGTTTTTCTTTGCGCAGAAACAGAGCATGGCTTGGGAGTTGCCGCTCAGGAGGTGTCCCGGGGTCTGGGAGTTCTGCCCGGGAGGTGTCCCGTGGGCCGGGAGTTCTGCCTGTGAGGTGTTCTGTGGCCTGGGAGTTCTGCCCGGGAGGTGTTCCGTAGGCCGGGAGTTCTTCCCGTGAGGTGTTCCATGGCCTGGGAGTTCTTCCCGTGAGGTGTTCCATGGCCTGGGAGTTCTGCCTGTGAGGTGTCCCGTGGCCTGGGAGTTCCGCCCGGGAGGTGTTCCGTGGCCTGGGAGTTCTGCCCGGGAGGCGTTCCGTGGCCTGGGAGTTCTGCCCGGGAGGTGTTCCGTGGGCCGGGAGTTCTGCCTGTGAGGTGTCCCGTGGCCTGGGAGTTCCGCCCGGGAGGTGTTCCGTGGCCTGGGAGTTGGGCCCGGGAGGCGTTCCATGGCCTGGGAGTTCTTCCCGTGAGGTGTTCCATGGCCTGGGAGTTCTTCCCGTGAGGTGTTCTGTGGTCTGGGAGTTCTTCCCGTGAGGTGTCCCGTGGCCTGGGAGTTCCACCCGGGAGGTGTTCCGTGGGCCGGGAGTTCCGCCCGGGAGGCGTTCCGTGGCCTGGGAGTTCCGCCCGGGAGGCGTTCCGTGGCCTGGGAGTTCCGCCCGGGAGGCGTTCCGTGGCCTGGGAGTTCCGCCCGGGAGGTGTTCCGTGGCCTGGGAGTTCCGCCCGGGAGGCGTTCCGTGGCCTGGGAGTTCCGCCCGGGAGGCGTTCCGTGGCCTGGGAGTTCCGCCCGGGAGGCGTTCCGTGGGCCGGGAGTTCCGCCCGGGAGGCGTTCCGTGGGCCGGGAGTTCTGCCCGGGAGGCGTTCCGTGGCCTGGGAGTTCCGCCCGGGAGGCGTTCCGTGGGCCGGGAGTTCCGCCCGGGAGGCGTTCCGTGGCCTGGGAGTTCCGCCCGGGAGGCGTTCCGTGGGCCGGGAGTTCTGCCCGGGAGCCGTTCCGTGGCCTGGGAGTTCTGCCCGGGAGGTGTTCCGTGGGCCGGGAGTTCTGCCCGGGAGGTGTTCCGTGGGCCGGGAGTTCTGCCCGGGAGGTGTTCCGTGGCCTGGGAGTTCTGCCCGGGAGGTGTTCCGTGGGCCGGGAGTTCTGCCCGGGAGGTGTTCCGTGGGCCGGGAGTTCTGCCCGGGAGGTGTTCCGTGGGCCGGGAGTTCTGCCCGGGAGGTGTTCCGTGGGCCGGGAGTTCTGCCTGTGAGGTGTTCTGTGGCCTGGGAGTTCTGCCCGGGAGGTGTTCCGTAGGCCGGGAGTTCTTCCCGTGAGGTGTTCCATGGCCTGGGAGTTCTTCCCGTGAGGTGTTCCATGGCCTGGGAGTTCTGCCTGTGAGGTGTCCCGTGGCCTGGGAGTTCCGCCCGGGAGGTGTTCCGTGGCCTGGGAGTTCTGCCCGGGAGGCGTTCCGTGGCCTGGGAGTTCTGCCCGGGAGGTGTTCCGTGGGCCGGGAGTTCTGCCTGTGAGGTGTCCCGTGGCCTGGGAGTTCCGCCCGGGAGGTGTTCCGTGGCCTGGGAGTTGGGCCCGGGAGGCGTTCCATGGCCTGGGAGTTCTTCCCGTGAGGTGTTCCATGGCCTGGGAGTTCTTCCCGTGAGGTGTTCTGTGGTCTGGGAGTTCTTCCCGTGAGGTGTCCCGTGGCCTGGGAGTTCCACCCGGGAGGTGTTCCGTGGGCCGGGAGTTCCGCCCGGGAGGTGTTCCGTGGCCTGGGAGTTCCGCCCGGGAGGCGTTCCGTGGCCTGGGAGTTCCGCCCGGGAGGCGTTCCGTGGCCTGGGAGTTCCGCCCGGGAGGCGTTCCGTGGGCCGGGAGTTCCGCCCGGGAGGCGTTCCGTGGGCCGGGAGTTCTGCCCGGGAGGCGTTCCGTGGCCTGGGAGTTCCGCCCGGGAGGCGTTCCGTGGGCCGGGAGTTCCGCCCGGGAGGCGTTCCGTGGCCTGGGAGTTCCGCCCGGGAGGCGTTCCGTGGGCCGGGAGTTCTGCCCGGGAGCCGTTCCGTGGCCTGGGAGTTCTGCCCGGGAGGTGTTCCGTGGGCCGGGAGTTCTGCCCGGGAGGTGTTCCGTGGGCCGGGAGTTCTGCCCGGGAGGTGTTCCGTGGCCTGGGAGTTCTGCCCGGGAGGTGTTCCGTGGCCTGGGAGTTCTGCCCGGGAGGCGTTCCGTGGCCGCGCCCGGGAGGCAGGGCTGGGAACTGGGGAGCGGGCGCGCGGCGGGACTGCACTGCAGCGGGGAGCGGCGCGCGCGGACGGGGACCTGCAAAGGCGTCACTGTGGGGCCGGCACTGCCACGGCCCAGAGGGGAGGCGGCGGCAGGGGGCAGAGGGCAGAGGGCAGAGGGCAGCGACCCGAGACTGCGGGCACTGCGGGCACTGCCCGGCCCCCGCTTCCGGGGAGAGAAGCCAGAACCTGCCTGGGAGGTGAAGGCGTGATGAGTCGGTTTGAAAACCAGGGCAAAGCGGCTGCGGATTTACCGACTTCCCAGCTGGCTGAGGGAAGCCTCCCGGGCGGGCCCGCGCTGGTCACGGCGACAGCCACCCCGACGAGGAGCGCAGCCCACGGGCCCGCAGGTCCCCCGCCTGCGCCTCCACCCGAGTCTCTGGGAGCCAGGCGCGGGGAGCCCGTGCGGGGCCGGTGCGGGGGCAGGGCCGGTGCGGGGCCGGTGCGGGCGGGTGCGGGCGGGTGCGGGGCGGGTGCGGGGCCGGTGCGGGCGGGTGCGGGGCCGGTGCGGGCCGGGGCGGGGGCCGGGCGGGAGGCCAGTCCCGGCGGGAGGAGGTGCGCGGGCGAGCCGACCCCCCAGGCAGGGGTCAGGGGAGTGGCAGCAGGTGAGGGTGGCGGGCTCGGGACGCCCCGTAAGAGGGCTGACGTCCCCTGCCGGTGGGGCGGCATCAAACTTACACAACAAACTCGCTCCAAGGAGCAGGCCATGAGCTGAACCGCAGGCCCCGAAGCGGCCCCTCCGGAGGGCCCGGGCGCCCCTCCCTTCTGCGGGAGTCAGTCAGGTCTGCCCCCTGCACCCCACCACCTGTTTTGCTACCCAATGTCTGATGCCACCTTTTTGGGACTTTGTTTTTCACACTGAGGAACCTGGGTGACCTTTAAAAATTGAGACACCAGCTCTGCACTTCTACCCACATGACCTTGGACTCATAACCTCTGCCTGCCTCGTTCACTTGTGTGTAGAATGGAGCGAGAATGAACACTTCTAAGGCTGAGGCAGATTAAGCAAGGCAGTGCCGGGGCATTCCGAGGAAGTGCTAGCTGCTAACAACAACAGGCGTGAACCAACCCTGTTACCATTTCTCTGATTCTGACCCTCCCTCCAGACCTGTGAAATCAAATTTCTGATCCTCACGTTTAAGCATGACCCTCAGTGATTCTTCAGTTTTCTAAAACTTTGGAAGCCTGACCCTTCCTTCCTTTGTTTTGCTTTGTTTCTTTGTGGGGGCTTCCTGCCCACTTATGGGGGAGATTGTGCCCCTGAGACTGGGTGAATGGAGGAGCTTTCTACTCCCCTCTCCCCTGCAGGGCAGCCCCTCTTCCTGGCAGGCCCCCACCATTCTAAAAGCCCACTTTTACCCCAAAAGCCTGGTGGGGCTTTCTAGTGCCTAGCTCCTTTCTTGTGGTCAGAATCTTAGAGTAACAGTATCCAATCTTTTTGTGTCTGAGGCAGGAGAGAGTTCTATTTTGTTTTAAAGGGTAGCGGCTTTTGACTTTGATTTAGTTCATGGAGCCAATTCTTTAATATTTGGGAAGACTGACACAGATATCAGAACAAAGCAAATTCTGCATGACCCAGGGTTCTGCTCAGCTGCCTGCATCTCTGCTCTCTGAAGCCACACGGCAGTGGACGTCGCTAGGACCAGCATTTCAGATAATCACAAACCTGACATATTCACAATTTCAAAGTTGTACGTATCACAACATTGGCCTTTCCTGCTGTAAGGTAATCAATCATCCAGTTTTAAGATATTTACACAGACATTTGTTTCAGTCTGTGTCTCATGCGGTTAATTATACAGTCACTGGGCAGGGCTTTGGGGCAGCTTGGCCTGGGCCTCCACTGAGCCACTCCTCTTCCCTGTGCTCTCTTCTCATAAAAGGCCCAGCAACTCTGAGCGTGGCTTTTGTCTTTTGTCTCTATGACGCTGGCAGAGTAACTTTCTCAGTGGCTGAGGAGCGCATCAGGGATGGAATTACTTAGGCAGACGCCTCACGCTGGGACCTGGTTTCATGCAAACCACTCATCTGCACCCTCCAAACATAAAGCCGTTTCCTGGCCAATGGGTGGGCTTTGTGTGCCCAGACCTCCTTTTTCTCACCTACTACATCTTCTGGGCTTTTTATTACACCAGTGAGTCTGTAACTTGAAACGTTTTCTGTTTTTTTCAATCTTGCAGTTATAGAGTCTCAGGACATTTTTGGACGTGGAGCAGCATTTGTTTCCTGCATTCACAGGAGATTCTGATTATTTCCCAGCAGTCTTAGAGATGTCTTAGCGCCCTTAACTCCGCGAGATGGTTGGTAAGGCGCGCAGCTGAAAACAAGGAAAGTCCGCCAAGGAAGGGATGGCTCGGCCACCCTTGCTCCTTGGTAAACGCCTCCAAGTCAGTGTCTTAAAGACAAGAGACCAGGAGTCCTCACCTTGGTAAAGAAGAATAGACCTTCCAAACACAAGATCATTCTGTATTGAGTCAGGCTCATGTGGTCATCAGCTGAAAGCTGGACGGCCACTTGTCAGGGATATCATGCCACATCAGAAGGAGATGCACTCATGGCCCCTCCAGACTGCAGATTCTCGATTTTTCAAATACATCTTGTCCAACGTATGTTGAATTCTGAAGTACATTCACCCAGTACCTATGCTGTTATTTTTAAAAATGACCAAATCACATCAAGATTTGATTTAAAAGAGGTTAAGTCAACTTCTTACTTAGCTACACAATGTATTCTTAATCATGCCGGTTTCAGTGAGCTTGAGTTGTTTGCTTAATTTAGAAAACTTTGTTCCTTGAGTTTATTGAACATGAGGATCCCCATAAGGCTCCCCCATCAGATGCTCTTCATCACCATAAAGACACCTCTGATTTTTCATCCGTGCGGCGCTGTGCTGCCCGCAGTGCTCAGGAGTCAGACCCGCAGGCTGTGCGCTGTGTGCTCACCCATCACGCTGGAGCAGAGTCCCTCAGATACCTGGAAATAGTGAGCTGAGGTTCAAATGTTTTGAACTGCGTAGCAACTGCCTATAAAGGGCTAAAGGACAAATTTTTATAGCGTGGTTTTCACTTGGCAGAAAAAAAAAAGCATTTTATTCTTTCCTCCACACCTTCCCCCAGAGCTCTCACTCTCATTCCTCAGCACAGGAGGATGGGATCTCCATCCAGATGCCTTTCCACTTGAGCAGGGCGTGGCTTCTCCTCCCCTGCATCCAAGTCAGCACCCCTTCCATAGCTCCTGGGGATCTGAACCCCTGGGAGTCCTGTTGTTGTTTCCTAATCCACCCTTACCCAGAACACGTCCCTGGACCCTCAGGAGCGGGAGCAGCAGCACCCATGGGTCTTGGTGATGATTACCAAGCAGCCACTGTAGTGTCCTTTTGTGTTTAGCTCATACAAAGAGGTGCTGGGACATTCTTAGCTTCAGGGAGACTGAAGGCGGACAAAGCCGTCTCTAAAATGATCAACCATAGAGCCCCCGTGAAGGTATCAGGAACAGACAAAATAACTGTGTGTAGAAGACAACCAGCTTGTCTCAGAGCCTGGAAATGGGGAGGCTCCTAGAGTGCTCACAACCTGTGTAGCAGAGAGGCCTGCAGCCCGGGGCACCCAGAGCCCACCCACTTCCACCTGGGCTCTTATTGAGGCTGCAAAGAGCAAAACCATAACTTTATGAGGAGCTCTGACTGGGACACAGGTGAAGAGGAAATATGGAAAATTGATTCTAAATGAAAGAGCAAAAATTGGGACCCTGAGGTGCGAGTGAGGTCTAGACGGTCTCAGGATAGCCCAGTACGAGGGCAGTCATGTTGTCGTTTTGACAGACCTTTGCGTCTTGGGTACTTCCGAATATTTGAGTGCTGAACTGCTAGAGCAAATTTGTTTCAACTTTAAGCTTTAAAATAAACTTTCTCTTTTCTTGTTGTGTTTTTTTTTCTCACCAGAGGATATTCTTTTCCATTGCTTTTCAGGGAGAGAGAGAGAGAGAGAGAGATCAGTGTGAGAGAGACACATTGATCTGTTGCCTCCCACACTCGCCCTGACCCAGGCAGGCAACTGAGCCTGCAACCGAAGTATCTGCCCTTGGCCAGAATTGAACTTGGGACCCTTCAGACCGAGGGCGGATACTAACCACTGAGCCAAACCAGCCAAATAAATAAATAAATAAATAAATAAATAAATAAATAAACTTTCTGATGTTCCATAGGGATGGGAAAGGTTACATTTAAAACCTCATCTCAATAATTATCAGAGCCCACATAGCATTTATTTATTTATTTATTTATTTATTTATTTATTTATTTACTTACTTATTTATTTATTTATAAATATGTCTTTATTGATTTCAGAGAGAGGAAGGAGAGGGAGAGAGATAGAAACATCAATGATGAGAGAGTCTTTGATTGGCTGCCTCCTGCACGCCCCCACTTGGGAATCAAGCCTGAAACCCGGGCATGTGCCCTGACCAAGAATTGAACCTCGAGCTCCTGGATCCTAGGTTGATGCTCAACTGCTGAGCCATACTGGCCAGGCTAGCTTTTATTTTTTAATTAAAAAAGTGAAAATATGAGAAAGTGTATCACTGAAAATGTGAATTATTAACAGTAAAAGTGAATTGTTAAGGTGATATAAACAGATCTCAAATTGTCATGCTAAAAATTAGGGCAGTCAAAAGCTCATAATTAAAACATTTTATATATAAAATATTTTTACATAAAATATTTATATTTTTCCCCGGCCAGGCGTGGCTCAGCGGTTGAGCGTCGACCTAGGACCCAGGAGATCGGGTTTGATTCCCGGTCAGGGCACATGCCCGGGTTGTGGGCTCGATCCCCAGTCGGGGGCGTGTGGGAGGGAGCCGATCAATGACTCTCTCATCAATGTTTCTCTCTCTCTCTCTCCCTCTCCTTTCCTCTCTCTGAAATCAATAAAGATATATATATATATAAATCTATATTTTTACATACGTATGTTTACATACTCATTATATATCACACAATTTATGTATTTATTTATTTAAATTTATTGAGGTGACATTGATTAATAAAATTGTATAGGTTTTAGGTGCACATTCTAAAACACGTCATCTGTATATTGTAGTGTGTGTCATAGCACCCAAAGCCAAATCTCCTTCTGTCACCGTGTATTTGACCTGTTTACCCTTTACTACCTGCCCCCCCCCCCCCCCAGGCAGTATACTGTTGTGTCTATGAGCATAGAAGAAAAACATAGGCACTAAACTTACGGACCCTGGTCTTAGAGAGGATTTTATGAATTTGACCCCAAAGGCAAGGGAAGTAAAAGCAAAAATCTGTGAGTGAGACGGTATCAAACTAAAAAGCTTCTGCACAGTAGAAGAAACCATCAACAACACAGAGGCAACCAACCGAATGGGAGAAGATACTTGCACACAACACCTGGATAAGGGGTTAAGATCCAAAATATGTAAAGAGCTCCTACAACTCAACACCAAACAAACAGTCCAAATAAGAAGCAGGCAGAGGAGGACCCTGGCGGGGGCCGCAGCCCTGTGGTCCACGCCGCGTCGGGCAAACCCGGTCCTGCTGAGACTGAGACATTCCACAGGGCGACACTGACGACCGAGCCGCAAGAGAGAAGCCACTGCCACCAACAGGGGCGACCCCCGGGGGAAGCGAGCGGAGAGCGCAGGGAGGCCGCGCGCACCGCCTCCGCCGCCAGGGGCGCACCCGGGAGGGGCGGGAGGTTCAGGCCGCCGCCCTTTCCCCAGGGCCGCCGCCCAGCCGCGCCTGCCCCCCCCACCCCCCAGGCCTGCCCGCGTGGCCTGCCCCTCTTGGCCTGCCCCTCTCGCCTGCCCCCTGGCCTGCCCCCCTCGCCCTGCCCCTCTCGCCTGTCCCCCTGGCCTGCCCCCCTGGGCCCGCCCCCCTGGCCTGCCCCCCTCAGCCCGCCCCCCTGGGCCCGCACCCCTCGCCTGCCCCTCGCCTGCCCCCCTGACCTGCCCCCCTCGATCCCCCCCCTCGGCCTGCCTGCTGGCCTGGAGGGAGCAGCGCTGGGAGGGCGGCGAAGGAACAGGCTGGGGGGGCGACGGTGAAATCGAGAGCAAAACCCAAGCGGGTCCAAGGTGTCCTGCAGGCTGTAAAATGCAATTTAATCAGTGCCCCTTTTTTTGTTTTGTTAAAATGATTTTAATAATTGGAATGCACATTTCTAAAAATATGCAAATAAAAAGTTTTAAAACCTGAAAAAAACGGGCAGAGGACCTGAACAGACACTTCTCTCAAGACATACAAGTGGCCAACAGGTATATGAAAAGATGCTCCACTTCACTAGCTACCAGGGAAATGCAAGTCACAACTATAATGAGAGACCACCTCACACCCGCTGGAACGGCTGTTAGCAGCCAGACGGTAACAACAGGTGTTGGAGAGGCTGTGGCGCAAGGACCCTCAGCCACTGCTGGGGGCTGCAGACTGGTACAGCCACATGGAAAACAGCCTGGAGGCTCCTCAGGAAGCTAAGAATGGAGCTGCCATGGAGCCCAGCCAGCCCTCTTCTGGGGATCTACCCGAAAAATTTGAAAACACTTATTCCTAAAGACGTGTGCCCTACGTTCAGTGCAGCAGTGCCCACGGCGGCCCAGGCCGGGACGGCCGAGGCCCTTGGGTGGCTGGATGAGGCGGTGGTGCGTGTGTGCAGTGCAGCGGTTGCTCCTCAGCCACAAGGTGAAGTATGGCCGTTTGAGACAACATGCATGGATCCTGGGAATATCATGCTAAGCGAAATAAATCACATGAAAAAAGTCAAGAGCCACATGTTTTCACTCATCTGTGGGATATAAAGCTGAAAGCAACCAGCGAACAAACAAGACAAACATGCATTTACATAATTCAGTCATAAAGTTCTACAAAGCTTCTGGTGAGAAACAGCACTCCCTACCCATCTTGGCCCCATTTCTTCCTTGCCAGAGATAAACATTTCCACCTGTTTTAGCTGATTCTTTCATATTCTGAGTTTCATATCCTGCATCCTGCCCCTAGTCTCCCCAAATAGTTATAATTTGTGCTTAAGTAAAAATCCAGTGTTTCAGTTATTGTGATTTTGAAAATTCTGTTCATGCTCGAGAGAAACGTAAAGCACAAATATGAATTTTTACTTTTGGCTCAGCCTTGCCTTTCTCCTGAGTAACTGGTGGCCTTGTTTTTTTTTTAAAAAAATTTGCTTATTTTTAAAAAAAACACTTAAATTGAAACACAAATATTTATTAATTGTCTAAATATTTTCTACATACCTTCAGATATAGTAGGTATCCTGTCAATTTTATCTTCTTGGAGAAATTTCTCCCAGAGACTTCTGTTCTGTCTGAACTTCATTCCTCTCCACAGCAGTTGCCCATGGAGCTTGGGCACAGCTCATATCCTAGGATTTCTGCTCCCCATCAGCCTGGAGAGTCTTGTCTCCTATGTTGGGTATCCTCTGTTGGATATCCTTTGCTTTTCTTTCTTGTTTTACTCCTTTGTTTGAATGGAATACATCATCCAATAGTTTCCTGAGATGTGATGGAGGAATATATTTTTTAGATCTTTCATGTCTGAAAATACCTTTATTGTACACATGCACTTGGATAATAGTTTATCTGACTATATAATTCTAGGTTGGAATTTTTCTCCCAGAATTTGGAAGGCATTGTACCATTGTCTTTTAGCTTTCATATTGCTGTCGAGAAGTCCAAATAAGTTCAGAATCCTGATCCTTTCTATGTAGCATATAGTCGTATCTCTAGCAGCTTGTGAGACCCTCTATTTGTCCCTGATGTTCTGAAATTTCACAGTGATAAGCCCTGCAGGGTCGTTTCATCCATTGTGCAGGGCATGTCCTGGGCTCTCAGATCCTTCAGTCTCTGAAACTTTCTTGGAAAATTTTATTTTCTCTTGTCCTTGCTCTGGAACTTCTATTATTTGACTGTTGGAGCTCCTAGTCTTGTCTTGTAAATTTCTTACGTTTGCTTCTATTTCTCTTTCATATACCTAGTTGCTCTGTTTTCAGGGAGACTTTTTAAATTCTATTGTAGAAGCTTTCTTTAAGTTTTCTTATTTACTATTATAGTCTTAACTTCCAAAAAACTCTTTTTTATTCTCTGATCTGAATCCTTTTCTTTTTACATAGATTTAATACATTTTCTTATTTCTCTGAGGCTATCGATGATTTTGTTTGTTTGTTTTCCTTTCTCTGCATAATCTCTGTTTCCTCCAAGTTGGCTTGTTTCATTAGTTTTAGTCTCTGTTTTTCATGTTAGGGCAGAGATCCAGAACCTGGCTGCATATTAGAATCACCTAGGAAATCTAAAAATTCTAAAGTACCAGCCACATGCCGGATAATTAAACCACAGTCACTGGGAATAGAACATAGGGGTCAGAATTTTTGGCAGCTTTCTTGGTGAGGTTATGAGGGTTTTGTGGGGCAATTCAAGTTGCTTCTCAAAGTTCTCTGCTGTCTTAAGATTCACCTTTCCTGGCTGTGCCTCGTTGATGACCACTTACCATCTACCTCCAACTTCCAAAGTTCTATTACTGCAGGTGTGTGTGTGTGTGTGTGTGTGTGTGTGTGTGTGTGTGTTGGCCTTTTCACAAGTCCCTTTACTCTTATTTTAATGGGGTTTAAAGAAAGAGCAGAGTGTGGAGTAAGAGTAGGTAAGGAAGGATACTTTGAGGAGGTGAGTTTTGAACTTGAAGGGCCCTATTGATCTATATACAGTAACAGCAATAATTTTGAGTTCATTTTATTTACTCAAAAAGCAGCTAATAGCTTAAAACAATTCGGATTTTCTTAAATATGAGAACATTAGCATCCTAGTCAGTTTAACAGTAAAACCTCATGCAGTCAAGCTTCACTAATTTATAATTAGCTTACTAAATTATAATTAGTGGTAATGGACTTGGTTAAGGTTTACTTTTGTTCTATTTGGCAGGGAGAGGATTCAATTAAAAATATCAGTGTAAGCAAGATTGTATATTGCTAACCTGGATAAGAGAGGAAATAGTCAAGGATATTGCTAGAACTTATATGTAGAAAGACAAGCTAGTTCTTCAGGTTACAAATGCTGCTTGTTTATGTGAATCTGATATGACACACACTTGAACCTTACTTTATTAGCTATTAATTTGTATTACTGAATTAACAGAACTGGAATAAAATTTGTGCTTCTTTTCTAGCAAATACTATAATTTTTTTTTACAGACTTCTCTTCTACCTGAACTTGGAATTGTTGAGGCCTTACTGTAATGAAAATAACAGAAAGACAAACTGTGAAATATAACATGTCATTTATAATTATTAAATCATTGAAATTTAAGGCCTGTAAAACGCCATGCATTTTCACAGTCAATTAATACTAAATTATTTGGCACATTCAATTCTGTAGCTGGGTGAGAAATTACTATATTTAATTGCTTTCAAAGTCACTATTTTCCCTGTGAAATGGTGGCCTCTTTCCAGCCTCAGGGACAATGATAAAACGGGGGGAAATGGTGCCTCGGCCTTCGAGGCCATGGAAGAGCTCCTCGGTGGTTTGTTTTCACTGCCCCCCCCCCCCCCCGATTCCTCCTCTCCTGCCGCCCTCCCTTCTCTGCTCAGGTAAGCACCCAGTGTGCGGGCCTTTACGCATGAAGGCGGCTGGAGTGTTTCCTCCAGTGTGTGGTTGGATGGGGTCAAGGGTGTACCCCGAGATTAGCTGCTCAGCCTGGGCTTTGAGAAGTTTGTTTTCTGAGGCGCGAGCTGGCTCCCTGAGCAGAGCCCCCAGTTCTGCGCAGCCCTTGGGGGTCTGCTCGCAGCAGCCCGCGCGAGGCCAGCGGCGTCCAGGGAGCCGGCCGCAGGAGGTCATGTTGAGGATCAAGTCAGACTCGTGGCTTCCAGTTATTCTGTAAAAGAAAGAAACGCAGACTCCCTTAAATTAGTAGCTACACTGCTATTATTTCCTGTCGAGAAAGTAGATGACTGAAAGCCATTTTTACTTGGGACTTCCCGGCAGGCCTGACTCGCACCCGCCACTGTCCACGGCCGTGTGAACAGCACCCGCGCGGCCCCGCCGCCGCCAGTCGCGCGTCTCTCTGCACTGTTCCGGCGCCTGGACACGGAGCTGTGGCTCCGGCGCACGACACACATAGAGCGGAGGACCGATGAGCTGGAGGCAGGCGGCGGCGAGGGCCCTGGCGTCCCCACCCTTCCCTCCGTGGCGAGGCCGCGGGCGCGCTGTCGGGGCGGCGGGGGGGGGGGGGGGGGGGGGGCGGGGCGGCTGCGCCCGTCCTTGCGGCTCCGCGGAGCTGGGGCGCCGGCCAGGCGAGGCGGGGAGGGCGCTGCGGGGCAGTCTGGGGCCCGGGCGCTCGGGGACCGCGGACACGCGTGGGCGTCACGCCGCGGCCGCAGGCCCCAGGCCGGGCCTCAGGCTCCCGCAGGGCTAACGCGCGGCGTGCGGGGCGCGGGGCGCGGGCCCGGGCGCTGGGTCCGGCCGTGCTCGGAGGCGGCGGGTGGCAGCGAGGAGGGTCGCGCGTGACGTTAGAAGACACGATCCGAATCCTGCGCTAGCGGCGGGCAGTGGGCACACTGCTAACTTCCCAGGGTCTCCGCTTTCCTCCCGGGACACGAAGTGCGCCCGCCCCGGTCCCCGCGAGGGGGCGAGGTCCGCGCGTGGCGCCCCCTCGCGGGCTGTAGGCTGGGGAGCCCAAGGCCACAGTGTAGCCTCACATCTGGGGGGCAGGCGGGGCGCCCATGGGCCCGCACAGGCCGTTCCCGCGCAGCAGCGGTGCCAAGAGCGCAGCCCCGGAGGCGCTGGGGTCCCGAGCCCGGCCCGCGGGCATCCGCCTCGTGTGTCAGGGTTTTCATCTCTATACTAGCTCACTTGCAGGCGTCTGATCAGGGGGCACCTTCTACCGGGAAGACTGTGAAGAGGCAACTTCACAAGCGGGCCTGAGGCGGAGGCTCAGCCCTGCCCGCCGCCACCCCGTCCAGCCCCCCCTGCCCCCCCCGCACCCCGCGAGAAAAGCGGGGCCTCGCCGCCCGCGCCGTCCTGCCACGGCCCCGCCCTTGCTCAGCCTGAACTCTTTCCCCGAAATGCCTTTTGCCTCCCGTTCAACGGGCAGGAGCCACTTGCCGTCGAAGGCCCGGCTGGAGCAGCCTCTCGGCCCCGGGGCCCTGGCGGGGACGTGCCCCCGGGCGGCGCCAAGGCCTTTCTGCGCCCGCTGCGCAGCGCGGCCTGCGCGGGCTCCCCGCGTGCCAGGCGCGGCCTGAGCGCTCGGCTCACCCTGTTCACCCGACGGCCAGGAAACACGCCAAGGAGGAACTGCTCTTGTCTTGCTCGTTTTACAGGTGAAAACGGAGGCGCAGAAGGGGCTTGCCCGAGGCCATGGCTAGAAAACGGGCAGCCGGGGTGTGACCCAGGTTCCTAAACAGTTACAGCAAACGCACGGGTTAATAATGTACTTGCCAGTTTCCTTTACTATATTATAAGGACATTTCTGTCTCAGGCTCTGTTCTGTCCTATTCCTCGGAGTGTACCCAGCATTTTATCTTTTTTTTTTTTTTTTTTAATATATCTTTATTGATTTCAGAGAGAGGAAAGGAGAGGGAGAGAGAGAGATAGAAACATCAATGATGAGAGAGTCACTGATCGCCTGCCTCCTGCACACCCCCAACTGGGAATCGAACCCCGATGGCCTGGATCCTAGGTGGATGCTCAACCGCTGAGCCACCCTGGCCCGGCCCCAGCATTTTATCTTGAACGAAGGAAGGAATGAGGGAATATGTGTACTCTGTACTAGCATGGGGTAACAAATTTAAATTGTACAGAAGACGCTAAAAGGAGGAGAGATTACTCTAGGGTCCTAATCAACGTTTCTCTCTCACAGTAAGGGTGCGATCCTCTCTTGTGGTTTATTCTAGAAGTTTTATGCACATACCAGCACATATGTATACACCCTAAAGGGTTTGTCCAGGTAGGATCACACTTCCACACAGGGTTCCTGGCTAGTACATGCAGGTCTGTTTTCAGCTTATAAAAAGTGAAAATGACTCATTTTGATTAAATCTGAGGCCTTGAAAATTCCATGGACTTTATGGCCATAAGAATTGTTGATCATTTAAAATCACTGATCATAGCCCCAAGTCTAATTTTTAAAATGTTCTAACAACATGGTATCAACCTTAATCCTGTGGGGAAGAGGGAAAGAAGTGAGGAAAGACATAATTATCCATCTTAACCGAGGTGCTAGTCAGCACTGCTCTTTCAGAACACTGCTGTTCTGTTCCGCATTTACAAAGAAGCCCTCATTGAATTCCTGTAAAAGGAGCTGGGGAGCACAGAGCTTTGGGCTCTAAGATCCACGTGTGACAGTCCCCGGAGCCTGAGTGGTAGGGGCACATCACCAACCACGGACTCCTGGCCGGCACAGAAAAGTTCCACAAGTCTTGGGTTTTCCAAGGGGCTTTAGTTTCACATTGTTCTGAGTTGTTCTACTCTGCAAACGTTTCATCTCCTTCTCTGGCAGGGAGAACACCTTCATTTTTCATATGGTACAAATACGTACCTCTCTCAAAAACAGAGGGGGCAAGAATTTCTGCAAAGGGGAGCCTGAGAAGGACATATCTGTGCATGAGTTTGGTCTTTGCCCGCAGACAAACACTTGAAGCATGGCTAGCTCCCTCCCGGGTGTCAGCAGAAAGCTGATGCACATGATCTTTAGGGACACACCCCTGTCCCCTCAGTGAGAAACAGCTCCTTTGACGCAGTAGGGAAACAATGCAGAGCTTTTCTCTGCCCATTGGATCAGCATACTTCCCCTTCAGAAACTTCCCCAAAAGCAGAATATACAAAATTAGCTTTTATTACATCTTAAAAATTGTGGTAAAATATACATACCATAACATTTACCATCTTAACTATTGTTAAGTATACGGTTCTTTGGCATTAAGTGCACTCACATTGCTGTGTAACCATCACCACCATCCACAGAACTTTCCCATCTTCCCAGAATGAAACTCTGCCCACTCATCACTGACTCCCACCCCCCCCCCCCGGCCCCTGGGAACCTTTCTTCTACCTTCTGCCTCTATGAATTTGACTATTCTAGGTGCCTTGTATACATGGAATCATAATATCTGTCCTTTTGTGACTAGCTTCTTTCACTTAGTATAATGTCCTCAAGGGTCATCGACGTTGTAGCAGGTGTCAGAATTTCCTTCCCTTTAAAGACTGAGTATTATCCATTGCACGTGTACAGCATGTTACCCGTATCCATCACCTGTCAGTGGACACGTGGCTGCCCCACCTTCTAGCCATGGGAATAATGCTACTGTGAACACGGGTGTGCAAGTATCTTTTTGAATTCGTGCTTTTAATTCTTTTGGGTAGATACCCAGAGCTGGACTTTTAGGTCATATGGTAATTGTATGTTTACTTTTTGACAAACCACCACGCTGTTTTCCACAGTGGCTGCACCATTTTACATTCTCACCAACAATACACAAGGGTTCCAACCTCTCCACACCCTTCCCAATGCTAGTTATTTTTTAATTTTTAATTTGTTTGATAGTATCCATCTGCTGGGTGTGAGGTGGTATCTCATTGTGGTTTTGGCTTTTATTACTTTTCACTCAAGAAAACTTATTCTTCCTCCTGGGTTTGGGTGTGGCCATGACTTATTTGTGTTTCAAAGAAGAATATAATTAAAGCAAAGCTCTCCCCTGAATGGCAGCTCAGAGCACATTTGCCAGCCTATGCTTGGGGCTGATATGGGAGACAGCCTTTAAAAGGTGCTACCCTGGGATCGGTGCACCACCTGGCCATGCTGACCCTCAGTGACCTCCCAAGGGATTCCTGACAGTTCAGTCCCGTCCTGACTCCCAGGTGGTGAATGCCCCCTACTCAGCATAATAGCACCGGCAGCTTTGTGCCAAGTCTTCTGTAAAAAAGCAAGTGTTCTTGCAAGTGCGCCCACAGCCCTATTTCAGCAGTGGTGATGGACTTGACCCAGAGACATGGAGAACCTGCTCTTAAGACCTAGAGGGGGACTCAGAGAAGACACTTTTTGTGCAGACACCTGAACGTGCTTGTTCGAGGAAGACTAAGTGGAGTTCATGTTTTTGTTGCTTTTTTTCCCCAAAGCACATCCGCCTTGGTCACTGCATCTTAGCTCACCACAGTCTTTGGAACTGGTGGGAAGTCAGCCCATTGACAGAGAGAAACAGAGAGTTTCGAGATATTAAATGCCTCCCCCAAGGGCACAGTTGGTTCACAAGAATGGGACTAAACCGACATCCTAACAGTAGACCAATGATCGGCCTTGCTGGAGATAATCCCTCTGGGAGTTCAGGTTTCAGGGTTTGAATAGCCTGCGTTTTCAGAGCTCTTACAGCTTGAGTGGTGGCAGAGGGTAGCGAGTGCCTGGCCCTTTCCCCACAAAGCCTTGGTGCTAAAGCCCACTGAGGAGTCCAGCTCTGTGAAGACAGGCACATCGCAGCTGAGCCTTCTTAACCTCAGCGGATGCTACTGGGAGCTCTCAGAACCCTAGGTATTCAGTTTGGTTAACTCTGTTTAGCTTACGTTTAGAAACTACTGTTTGTGACTTTCATGATCTTTAATATCAACTTCTTGAAACATGAATGGCATAGACTAAGGAATTCCCTGTTTTGCTTACTCAAGTCAGAGCTCACCTGAAATTCTAGATTGCTGAGGGTGCTCTTGGAATAACTGGTGGCTTTTGAGCAGATTTTAAATGGCCTGAGTAGACACACTGGTCTGGGCAGAGCTCATTTGCAAATATGCAAGCTTATGCGTAAATGGTCCGTCTTCTGGAATCCTCTAACTGGAGACTTGCGTGGGGGAGAGGGCACGTGGGTGTTCCTGAGTACAGCAGGTGGACGCCGCTGATAGACAAAAGGGAGCCGGCTGAGGCTTCTGGCTTCTCTCGGCAGAGGTCACTCATTGGCTCAGGTGGCCTCTGCTGGATGCGAGCCCTGGACACGACCAGGCTGTTGTTACCTGGAGAGGGTGTCAGTGCTTCAGGGCTTTACCACTGTGAGCATTAGAGGGAACCTGGTGACGATTTCTCTCAATAAACCAGTTAACAGCCGTCCCTCTTCTGCTTTAGCACAAAGGATCACAAAAACGTACTTAAAATGGCCAACTCTGATATGTATTCTGATATATATTTACCTGCACAATGTAGCACCTTTTGTTAAGGGATGCCATGCGTGGAGGGGAGAGCTTTAGTTACTGTGAAAACAATGATCATTTGTATCATGCTCTTTGGAATGAAATCCTCAAAGCCTAGTTTAAAATTATATACCTTATAGTCTGCCTTATTTTTTTAACCAAAGCTATCCAACTTTATCATTACTGAAACACTGTTTTTAATTAGTGGATCATGCTACACACTGAATGCCCGCCTCAGCTGTCCTTCCAAACCACCTTTGCACCTCTCGGCTTCCCAGACAGCCCCGCCCTGTCAAAGCTTGTCCTGCCCTGTCTTGGTGCCTCGGGGCTGACACCCCTCAGAAAAGCTAGGCCGAGGGAAGCGGGGAACCAGTATTTACAAGTTGTTGGTTTTTAAGAACATGCTTTTGACATCTCTATCTGAAGACTTTTACTTCTGTGAGTCCTGTTCCAAACAGCCTTCCCTCATAAACTGCGATAGCAACATGATTAGTCACTATTTAGGTACATAGTCTAAATAATTTCTGTCTTATTTCAATGAAATATATGTTCAAGTATGGAAGATTTTATTTTATTTTACTTTTGGACTGTTAGTTTCTTGAGAACAGGGACAATATCTTGTTTATTTCTCTGTTGTTAAATCCTAGAGCTTCTTCAAAGCACACTATTAAACTTTGGTGAATTAAATCCTAGTAAAACTAAATCTGAAAGAGGAGCAACTGGGGCCACAGGATTCACTTGCCACTTAAGACAAACTTGGCAAATGAGAGGGACGGTGCCTCAGCGAGCTGACCCCGGGGCAGTTGTTCCCAACCCTTGACTATACTTTGGAGCCCCGTAGAGTGCCGGAGAAAACATACGGGCACCAGTTAGAATGGAATTTGAGATAAATAATGAATGACTTTTAAAAAATATAAGTATGGTCCTTATGTTGTATGGATCATATTTATGCTAAAAACTTATCTGTTGTTTATCTAAAACTTCGACTTAACTGGGCACCCTGTGTTTTCATTTGCTAATGCGACAAGTTGGCACCTTTATAAAATACCAAGTGTGGGCCCGCTCCAGAGAGCTGGACGTGCCTGTCTGGGATGGGCACCAGCACTGGCATTTTGCAAAGGCTCCCCGGGTTACCCCCCTGTGGTGAGGGGGGGAGCCACGGTTCTACAATGTGTGTTTTAACTTTAAGCCTTGTTCCAAGTGAGAACTTCGTTTCCTTTCCAAGGTGTCTTCTGCTTTAGCTTCCCATGGGCCAACCTCAGTGAGCTGTGGACCCTCAGGGTTAGTGCAAAGTAGGGACTTCCAGGCAGCTGTGACCACTATGCATCACCTTGCACAGGGGACCTTTTATTTTGGGAGCTTTCCCCTCTTAGAATTTTGGGGAAATGAGGCGTCTCTGCACAGATACCAGGCTCCTTTCAGCACCTCAAGCCATTGCATGAAGCTTAAGCGGATCCCAGCACCTACACTGTTCTCAAGTGTGTAGCTTATCCCAGTGGGCACTGTGAGTTCTCATAACAGGTCTCCTAGGCAAGTCTCCCCACCAGAGCACCCATCTCCCAAGAGTGCCCCACATATTAGGACTAGGCTCTGTTAGTCCCCATTGCAAGCTTTGGTTGTTTGTGTGAGAACTGAGTGTAGACCTAGAACTTGTTGGACTGTCTCTAGAGACGAGGAGCATTCTTGGACCCAAGCTCAGGATGTCGGGCCTTAATAATCATGGAGGGGGAAAAAGAGGACATTTGTAACACTTTCAACAATAAAGATAAATTAAAACATAAAAAAATAATGCTCAGACCTTTTAAAATTTAGTTTCCTGATTGGAATTCAGAGCAGTGTTCCTCTGGATTCCCCTTTGGCCTGCTGTGCTCACCTGTTAGATTCCCGGTGCCATGCAGCAGTCTAAACACTGTTGCTTGCCGTGGCTTCAGGTGGGCGAGCCTCCTCTGTAAACTATGCCTGATGGGAAGAGAGGGGACTCTAGTGCAAGGCCCAGGGCTGCCCTGTCCTACTTTGCGTGGGATTCTGTGCTTTGCTGGGGGATCTACAGACACAAGTGTCACAGCCCTATTGACAAAACTGGAGCAATAGGAAGGCAAGCCAATGGGGGCGTGAGGTGTTGAGTTTTTATCTTGGATGAGCAGAGCATGACTGAACGTTAAGATCTAGTCATCACTGGAATTACGAAAATATGGACAGAATTTTGAGTTCATTTGTACAGAGTCTAGTTGAAGGGGTGGGTAAGTTCTCCAAGGGGAATAAATCTGGCCCAATGTTCACAGATGTCAATGCACTGGTAAATCAGGAAGCTGGCAGAATGGTGTTCTGGCCCAAAAGGAAGAAATGTCACAGCTCTGTTTCTGCTGACACATAAACAATGATCACCACTACTGGGACGAGGTCTGAGCTGAAGAAATCAAAGGGTCTTCTAAGAGAATCTATGAAGGGAGGGCAAACATTTTAGGTATCTTTAAATGTGCCACGTCAGACCTGCTCATTTAGAAAGAAACCAGGTGGTGTTCTCAGGGCTACGAGCCATGTTGGAAGGCATATGGGGGCATAGAAGCTGGAAGGCGAGCCCAGGCCTTCCCTTAATACCAGGCTGCTGCAGTGGGGGAGCCGCGCAGGGAGACCAGAGCTCCGAGCTGTGAGCTGGAGCACAAAGTAACAAGCCCAAGGATTAAGTGGACTGGGACATATAGTCCTGGGTACAAACACAACAGCCTTTGCGGAAGCTGAGAGCTCACAGAATCCCTGGGCCTGTTAGGAATCGTCCATTTACTCCCCGGCTGCCTAAGACTCATGAGATTAATGGCTTAAGTCAAAGCAAATATAGTTTTCTGAGACTGGACAATTCCTCTGGTTAGCAGAGGAAATAGAAAGGTGAGCCATGACTTTCCCTCACAGCCAACATTCGTGACAGTGATGGCTACATTATATGGCAAATATGTGAAGTTAATCTTTGATAAGTAAAGATCAATTCTTTGGTATCCTATGAAAAATGATTCACAAAACCATTGAAGGAAAATGTAACACAATATAATGCTTGAAGGCAATTTTTAAAAAAATGGAGTTTCCACCAAAGAATATAAGCTCATATTCCTGTCGTTTCTACACACAGATATGTTAAGAGATTCGTTGTCACTTCCCAATTTTTATTTTGGAGCTGGTGGTTTGTTTAAAAAATTAACTTATTTTTCAATTACAGTTTACATACATTATACTAGTTTCAGGTGTACAACACAGTAATTAGACATTTACATACCTTCCAAAGTGATCACCCCGATAAGTCTAGTACCTGTCCAACACCAAGCGTGGCTATTACAGTATTGTTGACTATATTCCCTATGCTGTCCTTTACGTTCCGTGACTGTTTTTATAACTGGCAATTTGTAATTCTTAATCCCTGAGCTGGTGGGTTTTTTTTATTAGAGCTTGAATTTAGTGAGGAAACTTATTGTAGTAAGTTAATTATTAAAATAAAACATTGTTTAGAGCAAGTATATTTAGATATACGGTTGGGATTAATTCTATCAAAATTCATATTTTTAAATTGTAATAGAGACATTAGATCATCTGGGGTGAAGAATATATGCACTTTTCAGACATGAATTTCTTTTTTTGGGTTTCATTCCTCACCTAAGGATATTTTCCCATTGATTTTTATAGCAATTGGAAGGAGGAGAGGGAGAGAGAGAGAGAAACATCGATGTGAGAGAGGCATGTCAACCGGTTGCCTCCCGACCCTGCCCTGACCCAGGCTGGGAACTGGACCCTCGACCCCTCGGTCTGCAGGCCGAAGCTGTAACCACTGAGACAAACTGGCCAGGGCCGCAGACATGAATTTGGTTAAGTTGGTATTGATGGGAGCAATATTTAATAAAATATGGATGCTTATAAAATGTGTATGAATGGTATGCTATTTCATGAAAAATACACATCTATGTTACATAATAAACTAGTCTCAGTTATTTAATCACTTGAAAAATACAGATTTTAGGATTTTTAGGTGAGGAATTTCTTGCAGCTGGAGTCCCATTTTATAGGATGTGGATTTTCATAGAAGTCGTAATCCTCATCTGGTTAGTGTTCTGTAAAATTCAAAAGAAAAACTGCATTTGACTTCAACCTTTATTGTAACAACTTTTAGTAGAGAAAATTTTTTAGGTGATTCTAACTAAAGTAGAATTCATAAAATGTACTTAACACTTTTTATAACATTTACCTGAAAAATGAACTTATTTTTAAATATCACTAGTTCTCTATTGCATGGGGAAAACTGTTGCCAGCGTGAGAACTTTGTGGGAGTGGGTAGAAAATGAGCCACAGCAACACACACGAAGAGCGCCCATATCCAGATTTGACTGATGTTGCTGCAGCGAGTTATATATATTTGTGTAAACATACCCCACCAATAATGAGGTCAGTTTGAAAAATATATTGCTTATAACTGAGTTAAATCAAAATGAAAAACTTCACAGTGATTGTTAAGTGCCAAATTGAACTGATGTCATTAAATATGAAATTAAAGTATATTTAGCCTATTGCCTAAATTTTAATACATGAAAATAATGAGATATGACAAGAATAGCTGGAAAAGTTGCTTCTATTTTTAAATTTTATTTAAGCAGTTTCTCACTTCACAGTTCAGATTTGTTTTTGAAATATGAGGCAACAGCTTAGCATGTGAGGCTGAAATACGTGGCGCCTCTGAGTTCACAGGAGAAAAGCAGACAGACATCAGCCGATGTCGTTTTAGACAAGCGTTCTCCTCGCAATGTTTCCTGAAGGTCTCTGTTGGCAGACAGGGGACGCTCGGGAAGCGATGTGTCCTGAAGGTCTCTGTTGGCAGACAGGGGACGCTCGGGAAGCGATGTGTCCTGAAGGTCATTGTTCGCAGACAGGGGACGCTCGGGAAGTGATGTGTCCTGAAGGTCACTGTTCGCAGACAGGGGACGCTCGGGAAGCGATGTGTCCTGAAGGTCATTGTTCGCAAACAGGGGACGCTCAGGAAGCGATGTGTCCTGAAGGTCACTGTTCGCAGACAGGGGACGCTCGGGAAGCGATGTGTCCTGAAGGTCACTGTTGGCAGACAGGGGACGCTCGGGAAGCGATGTGTCCTGAAGGTCACTGTTGGCAGACAGGGGACGCTCGGGAAGCGATGTGTCCTGAAGGTCACTGTTCGCAGACAGGGGACGCTCGGGAAGCAGTGTGTCCTGAAGGTCACTGTTGGCAGACAGGGGACGCTCGGGAAGCGATGTGTCCTGAAGGTCACTGTTCGCAGACAGGGGACGCTTGGGAAGCAATGTGTCCTGAAGGTCACTGTTGGCAGACAGGGGACGCTCGGGAAGCGATGTGTCCTGAAGGTCACTGTTGGCAGACAGGGGACGCTCGGGAAGCAGTGTGTCCTGAAGGTCACTGTTGGCAGACAGGGGACGCTCGGGAAGCGATGTGTCCTGAAGGTCACTGTTGGCAGACAGGGGACGCTTGGGAAGCAATGTGTCCTGAAGGTCACTGTTGGCAGACAGGGGACGCTCGGGAAGCGATGTGTCCTGAAGGTCACTGTTGGCAGACAGGGGACGCTCGGGAAGCGATGTGTCCTGAAGGTCACTGTTGGCAGACAGGGGACGCTCGGGAAGCGATGTGTCCTGAAGGTCACTGTTGGCAGACAGGGGACGCTCGCGCAGAGCCAGGGAGGCGCGGCCGTGCAGCCGACACCGGGAGCAGTTCGCACGCGGCTCCCAGCTGAGGACACGCTTTAACCGGCCCTTGGAGCTCCCTCTCTGCCCGCGTTTCGTTTACCGCTGTCTGGGGTGCAGACCCGCACGCAGCCTCCGGAAGGGGGAAGGGCAGGCCTGCGTTGTTCCCTCGCTCTCCGTGGAGATGCGCCACGCGCTGTGCCCCCAGGGAACCCCAGGGCCCGCGCCAGGGAGAGCGCCCCCGGTCTAAGGCGACAGGCTCACTTTCCATAGTTACTGCAGGTGCAGTAAGTAATGGTTTTCTTAATCCTGTCAATTATTATGTCTTATTTCAGAAGGATATTTCCCCCTCCAAACAAAACTAGTGACTTTAAAGTTGACTTGACCTAATGATGTACTCCTCACTATAGCAATCCAGGGCTTATACCAATACCTGACATAAATTAATCTGCAGTTACCTAGTTTTAAACATCATAAAAAACTGAGGTATAATAAGAAATGGCATGTTGAGAATTATGTGTACATTTGAAAACTGTATAGTGGTGGGTGGATGTCTAATGAGAGAAAATAAAGACTGAGACTATCTGCCACAATGTCTTATTACATTTTTAAAGATGAAGTTGTGCCCCGGCCGGTGTGGCTCAGTTGATTGAGCGTTGTCCCACGCACCCAAAGGTCACTGGTTCGATTCCCCAGTACCCAGTCAGGGCACTTGCCCAGGTTGTGGGCTTGATCCCCAGTAAGGGGCATGTAGGTGGCAGCCGACCGATGACCCTCTCACATTGATGTTTCTCTCTCTCCCTTCCTCTTTCTCTCACTCTCTCAAATCAATAAAAACATATTTTAAAAAGAGATGAAGATGTAGGAAAAATTACCAGTATTTTGAGCAGCCATCTATTTTAGCAGAAAAATTTTAAGAATTATTAAAATCTCTTATAATTAGATAAAATTGGGTAGAACCTCATTTCTCATCTCCAGTTGAGCTGATTAGGTTACATTCTCTTTAAAGTCTCTTCAAATTCAAAGTAGATTTTATGATTTAGAAAGGATTCGATTTCTTTGTCTTATTTAGACCTTTAGACTCTCATGCTCTTTTGGGATAAACTGTGTAATTGGGAATACAAAGCACTTACATATCTAACCCACTGGATTGTGAGGCTAATTTCTTCCATTATCATTTCTTTCTAAAATAGAATTTAATCTGTGATGTCAAACCTAAGCTGATTTTTTTCTTATTCTGTCTTCAGCCAACATGGACAATAAATAGCTGATTTCCACACACACAAAAATGCTACCTTTTTGCTTTGTTTTGGTTTTGGTCATTGAAATGACAATCTTTTGTCTCAGAGAATAATGTTGGAGATTGTTATTTTTATTTGAATCAGCCAATGAAGCTCTGTTTAAACAGGGTTCAGACAGAATTGGAAAGGAAGTTGGAGGGACATGTCATAGAAGCCCATTCCCAGATCGCTGGGTGCTGCCTCTGAGCAACGCTTGAGAAGAAGCTTTAGAAGAACCCAGGACTACTCCCATCACACTCGCTTCCCTGTAGAAACCGGCAAATGGGAAACTTGATAACGTCCCTAAGAGAAGTCCTTCCACTGCGACAGGGACTAATGCAGTAGGGAGACCTTGATGACTACACTGAAGCAAAGCCCCTGCCTGCTGAGAAATGCGGGACTGAACAGCAGCGCAGAACCAAGCAGACGAGCACAGCGCTTCTTCCTCTGGGCGCCGGGTTAGTGCCGGCATCATCGCAGCAGGAGGTCCACGGCAGGGCTGGAGACGCTTGGAAAAGCACCTGAGAAGTGGTTTCTCCAGGCCCATAAAGCTTCAGCGCGTGCTCTGGAACTGCCCAGCTTTGTTCTAGGTTCTGTGGTCTCACAGAACTTAGAGCTGAAGGGACATTACAGTGATGACTGTGAAGGATAGCTAGACTGACTGCTTAATCGCCATTAGAAATATTGGAAAGGACTTTAACAGCAAAATGCAAAGACACTTATTTAGTGTTGGGCTAGGTGATATACAAAAACATTTAATCAGACTTTTTTTTAAACCCTCTCCCGAGGATATTTTTTCCATTGCTTTTCAGAGAGAGTGGAAGGGGCACACAGAGAGAGAAACACTGATATGAGAGAGACACATTGACTGGTTGCCTCCCACACGTGCCCTGACCAGGGCCGGGGCCTGAGCCTGCAACCAAGGTACGTGCCCTTGGCTGGAACCGGACCCAGGACCCTTCAGTCTGCCGGCAGGCGCTCTAACTACTGCTCAGGGCCAGGGCCTTAATCAGACTTTTTAAAGGAAAGAGCTACTGCTTGTTCTTGCCTTCTGGCAAAATTGAGTTCCAGAATCATAATGAAGTAAAATGTGGCAGCTAGAAAACCAACCTCAATCTCTTCTCATTTTCCATCATCTGCAGGGCCCATTAAGCGCCTCTCTGTGCCGGCATGCTAACCATGCACGTGAAGAAGTCATGATCAATGCAGAAATAGGAATAACAGGCCTTAAATATATACAGCAAGCAAAGGAATATTTATAGTACCTGTTCTGTTTTTCATTAGGTATAAGGCATTTGAGTGGGTGGCCAAAGGCTAAGTTACTTCAGTAACCTATACTGAGGGCAGTCTCCAGTGCTATCAGCGACACAAGCATTTGAATCCCTAGAAGGTCTGAGAAGACTATGGCTTTTTCCTAGAGGTGAGGCCAACAAATCGCACTTCATGATGATGAGCCCTCCTAGGTGCCACAGGGGCCAGGGTGCTGGGTCCCCAGGCTGACACCAGGAGGCGATAATAAAGGGCACACGATGGCATTCCTCAAGAAAATATTTTACATAGGGGGTTGGGAGGCTCAATCAACACTCCCTGGCACCAACCTCCTCACCTCCTTACTGGTCAATCAATTAATCGATCAATCAATTAATCAGTCAATCCATGTGTGTATGTCTAGGGAGGGCCAGACATGGGCACAAATAATTCCAACACAGCGTGACAAGCCCGTGACGGATGCCTGGCTGATGAAGCTGGAAGGGATCAGCGGCACTTTGGTGGGAGAATGGGGTGGCGGGAGTGTTCCCAGGACCAACTCACAAAGAAGAACCTTCTTAGGTGGGGTCTCGAATGATGAGTAGAATTCCGTATATTTGTCAAAGTGTGATCCCAGGGCTACCACTTCCAGAGCTTGTGAAAATGTTCTTGGGGTATAACTCAGGCCTCCTGATTAAAAAGCCTCTGTGGCAGGGTGGGCTTCAGGACCACTTCGAAGGCCTGACGTAGGCAAAGGTGCTGTTGGTAGTAACTCCCCTACCTCCTTTTCACTCCTCAGCCATTGCTTTCTCTTCGACTGCGAAGGCACACCTTCCAATTTCCTGCTTATAATTACCTCGCAGGGACAGCACAACTAAATAAAAGGATTTTAGCCAAGTATAAAAATTGCATGGTCAGGAGCCTACCGTTGTGGCAGGTGCATTCATATTATATTCACATTCACTGGTGCAGTGCTGAATTCAGCAGCTGGGAGTCCACAGTTACTAACCTATCAGAATGGGCTGGGTTGGAGCAAGGTCCTGGGGGCCCTGCCAAACTGGACGCGGACCCTTTAGTTACTGGATCTTATGAAGGTCCTTAGGTTGGGGAGGGTGGCCAGGTCAGGAGTGGAAATGGGGCTCCTGAAATTTTTGGAGCATCTATTTACCAGCCAGTATGCAAGAATTTCCCTATTTTGATAATTGGTACAGGATCAGTGTACTAGCCGAATATTTTCCTGTATGTGCACAATAAAACAGAAGACTATGGGATAGAAACATAATGAGTTCAGTAGATATTTATGTTCCCTGTTAATTGAAGGTTTAACTATGCCTTAAGACTAAAAGCATAGACAACTATATGGTGTTAGAGGGCATGTACTATCGGTTTACTTTAAAATTTTTGCTTCCTAGGAACTGGGCTAAATAAAAATACTTTTGTTTCTTTTAAAGTTGATAGTTACCTTTATGGCAGCCACGTTATAGCACCTGTATTAATAATCCTAACTGTATTCTTTGATTTTGGATTTGATCTGAATATATTTCTAATTCTCTAGAGCTTACCATAGGCACAGTACCTCTCTTATTTCCTGCTGCTGTAACAAAATACCATAGGCTGGGCAGCTTAAACAGCAAACGGTTCTTTCTCACAGCTCTGGAGGCTGCAAGTCCAAGACCAGGGAGCAGCGCGGTGCGGCTCTGGTGCAGACCTCCCCCTGGCTTGCAGATGGGGACCTTCTCCTATCCTCACCCGAGTGGGGGGGGCAGAGAAAGCTTCAGTCTGTCTCATAAAGACACCCAAGGGGTCCACCCCCATGACTTTATCTAAACCTAATTACCTCCCAAAGGCCCCACCTCCTAATACTGTCCAATTGGGAGTTGAAGCTTCAATATATGAATGTTGGAGGGACACAAACATTCAGTTCATAATAAGACCTTTACACCTAACGTTGCCTTTCTCTGAGGCCTGAGTTCAGGCATTCAGGAGACCCAGAGACCAGTAGAGAGTTCCAGGCACATGATAACGTGTCTTATATTTTCTTCTGAGCTCCTGGCAAGACTCCGGGGTCAGTGTCAGAATTCTGCACATTCCTCGAAGCTCACTAACATCACGATACCAGACTCCCACTGGGGGCTCTTCTCAAGGCCGGCAACACCCAGGGCAGCCAGCGCTGCCTTCGCTCCTCCCTTCCTTCCCACTGGCCTCCTCTGAACTTACCTGAGTATGACATTAGCTCTTTGTTGATGGAGGCAAGATTTAAATAAATACACTAGGCCGTGACAGACTATTTCAGTATGTGAAATAGTTCTTCATACCAAGTCATTAACAATGTTTTCTAGGCCAATGCTTCTCACAATTTCACGTGCACGCGGAACCCCCGGGACTGGTTAGAGCTCAGGGTCGGGTGCGGCAGGTGGGGAGGGCTGAGAGTGCTCTGTTTCTAACGAGCTCCCCTGGGATGCTGTTGCTGCTGTCCCAGGACCTACTTTGAGTAGAAAGGACGAGACAACTAAATGTTTGGGCAGCCATAACTGATTATTTTACAGCTACAATGTTTGTATTACATATTCCAAATTGAGAGACTTTTAAGAGCTTTGCAGCTGCTCACTGCCCTTCAGAGAAGGCTTTCCCAGGGGGCCCTGCAGCGTGCTTGCGGAACGGGTGCACAGGGTAGGAGGAAAACCATTAGGAGGGCCCGTGTTTTGCTCAGTGGATCCAAGTTCAGATCTCTGGACTTGCCTACACCCCCGGGACTGCACATCGCCTCACCTTGGGCAACAATGAGCCCTGTGGACCTGTGCCAGCCTGTGCCACCTCCTGAGCCAGCCCGTGGGTTGGGAGCAGCTGAGCTGAGAGCCGACTGGTTACTGGGAACAGGAGACGGGAGACGGGGGGATGAAGGAAACTAATGTAAACATTAAAAAGCACAGAGAACACCCTGTGCGAGGAAGGCGTATGGAAGAAATCCGCTTTATTAAGTGATGGAAACCACTGTAAACTTCATGTGAAAACATTCCAAGGTTTGGCCTTGGGTAGCATAAAGAGGTAAGACTCATTTTAATCAGCTGAACATCAAGGAGCTATAATCCTATTTATGCGTGCATATGAAGTTGGTTATTAAGGCTCGAGCACATTCCCCCCCCCTCCTCCCGTGCACTTTCTTAGTAACCTCGATGCAGTTTTTGAAGTCCTCAGGTGCTGTTCTGGTGACAGAATCCCGAGAAGACAAAAGCTTGCCAGGACACATGGTTAGATACCCTTCTGTGCAAAGCGCTGTGAATGCCTTGGTGCCCTGAGTCCCCCTCGTCGGTTCCCCTCCATTGTGGTGGAGGAATTAATTAAGTCACTTCCAATGACTAGACTTTTCTTTTCAACCTGTAGCTGAAGCCACCGATTGGTTGCCCCCCACATGCACCCCAATGGGGACCGATCCCCAACCTGGACACATGCCCCTAATCGAACCTGAGACCTTTTGGTGAACGGGAAGATGCTCCAACCAGCTGAGCCACCCGGCCAGGGCTCAGTTCCTAGATTTGACCGAGAAGCGAGGCAGAGGACTTCGGGCTGAGGACCCGAGGTCCAGTTGGGAACCTCGGCTTTTTGATTGGCTTGCTCTCCGGATGCCCTTGAGATCACCTTGGAGGGGAAGTGTGGTCTCAAGGCTGTAACAGTGTATCCTAGACTCGTTCCACGTACATGGCCCGGTGGGGAGCAAGGAAGAGGCAGTGATTTGCGGGCTGATTCACCCTCGAGAGGAACAGAGACCCTGCTGTGGGGAGGGAGCCAGGGCTTAAGAGAAACACCGAGTTTCTCCTGTTAGTACTATCATTCGGAACCGACCTACCAAGCAGCCTTGGCGGTAAGGACTCAAAAAAAAGAAAAAAAGAGAAGGAAGTGGCAGGAGCTGGAGCTGACAGGCATGGCTCTGAAACCTTGCGGCACACTGGAGTCCCTGGGGTGAGTGTGCAGGGGTGCGGGGGAGGGAGTAAGAGCACCGGTGCCCAGCCCACCCATCTTCGGGGCAGGGCCCAGGCGGCAGGGCCCTGGGCCCTCGGCCGCAGCCCGGTGCCCTGAGCACTGTTAGAGCGAGGGAGAGTCTGCGGGGAGCGGGGCTCAGGCCTGCAGGCCGCGCAGCCACCTTGGCGGCTGAGTGGGAAGAGCACGAGGTTGTGCGTCGGGGGCTCAGCACCTTCTGCTTGGGCGGCAGGAAAGGCGGTGGTGGAAGGAAATACAAAATATGTGAGTCTGTTAGTAGCTGTCGGAGGTAAGCTCACCCAACGGGCATAGGGTGAGGAAGGAAAATAAACCTGTATGATCGAATGTGACTGAATATTTAGGCGAAGATTCTTAATTGGTTCCAAGTTATTTCTCACTTGTTATTTTAAAACCAATGAAGACAGGCTGGAAGGAAGACTGGAGAACTAATGTTTTAAATACCCTGCCCCCTGGTCCATGGCCTGTCCCCTGATGGCGGCAGGGTAGCTGCTAGGAGTCGGCACTCCCTTCAGCCTTGCTCTGCACTCGCCTCCTCGGGCGCCAGCGTTGGCCCCGTGGTCTGGGCGATAACCAGGGGGTTGTCCGGACAAGAGACCCTGAAAGTGTAATTAAATGAAGAAAAGTCGTAGTCAGTTAGAAATAACCCAGCAGAGTCCGTTTGACCAGTGCTGCCGTCCACTCGGTGTTCTGTTTGCTCTGCCTTTGCGAGGGGAGGCTGTGAAATGGGGCAGCGCACTTTTTTGCTCATGGTGCCGCTCAACACATCTTATAGTCAAATAAAAGTAAACTCACCCATATGCTTTCACTTGGCAGATGGCCCATTAGACTTTTCAGAACCAGAACCTTTAGTTCCACCCCTTTCTTGACACCTGTGTCCCCTCAAGGAGCCCTGTTTACTTGGTCTACGAGGGAAGCCCTGTCCATGCCATAGTGGGGGCATCAAGGGCGTTCATTTTCCCAGCGGGGTTATTTTCCTGGGCGCCCGCGTGATTATTCTTGATGCCTTCAGCAGCTGGGGAGGGTCCACGGGCTGAGGTCAGAGGTCAAGGTCAGAGACACTTCCCTTTCCGGATTCAGGTAGTCAGATCCTGTCCTGCCTCTTTTCCCGCCTGTCCCCACGGGCCACAGCACAGGTTATGCTCAACCAAGGACGTTAGGGAGCTTCTCATTTCTCACTTACACAGAATATGGGCGTGTCCTGAAGATGAAGAGAAATGGGTTTATCTTATTAGTGATCTCTAAAATGGTCTTCTCTGCTCAGGCAGGACAGGTAGCTTTACTATTTCTTATGAAAACTCCTCTCTATTGTTTTAGGCTCTATGCCTTCCTTCCTCTCTCCAGGAGGAGCCCAGTCAAAGTTGAACAGAGTCATTATAAAATGCCCTAATTGTGTTTTTATACTTCTAAGCATTACATTAAAATTACCCAGAGCTGCTCCTCTTGGCCTCTTCATAAGCAGCCACATGAAAAGCCCTCAGCTCAGGGGAGGTAGTTACTCTAGTCATGTCCCATTCTGATGTCAAGAAAACAATTTTCTGTAGCAACTAGAATCCCACAGTGAAGAGATGTGGCTCCCACATATCTATCGCCAGTTAAGAGGCGAAAGAACACAAGAGCTGGTGACACGGATACGTCTCAGGTGGTACCCAGTAGCCCTGCTTTTCCGTGAAGAAGGTTCTCACAATGAGGGCACAGTCCCGACACTCGGCTTCCTTTCAGGGCGCTTTGGCTCAGCAAACAGTTTCGATCCCTCACCCCGTGCGGTGCAGAGGGAGCAGAGGTGAAGAGAAGGGCTCCAGATTTCCTTCACGCTGCCAAAGACCCCCTTGAACACACCCTGCTGAGGGCACCAGGCCAGGAAATTGGATGCAGTGCAAAGAGCAGAACTGTGTTTTGCATACTTGGGCATTTGGGCCAAGTCCCCTTTCTACGCCCTTCTAAACTCACTGATATATTATTATAAAAGGAACGGGTAAAAGGTTACAAAGGGAACCTGTATGCACATCTACCAGTGCTTACTAAGTGAGTGCATAACCAGCGAATTGAGTGAACTGAGGCCTCCTGCTGGTCTGGGTCATCAGTGTGTGCTTAGCAGAGGAAGCCATGTCTAACATGATTTTTATCATTGAACAGAGGGTGACAGAAATCCTTACAGGAACATCATGCTTAACAGCGCCATCCCGTCCTCTGTAATCAGTAGAAAATAGGTTCAGTTTTGGACACCTAACAAGATGGATCCTTGCCCTGTGCTTCCTATTTTAGCGACTTCCACATATAACTTGAAACACTAAGTAAGAACTCGTCACACTGAAGTCATTGTCTGGACCCAGAAAGGGGGAAATGCAGCTTCTGTTGTTTGGAATCTCTTCAGTCCAAGGTTCCTCTAGATGTCAGTGTTACACAGGGAAATGGAAATATAATTCCTGGCAAAGAATAAAGACCTTACATTATTTAAATAGTAAAACATACGTGATGCATAACTGGCAGGGAAAAACCCCCAGCCTCGTTTGGAAGCTGGTTTATTATATCCCTCAGGATCGAACGACAGGTTCCCCTGCTGCTCCAGTCAGACTGCTGGACCCAGAGACTGTCAGCCCAGTCTGTGGACATCGCACTGACTCTGCAGGTCCTTAGATGAAACGCTGATCGACCTTCACTCACAGTCTTACCACCAGATTCTGTTTTACACATGAATGGATTAAATGCGCTGAAACTCACCAGTTTTTATTGTAGAGCCCACTGTCCTGTCCGCCAGGCTCATGCCATCCAGAACAAATCCAGAGCCAAAGCCTGTCCACCAGGAGTTTCCTTTTCAAAAGGGAAGCATTGGGAGGCAAAGCTATAAAGCAGCTTAAGAACAATTTGTTAAACTATCTTTTTTTACTAATTTGGACATATGTTTTCACAATTAGACTTAAATTCTCTCTCTCTTGCCTCTCCTCCATGTTAATTCTAATCTTTTGACCAATAAATATTTCTTCATTCTACTAATTTGTTTTTATTTTATACCCTTCTCTCTTAATCTTATTTTTATTTCCAGTAGTGTTGGCTGTGTGGTAGATATTCAATAAGTATTACCAGTATCTACCTTGGCTGTAATCTCGATTTATTTTTTTGGAGTGACAGTGCAGTGTGGTAGTTACGAGCACAGACTGAGGTAGGTATCTGAGTTAGAATCCTGGTTATACCATTTCTGAACTATGCAACCCTGGGAAATTGCCCAACTTCATTATAAAATAGAGTTAATAGTATCTTTCTCAAAGGGATGCTATGAGGACCAAGTAAGTTAATAATGTAACAAGCATAGAAAAGTGCCTGGTTTGTAGTCAGTGCTCGGTATATATTAGTCACCACCACCACCATCATCATCGTCACCATGTCTCAGTCTCTGGGGTAAACACCAGGAAGTCAAAGATAAATCTGAGGCAAAAAGGAGGGAGAGGTTAATAAAACATTGCAAGAGATGCCAGGCTTGGGGTGTGTGCTGAGTGCTGTGCAGCAAAGATGAGGGAGCCCCCTGGCTGTGCCCGAGGCAGCTGGAGGACACTTGTCTTGCAAAGAAACAAACATGCACATGGCATTCCTGCACTTTCACTGAAAAGAGAACATTGCAATCTCCCAGGCTGCAACCTCTAATTTTGTTTTTTAGCAGACTTCCTAAGCATGCCTCTGTGTTTCAAGGTCCCTGTCTGAAAGATGGAAATGCTCGAACCTCCGGATGGTTTGAAAGGCGCTTGCAGTTTGTCCTGACATCTGTGAGCTGCGCTTACTCAGCATTTCATGCCTTCCGGTCGCCCTACGGGAAAGCTTGCTCTTTCCAAAGAAGAAAGGCCGATTCTGTGGAGAGCTGTAATTTCATTAATTTATAACGTATAACTTTAGAATTTGTGATACTTTGGGTTGGTTTACCTTTTACGTGGTATTTAAAAGGGTTTGCTAAGCTGCTTCGGAGAAGCAGTACTGTGAGAAGAATGCTCATCTGCTCAGGAAAAGGGCCATCTGTCCTACGAGACATGAAAGTTCCACTTATAAAAGCTTACTTTAGTCTTCTACTTTCTGGTTTACACAACCCAGTCTCACATGTCTTCTCATTTTTGTTTGATTTACATACGAGCCACATCAAGACAATATAAACAGAGGTCAAGGGTGACTTGAATATTATTGATATCCTTTAATCTGTCCATAAAGATTGACCTCTTTCTGTAAACAGTGCTGGAGTTTTACAGGGTTTCCTTTAAAATAGTGAGTTCATTTGTCTTCTAATACCGTAGACTATATAGAGTTTCATTGATTCAGACTGTTCTGCCCTCTAAATACTATTAACTTTTTTCTGTGTTTTAGTCATATTATATATGGTTCTCAATCTGGGGTGAATTCGCCCCCAGGGGACATTTAGCAATTTCTAAAAACATTTTGAATGTTATGACTGGGCGGGAGGATCCTATTGGCATCTAGTGTGTAGAAGTCAGAGATTCTGCTGAATATCCCCATTCCTCATTGTATATCCACAGGCTAAGGGGAAGGTGTGGTCATACCCCAACCAGGAAGAAATGGCACCCGTCAAGGGCAAGGGGACCTCAGCCCCCACAGGTAAGATCTTCCGAAGTAGATAGTTATGGGTGAAGAAAGCTCTGTTGTGCAGGTCCGCTCTCGGGTCTTACTCAGAGGAAGTGATGCATTCGTGAGCCCCAGGTCGGGAGAAGAGCTGCTCTCCTCCAATACCTCTGTCTCACTGGCTTTGGGCCCACTAGTTACAAACCAGGAAATCTTGGGGAACCCAGCTGTCAGTCAGTTGGTCATATTCACTTCCACTTTGCTTTGCAAAGGCTTTTGTCTGCTGATAAAGACGAGCTGAATAGAGATGCCATTGTGGGAAGACAAAATGATGCTGGTCAGACACAACCTCCATTAAAATATTTGTGTCCTGTGGTGGCTTTTAGAGAGATCTTCCCAGAAGAACCAGCCTTCCTCTGACAAAGAAAAAGTTAATAAACCCCACAAGGAAAATGCAGAGAAGACCAATACCTCTCTAGTTCAGAGAAGTTTGTCCGCATTTCACACAAAAAGACCACAAGGCGAGGTAGAAGATTTTGCTCTAAGAAAATCCATAGAGCCAAGAGGAAATATAGACAGAAGAGACATTTTATGCTCGGAGAGACTGCACAGACAAGGAAAGAACAGTGCTGGAGATGACAAGCATGCCTCCGAGGGCGAAAACGAACGTCCTGTGCTCAGAACCAAGGGAAATGGGCTTCATTCCAAGGAACACACGAGAGAAAGGGAGCCTGAGGAAGAAGAGGGATCGTCGGCTGCAAATGAAACAGTGATGGACACGTGTTCAAATAAAAAGCAGAATGCTGCCCAAGCGGATGGTGCTCAGCCCCGTGAAAGGCAGGGGTAAGCACACTGCACATCCACAGCTGGTGCTTTGTGGGGATCTATGAGCCGCCACAATTTAAGGCCACAGCAAAGGATAACTGAGTGAGTTTTTAAAGCAATGGCCTAGAAACCAGTTTTCACCGGTGTAGATTCTTTTTGGCCAAGTTTTCATGCCATTATTTTTTCTTCATGCCTGTGACATATTCATTCACGGTGTTGTTTCCTAAGTCACCTACCATCAGAAAGACAAAGATCATAATGATTAATAGCAGTCACATCAATCAATATTTTTTAAAGATCAAGCAAAAATTTCTTATTTTTAGCAATATAGAGCACATCCTTCCCAAGATAAAGAATTGAAAAATGATCAGACTTATATGTAAGCTAAATCTAATTCCTAAAAGTTTACCTGCCCCTTTATACACGATAAGTTGACTATTTCTCTCCCAAATATTGTGAGGCTTGAGTAAGAAGTTGATTATTAAGTGACTTTCCCTCAACTGCGAAGTTTCACATATAATGCAGCTAATTATGTAGTCAATTAAAATTAATTATTCTACGCTATGATGAGCCACAGAATCCAAACTTCGGGGGTATTTTTTTTTAGGGATTTAAGATATAATTCTTGTTTCATTTTTAAACACTGTATTTGAAACCTAGTGATGGAGAAGTCTAATTTTCCAAGAATTAAACATAAACACATATGTTACTAAGAAAGCTCACGGCTGCAAAGATGTGCTTCATGAGGCCTGGAGCTGCTGCAAACGGAACTAGGTCAATTCTCTCACCAGAAAGGTTTACTCTCCCTGCTGATAATATTCAGAGGAGATTACTTCTATTATTATAATTCAGTCATTTCTTTTACAAAGGAAGGAAGTGAAAAAATGAAGACAAGTTAGCTAGGTATTAATGAAATGACTGCTTTTGTAAAGGGTCAATGGAATAACTTGGGGTCCCAATGAAGCCACTGGGGAGATCCTCTGGGACGCTGGCTGCCGACACCCATCTTTCGGCCCCTTGGATCTGACAGGGAAGCACACTGCTCCATCATTCCCAAACACTGACCCCACCACCTCTTGTCATCAGTGTCCCTTCACCAAAACACCACTTTGAGGAAGCTTCAGTTCTAAGAAACTTGACCACCTAAAAGTTTTCTCTCCAAAGCTCGGAGAGCTGCAGCTGAGTTTTATTTTCCAGGTGCGTCAGCAGTGGGAGAGTCATTTCCACTTCGCGAGTGCTGGGAAAGCCAGCCCTGGGGCCCCTTTTCCAGAAAGCGGAGCAGGCAGAGCAGGCGGGCTGTGGCAAGCGGAGAGGGCCGGAGGAGCGCGCCGGCGAGGAGGGCGGCAAGAAGAGCAGGGCGCAGGCCGGGCAGCCGAGGGCGCGCCCCGGGGAGGGCGCGGGGAGCCGCGCAGGCCCAGGGCCGCTTGCAGGGCCAACCCCTGGAGTCCGCTGGAACGAAGGCCCCAGGCAGCAAGACCTGGCCACTCCACTGGGTACGAAACGGCTTTTGTTTCAGCCCTTTAAAGCTCTTAACCTCTCCAGCAAGCATTTCCAAATAAGTTTCACTCCGCCTGACATCCCGAAGGAGACGTCATGCCATGCTGACGCCGTGAGATGCCGTTTCTAGCTCGAGCACTTGTTTGGGTCTGAAGAGATGAATGCCAGCAAGAGGATGTCCCCATCACGACCTTATTTTTCTGCATATTATTGGTGTGAGAGGTGAATGTCCACATCAAAGCAGATTCCCAGAGGTTTATACTATCTCAATTTAAAAAATATTAGCACTTGGCAGAATGCCCAACACAAGGTAAATGTTCAAGAATTATATATTGAATAAAGGTACATATTTGAAAGCAAACCCATTATCTATTCACCTCCTCTGTGTGTTTTGTATGCATGTAAGAAGGTGTGTGGAGCAGATGCTAATTAATGAATAAAGGAGGAAATGAATAGGTGCCTGGCAAGCAAACTTTAACAGCAGTAACATGGAAAACAAAGAAGAATATTGAGAGAATATAATTTTGTATTTCAGAACCAATCCTGAGGTGGACTAGAGTTTAAACACATAAGATAGAAAGTGGAAAGCAGAGGAATTTGAGAGCTGTGGAATACATACTTGGCCAGCTTTTTTCATCCAGAAAAAATCGGTATTTGTGCCTTAAGTGTATCTTAAAATAAAGGCTAAAACACTTTGGAAAGTAATATGTAATAATCTCAAACATTTTAATGACATGAAGAAACTTTTCACTTTCTCTCTCTCTCTGCTTTAATGAAAATAATAGACTATATTTGGGATGCTTAAAAATGGAACGACTTATATCTTGTGTTTGAACTTAAATGGCCTCAGGCTTGGAAGTCTAACCTCCTTGGACTGTATTAGCATTGGAGATTTTCAACTCTTCTGACATTTCTTTCTTTCTTTTTTAAAAAATATGTTTTATTGATTGTTTCAGAGAGAGGAGAGGGAGAGAGAGAGAGAAACATCAGTGATGAGAGAGTCATTGACTGGCTGCCTCCTGCACTCCCCCGACTGGGGATCGAGCCGGAAACCCGGGCATGTGCCCTGACCGGAATTGAACTGAGATCCCCTGGATCATAGGTCGATGCTCAACTGCTGAGCCACGCCGGCTGGGCTATTTTGACATTTCTAAAAGTTGCCCTGAAGATGGCATGACCCAGAGGTTAGTGGTCCTGACATTCTTTTTCAAAGATGTCAGGTGTCACCTTCATGAATCACAGGTCAAAATGTGAAATGAAAATTTATACTCCCTGGATCATTAGAAATAAAACAGATGGCCTGTTATATTTTATTATTAAATGAGCACAACTTCACTCTGAGGCCCAGTGCTCAGGGCTGTAAAGAGCCTGACTGCCTAACAGATGGCCCTTCTCCCCTCTCACCTTCTAGGCGACGGCCCAGCCCCTCCGGCACCCTTTCACCACCGGATCGTAGTAGCCAAGCAGACAGCTGTCAACAGCCTTTACACTGTGAGCAGAACAGAAATTTTAGGCGGGTAAGTCATGCTCAATTTTAACACACTTCCAACAAAAAAAGAGAACTTGCCAAGAGACGGATCCTGAGTGTTGCCTAAATATTTGCCGGTCTCTGCCTGAGAATCAGAAAGGTCAGAAACAAACATTTTAAGAGATTTTAACCATTTCTGACAATCACCCTTGGTCCCAGGAAGGTGGATGTGGGGACAGTGACTAAATTCCACGTTTATTATCTGCTTTCCTTCCCATGTCGCATGGTCCGAAGGTAAGAGACCCACTGTGAGGCACCAGTGGGTTGAGAAGCTGCCCAAAGCTTGAAGACAGAGAAACAAACTGTGGACACGAGTGAGCACTGTGCCCTCCTTGCAGCCCGTGCTAAGTCCTTATCGTTGTTGGTTTTCCATTTATGTTGTCATTGTATTAATTACTATCACCCATTTCAATCAATTACTTTCTTCACTGAAGAACTTCTTTGAAGGGCATCTCAGTGCACAGTCTCCTTGAAGAAATAAGAGTGGGGACCGAGCTCACTGCTGGGGATGCTCCTTCCTCTTCTACTTCAGTCACAGTCCCCTCTGATATCTTGTAATTTAAAGCCTAAATTCTAAAGTTTACTACCATGAGTATATCTATTTAAAATGGGAAGAGGAAAACAGGAAATTTGAACAAATATACACAGCATTTATTAACACCACCTTGGGAAACATCCAAGCTGCTGTAACGTGTGTTTACCGATTGCCCGCTGGGGGCGTGGTTGGCATTTGTCAAGTCCCTTCTCCCTCCTCCCGCCCTATGTTCCTTTGTCCTGGGCCGGGCACAGCCACCCAACTGCGTCCTCCTCAGCAGGCTGGCCGTGGAGAGCACCCCCGAGACAGGCTGGCTCGGGGGAACGGGCTTCGAAACAGGAGTAGGTGCCGGGGACTCGGGAGCACCCCTGCCTGCAGCAGCTTGCTTGGCCCCTCAGGGACCTCACTGCAAGCCCGCACCCGCTCTCTAAAGGCAGGCAGTGATTTGGCAGAGAGGCTCTGAAACAATCCCCAGGGTCTGTGCTGTTTCTGGTCAAGGTTGTCGATGGCTCCTTAAGACGCTCACTGGATCTTCTTGGTCTGCACCAGCTGCTGGCATCTCCTGTGTGGGCTCCACTCAAAACTGGCGGCCACATCTCACTGGGCACATAAGTTAGAGGAGCACAGACCAGTGTGTATTGTTGCCTTAAAGTGCACCGAGATCAGCAGCCACCACCTCTCCCTGTCAGTGATTAGACGTTCCAGATGCAGCAGATTATTTCTCACTTTGGGCAGGGAATCACTGGATCCCCAAAGATGTACCTGCAGCAGGCCCTTGAATTTCCTGGGGTTCACCTCCCAGCCCGTGGCCTGTGGGGTATTTACAATCCCAGCTCAGCATATGCAGTGGCCGGAGTGTATCAGTGTGTGGGGCCAGCAGGAACTCTGGGAGGTGGCCTCGCCACTCAAGGCACCTGCGGAATAAATCATGTGACAGTTGAGGGAGTCCTGAGGTCAGAGATGAGGCACCTCTGCGGAGCCAGGCAGCTCTGGGATTTTGCTAATCAAGAGAGAAAAACCATTTTCCTAATCAGCAGCGACGTGAGGCTCCCGCGGCCGTACTCCTGCGCCCCTGGAGAACAGCTGGAACAGCGGCTGGAATCCAAGTCCTCGCTTGGCTGTTAATGGACACGCCCGCTCTGCCCAGGGTGTGCAGCCTCGCTGAGTGGGGTGTGGTGGTGTCGTCACCCCGCCTCTGTGGGTTGTGGCCAAGGCCCTCACCTCTGCGGCCTCTAAGATGCCGTGGCCGCGGCCTTAGGCTCCGGTGCTGTTAGGGAAGCCCCCCGCGGCCCTGCTGTGATAGCCACCATCGCACCAGCAGGCACTGGGGCTCTGTCAGTTTTACTAAATCAGGAATCAAAGCCAGCAAGTCAGATTTGAAAATCGATCACCAGGGTGCATTGCTGTGTGTGATTACCTGTGTAAGGAGCTATCTTACAAAGTGAATATATGTTTATATCCAAGCTAAACTGTCGTAAAGCTCAGAAATAAGGATGTATATGTATTTTTGATTATATGTGTCTATATGTAATATTATTATTAATTTTTATTTATTTATGTGCAGTTTCCAAAAATAATTTGATGTTCACAGCCTGTACTGTTCACAAAGCCTAGCTTGTAACATTATTATGTATCCAGAACGACCCTAATTTTTCTATAACAGAGGCTCTCAAAGTTTAGGGTGCACATGAATTACCCAAGGAATGCTGTGAAATGCAGATTCCGGGGCCTCATCCCAGGCTCCTGTCTTGGTAGGTCTGGGGTAGAGCTGGGAACATGTATTCCTGCCCCCAGAAGGTTCTGATCCAGTGGCCCCCAGACCACCCTTGACACTGCTGTAGAAGCTCGTTGGCTACCGTAGATGCACTAACAGGTGCGCTCATTCAGACTCAAAACAAGAAATGCCCGGGCCGCTGCCTGGCCTGCCTGGCAGTGACCGAAGCCAGGTCCTGGGGGGACAGAGCCTCACGCTGCCTGGTCTCTCCCTCGGCAGGGGGCGCTTCGGCCAGGTTCACAAGTGTGAGGAGAAAGCGACAGGTCTGAAGCTGGCGGCCAAGGTCATCAAGACCAGAGACGCGAGGGACAAGGTAAGGGCCCCGCGGCCGCGGAGCCTCCCGGCCTGTGTCCTCACCTCGCTGAGCGCCTGTCCCTCTCCTCAGGACTCCGTGAGAAACGAGATCGCCGTCATGAACCAGCTGGATCACGTGAACCTCATTCAGCTCTACGACGCCTTCGAGTCTAAGAATGACATCGTCCTGGTCATGGAGTAGTAGGTGTTCCCTCCTGCTCCCCCTCCCGCTCCCCTGCGAAGCTGGGCACGTGTCCAAGGGGCCATGGGGGCCGCTCTGTCCGGCCTCAGAAGTTGCTAGGTCCACGCTTGGGGCACCGCTGCTTCCGACTTGCGAGTATAAGATAATTCATCAGTTTCAGAAAGGACATTACTTAGAAGTAGCTGCCTCCGTATGTGATTTTACTAATAAGAAGCAGGGTGACCACATAGATCTAACTTTATATGTGAGCTCTACTGTCAAAATCCAGCTTCCTTGGTGTTCTGGCTGACCTGGAGGGGAGTGGTTTTTGACTACATCTCACTTTCAGCCTAATCACTAATCCAGAGTTCGTGTCAAACTCTTACTCACTGGGGCTAAGAAACTTCCATTTAAAATTCGCTTTCTAAAAACTTAGCGTTTCGTTGGAAAGTGAGTACTTCTAACTGACACTGAATCAGTATTGTGATTCAGTTCATTATTTCCTCATTTTGGATTTTCTTTATCATTGTTCAATGGCAAATTTTGAATACTAAATATTTAGCATCAGCCACACAGAAGCTCTTTCTCACTGAAATTAGTCCAGGAGGCCCTGCCTGGCCCTCAGCTGGTATTTGGAACTTTCTTAGAGCCCTCCTTATTTCCTCCTGCTCCTGCTTCCTGCTGGTAATCTTCATCCAAGGGTATTTTTCCTATTGATTTTCACAGAGAATAGGAGGGAGGGAGGGGGGAGGGAGAGAAACATCGGTGTGAGAGAGACACATCGATTGGTTGCCTCCCGCTCGCACCCCATCGGGGCAGGGGATTGAACCGGCAACCCAGGAATGTGCCCTTGACCAGGAATTGAACCCGCCACCCTTTGGCGCCCGGGCTGGTGCTCTAACCATGGAGAAACACTGGCCAGGGCGGGGTCCTCTTTATCTCCTGTGTATGTTAGGAAATGGCAGACGTGACTCACTCCAGAGCTGTGGCCACTGGATGAGAGGGAGTTTGAGGCTGTGAGATGGGCGGTGGGTAAGACAAGGGCCTTTAAGCTGAGTCCTCGGAGACGGCGAAGAAGGCAGAGAAGGAACGGGGTGCGTGCCTCTGTAGGGAGAGTTAGAGGAGCTTGAACACCGAGCTGCTGCAAGGAAAACATGTTCATGAAGGAACCTTGACTCGGGACTTCACTCCTCTCCCCTCTGCAGCGTGGAGGGAGGCGAGCTGTTTGACCGGATCATTGACGACAACTACAATCTGACTGAGCTGGACACCATCCTGTTCATCGAGCAGATATGTGAGGGAATACGGCACATGCACCAGATGTACATTCTCCATCTGGACCTGAAGGTAGAGCTTGTTTTGCTCCTGACCTTTCCCCGCATGTGGATCAGAGGCCCTATCAGATCCTCTACACCAGCTCAGGACACTGACTCTGTCACTAGGTCATATTCAGGAATTAATACCAATCCAGATTCTTAACCTCATGTCCCCATTCCCAACTTCTGTCACCCACTAATATTTGCACTCTCCCTCTTTAGAGGCTACTCTTTAGATTCTTGGAACTTGCCTGTGCCAAAGGAACCCACATGGGAGATCGTTTCCCTAAAAGTTTAGAGTGGAAACCACCACCGCCATCACCAACACGTCCCCTTATTGTGCCCCTGTCATTATGTGTTAAGTACGTGGGAGAATTTTCCTAGGTCAACATACCCTAGTAGTAGCTAAACTTTCCAGCTCTCCAAGAGTCCCCAGCATTCTCCTTAAACTCATTCAGGAAGCTCTGGACTTGAGGGATTTATTTTTCGATGGGCACGCTAGAGCACTGAGGAGAAACCAATGGCAGAATGGGACCCAGGGCAGCCAGAGGAGTAGTGACGAAATGCTAAGGAGCCGAGGAGGGCGGTGGGTTGGACACCACGCTGGAGATGGTGGAAAGCTTCTGTGAGCAGCGGGAATTGGTTTCTCTCTCATGAAGTCCCTAGAAGTGAACTGTACCTGGTTGCAACCAATGAAAGAGCCAGGGCCAGGAAACGACCAGCTCTGACACTGGGCTGGGCACCATGAAGCGGATCTCCCGCGTGGCTCAGCCATTTTCCCGTTGGCCTGTTTTCCCAGCACGGCAGTGAGACGAAGGATTCTATGTAACATGCCATCTATGGTAAATCATCAGGGGTTGCAGAGCTAAATACACTTAACTTCCTTGAATAGATTCCCATGGGCCTCTCTCTAACTTGTTTTCCCTCGCTGTCTTGATTTATGGACTCTGCCTCTCGAGTCCACAGGGCAGGAGTAAGTGGTACATAAAACAGCAAAGTCAGAGGTTAAAAATCATGAGCAAAGCTCTGGCTGTGAACTGAGTTGATAATGCGCGTTTTCATGGAGCATTTCATTGAGTGCTCGTATTCTGCAGATATCCCTAAAGGGATTTGATTGGCAGCTGGCGCTAGGACCTGACCTGTCGTAAGCCAGACAGCTCCCTGTGTGGCTTCATGACGCTGACTGAGGACTTGCAGTGGGTAATTTCAGCTCCAGCCTGTAGGTGAAGTGATAAAGGCGGTGGCTACATGGGCCTCTAAGGACCACTCAGCCCTTCAGAAAGCTCCTTGGAAGGAAAACTGCCCAAAATCTTACGAGTGCCCCTCATATGTAAAGGAGATTAGCGGTGACTTTAAAACACTGTCCTTTATATTTTCCTGTTTTACAAATCTTATCCAATAAATATGCTTTAATTCCCTAATTATAAGAAAATAACTTCAGAAGTGCCCTGAAGCTGCTGCTTCACATTCTGCAAACAAATTTTTTCTGTCACAGCCTTTGACAACTGGACAGCTTTATACATGATTGACCAGTTATTTAAGCATAAAACCAAATGTTCTTAGATGGCACCCACCTTTCTATAAATAGTTTTTAACTCGTGGACATCTGTTTTAGAGATCTTTTAGAAAAGAGCTTCCAAAGCCGTTTTACCTAACCCAATGGACTATGCTATTTCATGAAGTGTTTCTGAGGATCTGATCTCGTCTGAACCCCCTCTCTACCTGGACAGGCTGGGCGGGGGCTTCCAGGGTCCCACCTAAGGGACAGGACATGCCCCCAGCAATCAGGGAAGATTCGAGATGGATTAGAGTTTGAGAATCTCAGAAAAGTTGTTGAAAATGTTCTCATTTATGGATAATCTGAGCTTTAAATCAAATCTCTTGTATTTCCCTGATCTTGGTTTTTCTGCCCTAACAAACGCAGGCACGTGTAAGACATTCTGTAGACACTCGGTTTCAGTGCGACCACCTGTTTCTCCCCCTTCACCCCAAGACTGTCAGGTTGGCAGGGCAAAGTCTTACCAGAATCAAGCTCCAAGGGGATACTTCGTCAAGGGTTTTAGGCACTGAGACCAAACTCCATGCAACTTTGGAACTGCAGAGAATGAAGAATGAAATGGGGGGAGCCTTCCTTCGACACACGGCTTTCCTGTAGACCAAGCACATTCTAGTGCACATTCGGGTGGCTGTTTAAATGAATCAGGCCATTTCTCTTAGAACTCATAAATCCGTGGGTAAAACAGTCCTCCAAGAAGGGGAAATTCATACTTCATAATTTTAGGGGCAGATGTCAAGCTGAGACGCCCCCACAGTGCATCTGGAAGCACTGAAGCAGCCCCCTGTTCTTCCCTCGGGGAGGCCGGCCGCGCTCACACAGCACGGCCACGGCAGGCGCGGGGCGGGGCGCGGGTAATGCACATTTGGCATGGCACCCAAAACCTCGTCTACCACATAATTAAAGGGGAAAATACCCACGCAGACGGGCCAGCCCCAGAGTGAAAGGCCTGCTATGTTTTTCCTGAGCATCGTTGTATTTTTAGTTGTGGTTCAAGGACAATTTGAGTGAATGATGGTTGTTTTCATTGCTAATGTGTCTCTTTCTCCTGGCAGCCTGAGAATATCCTGTGTGTGAATCGGGATGCTAAACAAATAAAGATTATTGATTTTGGATTGGCCAGAAGGTACGTCTACTTGAACATAGGTGTATGAATGGAGTTGGGAGCATGACGGGTGCTTTTTCTTTGCAAAGATAAATCTGATAGATATACCCCTTGGTTTCAAACCCTCACTTAGATTTAACGTAACAAAAATTATGTTTCAGCTCTACCTTGCTGACTTGGGGGTTTGAATGTTTAGAAATTTCTACAGTGCATGCAAGAAAAAGATAAAAAGTTAAAACCTAATATAGTGAAGTTGTTAAATTTGAAAACATGAATTTAGAAACTTTAAGAGTTTGTCTTAGTCTTTCACATTTGTTCCATTTGTAAACAGATTTACTTTTAACAAATCAATAGTGTAAACAAGATTGCAAAGGGTCTGGCACATCTAAGGTTTTTAAGGGAACAAAGAGCTTACAGGGACCTCAGTACATAAGTGATGAACATAGAACAGATGTTGTAAATTATCACATTTAATTTATTCATTACTATGGGCTTATTCAGTCCATCTACATGTCAAGGATCATATAGGTTTTTATTTGGTCAGATTCTATAATTCAGGTGATCTAATTGTTCTGAGTGGCTTTTCTCATAACCACTTCAGATTATGAAGGTTTTACTGTATTTTATGACTTAAGACTCTTAGAACATCTTCACAAATTTTTGACAATGTGCGATTTCCTTTAAAGCTTATTTATTCTAAATTTCCCAGATGGCTGAAGTTATTTTGTCTATAGACTGCATCTTTTCAATTTCCATGATTTTTGATGGATGCTCTCCATCTCTCTGTGTGTCTTCTAAATTTCAGATACAAACCCAGGGAGAAGTTGAAGGTGAACTTTGGAACCCCAGAATTTCTCGCCCCCGAAGTTGTGAACTATGACTTCGTTTCCTTTCCCACGGACATGTGGAGTGTGGGGGTCATCGCCTACATGCTGTGAGCAGATCTCCAGGCCCTGCCCTGTATTCTCAATCGTCACGCATATTCTATGAGGTTTTGCTATTTTGAACAAAAGCTCTAATTTAGGTCTTTTAAAAATAAATAACACGGCACCATAGTAGGTTGCTTCCCAGGCTCTGTTGAGTACTGTGGGTGAAAAGAGTAAATTATGAAAAAGTACCTGTATATCTTCTTCTCTGGTCACTTCAACTCCTAGGATACCACCCAATGCCTTAAAAATAATTTAAAAAGCAGCCCTGTGTCCCCATCTCTTGAATGACTAATGCCAGCCTTACTCCCCAGAGGCCACACTCCGGTTTGCCACGGGCGTGTGTGGCGGCCCTTCTCAGCCGTGAATGCTGTAAGGGGGCCTGTGCTGGCCTGTGAGACACGCCATCAGGTGCAGCGGCCACCTAGTCGCTGCAGTGCTATAACGGGAGGGGGAAGGGGGAGGTAAAAAATAGATATATTATAAAATTATGTTTAAATATTAGGTTATTTGCTTTCTTTCAGCTTTAAATGACAGAAACACAAAAAGCAACATATCTGTAAAGGGTTTGAAGATGTTTTAAAAGATACTCACCCGGACCCCATGTCTTGCAGACTTAGTGGTCTGTCCCCCTTCCTGGGCGATAATGACGCCGAGACCCTGAGCAACATCCTGGCCTGCAGGTGGGACTTAGAGGAGGAGGAATTTCAGAACGTCTCGGAGGAGGCCAAGGAGTTCATCTCCAAGCTTCTCATTAAGGAGAAGAGGTAACCCCAGCTCTTTCTGGGCTCCGGAGGAAGTTGGGGTGATAGAGGAGCAGTGTGCTGCCAGGGCTGTCGGCTCATGGCAGAGGACCGCTGAGTCCCCTTCGCGAAGTCTCTGATGCCGGCCCCGAGGTATCGGTAGGAAGCGCTCGATGCTCCTGGCCCAGTTTGCTGACATGTGGGACTGCCTTGGTGGCGAGGCTCGAGCGGAGCTGCACACATGACCCTCCTTTGCCTTTTGCAATAGGATCTAGCAATTAAGGGCTCTTGCTGGGCCTCAGCCGACTCACCCTCAAAATGAAGGGTTTGGGATGAGCTTTTCCAGGACGCCTTTCACATATGTGAAGCATGGATACAACTCTGTGTAGCTGAGCATTTAACTATCACTCAGTTGAGGACCTGCAACGGGCCAGACGGTTCCAGGCGCTTTACAGACATTATCTCTTTCAACTCCCACCTAGTTCCCTGAGGTGGAAAGATCGTGGCATTTTATGGATGAACTCTCAGGAGTTTGCCCAAGGTCATACAGCTAGTAAGTGGTAGAGCTATAACCAAACATAAGCCTACCTTCCCCGAGGCCATGCTTAACTGTTACACATTCAGGGGCCTTCTCTACTCTGCCCTGCTGGCACAACCTTCACCTAAAGCCCAGCCAGCGGAGAGAGTGGGCTTGCCTTCTAGTACAGTAGGTAGTTTTTAAGATTTGCAGGGCTAACAATACTTGTGTTGTTTTATTATCTTTTTGGCTTTTGAGTCATTAATGAGCATGACTGTGAAGCAATACACAGGAGGGAGTATGGAGGGGCTGGTGACACACACCATGGGAAGAGTCCGGGTCTGGCGCGGAGCCTGACACACAGGAGGTGCTTCTCCTGGCCTACAATCTGCCAGAGAATGTGCTGTGGGTGTTGACAGGCGTGCGAAACCCAGTCCCAGCCCTTAGGTGACTCATGATCTAATAGAAGAGAGAGGTATTTTTAAAAAGATGTAAAACAATGTGAGTAATGCAGAGGCAGAGTATATTGACAGGGGCCAGAGCAGAGTCCAAGAAGGACGCGGGGGACTTACCGGGCTGGGGGCTGGGTCTGAGAGGAGGGTAGGGAGCAGACATGGGCTTTATCTTTGATGGGAGGCACACTTATGGAAAGCTGATGTTGCTGTTATTGTTTATAACACTGAACGCTAAGCCGTGAACAGGGAAGTACATCAGCTCTATCAAATCTTTGGTCACATTTACTGAGAAACCTATTGAGAGACACAGTAAGTCCTCTCGTAATGTCATCCATAGGTTCTTGGAAACTTGACTTTAAGTGAAATGACATATAATGAAACCAACTGTACCATGGGCTAATTGACATAAACAAGAGTTAAGTTCCTATGGCATATTTCTGGTCACAAGAGCATTAACAAACTTGTTAAATGATGACCCAAAACACCAAAAAATAAAGGTGAGCTATGCATACATAAGAAAGATTAATAAAAACAAGGTAATGATTTTCCACCCCACTTATTCCAGTTCAGGGTCAAAAGTGTCTGGAGCCCGGAGCCCATCCAGTGGTTCAGGGCACAGGCAGGACCCACCCTGGACAGGACCCCCTTCCATTGCGGGCCTGTCACCCCCCCACACTCAGGTGGGATAGAATAGACATACCAGTCACCCATGTGCACATCTCAGGGGTGTGGGAGGAAACCGGGGTGTCCAGAGAAAACCCTCGCAGATGTGGGGACAGAGTGCCACGCCACAGTGGCCCTGGCTGAAATCAACTTTTTTCTCAACACTGTAAGGAAACGGACATTGAACATAATGACGTTACTCGAGGGCCCGTAATACAGGTTCACATGTTATCTGATTTGATCGCATGGGGATCCCGAGGGGTGTGGCCGCTGTCACCAGTGTTACTGCTGAGCGAAGTGAGGCAGCCGGGGCCCTGGGGAGAGTCGGCTGGCCTGCTGCACTTTCCGGCCTGGTGCTGCTCCCTTCGTCCGCAGGCTTCACCAGCCCCTAAGGGGCAGCGAGTGTGCGTGTGGGCGCAATGACAACTGGCTAAGTACTCAAGTCAGTACTTGATGAAACTAAGACCGACATCAAATATTGGTATTATAGAATATAAAATGCTCTTTCTCAGTATTTATATTAATTTTCCACCTATTTACTTGACTCCTTAAAACTTCTTAAATAAAAAGTTAGTAATACGTATTATTCAACAGTTTAATACATACATTGCTTTTGCAAGCATCAGAAATCACTGTTGCATTTTGTTCTTACAGTAACAAACATATGTTTAATTCTTCAGCTGACTGAGAGTTCAGTTTATGAAGCTTAGTCATTACACCAAGATTGACTACTTATATTTGAAAGTAGACGTTCAAGAATTTTGGATTTTTGCTCTGCTCTGTCTTGCCCTTGTTGTTACCCTGGTTGAATTAGATGGTAACCTACACAATGCTGACAATTCCCCAGCAGTCAGAGTGGATGCGAATTAGCACTGGGTGCCTGGTCTCCCAAGACAGTGGCAGAGCCAGGGCAAAGGGCAGGTGCAGGCCCGTCGGGTGTGTTCCCTCTAACCTCTGAATCCCCTTCAGCTGGCGAATAAGTGCAAGTGAAGCTCTCAAGCATCCTTGGCTGTCAGACCACAAGCTCCGCTCCAGACTCAGAGCACAGGTAACCAAGGCTCTTTGTTTCCTCTCCTGGTCGGCCTCGGTCTCTGATGACCAGAGGCTGGAGGTACCTCAGCTTTAAGCCAGGTGCTTTCTAATTCCTTTTCTCTCAACCTTCAAATATTGTGCTAGTGTTAAATTGCTTAAAATGCTTTTATTGAGTAGTTTGTGTTGTTAAAATACATGTTAATTGTTATGTTTATTGTTAAATCGTTGTACCTATTATAAACTATACTATGCATCCCTACTTAAACACACATATAGCCTAGATTATATAAACATATAAAGATGATGATATGCTAATGTATGTTATTCCTCCTTAAAACAGAGCTCAGAATTCTAGCTTCTATGCTTACCTGGTCTAGTCTGCTCTGGGCACCAAAAACTATAATACTCAGTTTGGTGCTGATATTAATATATGTACGTGGGCAGGACACTCCCACTGGAGACTAGATGACTGAAGTATTTGTTGAGAATAGTGGAGCCCACACCTGCAATAACTTCTTATAGTAAATTCCCCATCTACTCTCATTGCCTTAATTACCACTTATATTCTGATTCCCCCCCGCCCACCTGTCCCTTGGCATAGATTTCTTCCCTAAACTTTAGGTGCACATATCCACTGTGTACTGGACATTCCACTTGGATCTTCTCCTAAACTGAGCTTGCCTCCCCACCTCCCGTGGTCCTCAACCATCCTCCCAAAACACCCCACTCAGTGCCTAAACCAGACCATGGGCATCTTTTTTTACTCTCTCCCTCAACCCCCTCATCTCATGTTTAATTCATCTCCAAGTTCTGCACTTTATTTTCCCTAATTGTTTCTGGAATCCGTCTATCCCCTCCATCCCCATGGTTATGCTGGTCTGGGTCATCCCTCGCCTGAATGACCACAATAGCCTTCTCTAGACTATCTCCATCCAAATCACTATGGATTATACAAATGACAGAAACAGATGTGTAGCATTTATGTAACTCTACTAAACATTTAGGATGTTCAACTGGGCAGGATGCATTCAGAGCAATCAGCAGTCTGTGCCTTCGGGCTCACGGAGTGTAGGCCAGAGGCGAGCTGTCCGGGTGCCTCCGCCCGGGGTGCGTCTGAGACACCCTCTCCCCCATCTCGGCTCCTCGCCCTCCCCACTCCCTGGGGTGGTGGAATGGAGCTTTTCCACTGACCAGCAAACCTTGGAATGACTATGCTTCAGGTTCTCATTTTTTCCACGTTCAGTTTTTATTGAAATTAACTTTGCTTCTAAATTCAGCATCAGTACTCAATTTTATTTGTGTCTGAATATACCTTTCCTTGATAATTGGTACTGATGTCAAGTAAAAATAGACTTATTACCTAGTCGGTACCTTACCCAGCCTACATAAACTGCTTATTAGGGTCAATGACTTATTTTGGGCCAATTTTCCACCAATGTATTTTTACTGAAGCTTATTGGTGTCTAAATACACTTTGAGGTGGTAGGACAGTATGGAAACCACAGCAGATAATTAATGACAGTATACTGTTTAGAAAGTGTTCAAAAATATTTTTAAAACCATGTAATAACAACAACAAAAATCACCTTTTTGCTATTCTATCGAACTGCTGGGACCTAAGGTAGATAGATATTTCAAGAATGGTAAGAATTTAAAAAATATTCCATTGCATAAATCTAGTTGGTTATCATAAAAATTATAACCATCAGCACCGTTCCAGGCGCTGTTCTAACTGCTGTACACATTTACCTCACTTCACCCTCGCACCTGTCCTCTGCATCAGGCGTGGTTACGATCCTCACAGGGTGACAGCTGAGGAAACCGAGGAGAGGGCGTAAGTACTCGTGCAGGATCCCACGAGGCAATGCCGAGCCAGGGTCGGGGCGCAGGAGGCAGGCTCGGGGGTCTGGGCAGTGTCCCTGCCCCGCTGTCCTGCTGGCTAAAGCGCTGCTGGGTGACGGGCCCGAGGATGTTTCCAGAATGAGTTGTGTACCATACAGTTTTATAAACTATTATTTATCTATTTTAATTGTTAAGCTTAAGAGCACTTTCTTTTTACCCACTCAGCGTGCCTCTATGCAGTCACTAAATTTAAAAAGATTTTTTTTCTTTGCTTCTGTATTAAACTCAGGATGGTATATGTGGTTCTCAGCTTCTCTTGAGACCCCAACCATCCGTACATAACCCATCCTCCATCTGACTCAGCTCTCGGAGAGGAACAGAGCATCCCAAACCACAAATCTATTAGAACCCGGCCAGCACCTACCACAGACAATAAACGCTTTGGGGCCAATGGAAGGAAAATATGACCTGGCTTCTTTTCTCCCAGAGCTAATAAGCTTCTACCTTCCATTTCCAGTCCCAGCACCACTCCCTTAGCTCCTGCCCTTCTTCAGATTCACTGAACTAGTAAAACAACCCATGCACTGATATTCAACCTCCACTGGCTCTTTTCTCTAACTCACAATCATAATTTCTTCAGTTACCACTCCGATCATATCACCCCTGATCAAACAGTTTTCAAGTGTGCACCGTGGTCCACGGCAGGCTCGGCCAGCAGTCCCGCCTGGCAGTGTGTCCTGACCCCGCATCCAGCCTTGCTTCCACTCCTCCCTCCAGATCCGCCCCAGTCATGGCGACCATCTAAGGCCTATTTTAAATGCCACCTCTGTTAAGATGGGTCTTCTCAGTCCCCCAAATGGAGGTGCTTTCTCTGCCTTCCTGAGCCTCCCATGCAGCACCTAACTCCTGTCCGCTGGATTTGAAAACTTCTGGAAGAAGCAGTTTCTGTGTCTGACAGGCCTTTGTAGTCACCGCTGCCCCAGCTTCATCTTGACTCTGTGCTCTGAATAAGTGAACATGTCAAGGGAGTTTTGACAACACACACACACACACACACGTGCAAAATGCAGGTGTCACCAGGTGCTAAGCTTTGCCCCTGAGGGGAGGGTAGTGATGGCAGGGGCTCCAGAGGAGAGTGGGGCATGTCTGAGCTGGACTCACCATATCTGTCAGGGCTCCTTAGCAACTGGGCTTCAAGAGCTTGAAGAGAATGTTCTACTCAGTAACAAGTTATCGACTGTAGTGTTTCATAAGTCAAGGACTGAGGGAAAAACTCTGACCCTTCCCCAAATGTCCTCTGGTTTTCCTAGGAAAAGAAGAACTACTGCTCGGATGCTCAGGACCTTGTGGCCCAATAGTCTCCAGAAGGGAGCCCTTGCAAGGTTGGTCTCAGGTCCTCTCCTGAGGAGGTGTGCGTGCAAGCCTAGGAGAAAGCGGCTGTTTGTTGCACTGTGTGGGGAGCAGGGCGGTGTTCTGGCTGAGGTGGGGAGGGGGCGCAATCACACTGCAGCATTTGCACCCCGGCTCTGCCATTTTCTAGCCCAGAAACCTCGATTTCCTGGCTTGTGGGCTGGGGACAGTATTACTTCCCAGGCTTTTGAGTGGCTCCAATGAAATAATCCAAGCAAAGCCCTGAGGCTGGGCCTGGCACATAGTAGATGCTCAATAGGTGCCAGTAGCTGAACAGAAACTCCTCTGGTAGTCTTTATCACAGTTGTGCCAGGTTGGCGGAAGTAATGTCTGTTCTGCATGGGCAGGTAGACCAAGCCTCAGATACTCAAAGACTAACTCACTCCCCAAAGCCACACTGCCAGTCAGTGGTGGAATGCAGCCCTCTCAGTGTCTCCGAATCTAAAACTCACACCTTCTCTCTCTTCTGAGCTGCCTCCCGGTCTTCATCCAATTGTGGGCCCTGAGGACTCTACCCTGCTTAGAATTCTGTTAGAATTCTTTAGAGGGAGTTTTACATGTGAATATGCTCCATTATATCAGTAAGCTAGCCCTATTTATGCGCAAAAGGAGAAGCCTAGAAAGTGTACTTATTACAGAGGACTCTTAGAAAGCCAACATTATGTCCTTGTTGGGGGGCCATTTGCTCTCCAGCAAGTCAGCTCCCTAATCTTAGGCAGTAAGCCCATGGCCCTGTTGTCACTCAATTTTAACAACTATGTAGGACCTAAAATTTGTGAACCTGTGTTGTTGCTGCCCTCTGGTCTCGGTCTTTTATTCTGTATCAAACCTGGCTGTCCTTGGGAGTTACAGCAATTAACAAATCACCGGAGTGCACAGGAGGCCACAAATGCTTGGCAGTCCGTCTGGGCACTGGCTCCGGTGTGGCCTGGGGCTGGGGACTTGGTGGCTCAGGTCAGCCTCACTCCCAGGCTGCCAGGGTCTGCCCAGCTCCTCTGATTTGTATTTATTCTGGTCTTGAGGTTTTTGTTTGCCTGTTGGACTGTGTATATTCTTGTAAGCTTCCTTGAATCTTCTATAGAGTAAGAACGGGTAGAAATAAATCAATGTCATAATAAAAGTCACAAACCAGCATTAGAAACGCACTTGGCCTTTGGTGTAAGGGTCACTTACTTAGGAGCCTATTACTTATCTAGAAATCTATGAACAGCCACAGGAAGGCTTGCCCTTTGAGCAAGGACCTTGACTTTTTAGGAAGTATGTTGCCACATGTGCATAAAGAAGGGGCTCCCCCGCTCCCAGGCCGGGTGGCAGTGCTCACCGGGGCACCGGGGCCTTGGCCTCTGCTGGGAGCCCCGAGAGCCCAGGCCATGGGCAGGCAGTAGCCTCTGTTGCTCCTCTGTCTCTTCCCCCTTCCCCAGAAGTCCTTTTGTCCCCAGCTACCGCAGGCCCCGAGAGTTTGGCACAAACCACCTTCCCGCACAAACCCAGGAGTCATTTCTGAGGCCTGGTGGGAAGGGATTCACTGGGTGCCGGGGGCTGCACTGCTAGGAAGGCTGTCCCTGGGCTGGCTGGGGCAGGTGGGAGGTGTAAGGTCCTTCCACACCGAGTTAACGTGTTGACGCCAACGCTGTGGAAGAGAGTGGCTGTCACTACACAGAGACCGAGACAAAAGGACTGAGCTGGCCACCCTGGCCCAGGGAGGTAAGGCCCTCTTTGCGGGACTAGCTCGACCAGCCAGCTCTCTGAACCCGGCCATGTCTGCCTCCTGACAATCGCTTGGGCTGCCTGCCGTCCTTTCCTGAGTCCCTCAGCACCATCGAACCACAGAGAGTCAGTCACCTTGGTCCCCAGCAGGCTCGGACTGGTCATTGCAGGTCCACACACTGTGGTTCCTTCCAAGTTCATTTTCTTAGTTTTTGTTTTCAGATTAAAATGAAAGCTTAAGATATGAACTTTGGGAGCAGCCTCACATTTTTGAAAAAATAGCTCATTCTTCACAATACTTCCTGCCAGCTAAGATGGGGTTTTTGGCAAGATCTATTATGAGTAAAACCAACTTTGAGATAATATTGATTTTAGAAATCTGGTGGTTGAAGATTATTTCTGTGGAAAAAGTCTGACTTCCAGGTCCCATGAATAAGGCATAATCCACAATGTAAACTGTGGCATATAAATTTCCTGCAATTTGTTAGAGGCTTTTTGATGCGTTGAGGAAACACCCTAAAGATCTCTCTAGAAATGGGGGCATTTCACTGTGTTTCCACCACATCTTTTGCTGGCCGTGAGGTGTCTGTTTGGGACCTCCTCAGATCCATAGGAATGATGTAGGGCGAGAACGGTGTGGGGCCAGGTCAGATGCGGGGCTACAGCAAGTGGAAGTCTCCCCGAGACCCGCAGCCCCACTTGGAGCTGACAGAGTGGACCGTGGCAGCAGCCCCGGAGGGAACAAAGAGGCCTTGTCCTCCGACGTGGCAGAGAGCACTAAAATATCTTGCATAAACTGAAAACCCCAGCCCCTCTCTGGTAAGCATTTGGAACCTTCAAGGGGTTCTTTTTCCCTCACATGCACACACACATTATAAAAACCGTGTGTGGTTTTCCTAAGGGCACAACCAACTAATTACAATTTTAAAAGCCCTGTTGAATTAACAGGAGTCATGTTTTGCTTGCTTTGCAGGAAAACTGCTGGGGTGGCTGCTGCTTTGAGATTTTTGGAAAAATCAGCAGTTCTGATGCCTTGACCTGGACGATGACTGACGGCCTTGGGGGTGTGGGGTCCTCCGCTTTTGAATTCGGAGCCCCTGGTCCCAAGGGGACCCCCGCGCTCTGGTCCGGGGCACAGGCCAGGCGGCGCCTCTTCCCTCGCCGCCCACGCCCGTGGTAGTGCGCACGGGAGGGGTTCCTCCATCTCGAGTTTTTAGTTTTTATGTTTATTTCTTGGTTTTAGTCACGGGACAGGGGTGCATTATCTCTGCTATTCCCAGTTTTTTAGCACAGCCGTGCTGGAGATTTGCTTAAAACCTGGAGGATGCATTTGGAGGGAGAAGACTGCTTCCAGTCATTAGGGGTGCCTCTCCGAGGGGTGATCGTGTCGCCGGGAAAAACGCAAAGTCGGGGCACCCTGAACACGCGCTTCCCTGACGTTATTAGTTTAGTTTGTTCTGAAACCCGGTGAATTCAACTGATAATTTGCTTTCTCTGAAGTCCGAGGACAGAGGCAGGGCCCCGCCGCCTCCGTCTCCTCCCCGCAGCTTCCCCCGCGGCGGACTCCGCTGCGCGCCTTCCCTGCGCCGGGCGTGGCCGGGGCGCGGGGCGCGGGGCGCCGGGCGCGGGGCGCGGGGCGCGGGGGGCGCGGTGCTGGGGCCGGGACTGCGCCCGGGGCGGCGCGCCCCCGGGACGCGGTCAGCGAGGCGGGCTCCCAGCCCGCGTCTCTGGTTCCGAAGCGTTAAGAAGGGGCGGGAGCCCAGGCCGTGCCGTCCAGTGGTTAGGGCGTTGGCCTGCCCGCCGCGGGGTCGCGGGTTCGAGTCCAGGCCAAGGTCACGCACGGTTCCCCCCCAGCCCCGGGTGGGGCTCCTGCGGGAGGCAGCCGACTGATGTCTCTCTCCAGACCTCCCGCCTCCTTCCACTCTCCAAAATCAATGGAAATAATGACCTCGAGGGAGGATCAGCCAAAAAGGGGGGAGTGAGGCCAAGGCGCCTGCGCGCAGAGAGGCGGGCGCTCGGGCCTGAAGCGCCCGGGCGGAGGCAGAGCCGCGGCCCAGCGCCCGCCCTCCCCCGGGCACCGCCCCCCGGCCTCCCCGGGCACCGGTCCTGCGGGTCGCCAGCGGGTGTCTGTATTCGAGCGTCTGTATTTCCGGCTGTCAATGAGGCTCCCGCTGCGCCCGAGGCCGTGGGATGAAGTGACAGTGGGCTGGGGCGGTGGCCGTGGCCGTGGGAGCAGCCGAGCTCGCCGGGCTCCCCGTCGTTCCTCAGGCCCCGCGGGCCCTGGAGCGCCCCGCGCACGGCCGTCGGGGCAGGTCCTCGCTTTGGTGTAAGGAACAGAGGAGGCAGAGAGAGGGATGTGTCGTTCAGCGAGGGCCACGTGCCACTGCGAGGGCCACGCGCACTGCGAAGGCCACGCATCACTGCGAGGGCCACTGCGAGGGCCACGCGTCACTGCGAGGGCCACACGCAGTGCGGCCGAGCGGCTGTAACACGGGCTCCTTCCTGCCCACGCGCTCCTGCTGGAGGCACGGCTTCCTTCCCTCGGCCGTGCCTTCCCCACGCGGGCTCCTCCGGTCCCTGTTACGTGACTGTGCGCACGACGTTTAGTTTAGCTTCCTTAAGAAGGAAGGCCCCGCGCCTGCAGTGTGGCGTCGCCGCGCCGCGGGCAGCGGGCGGTGCGCGCAGACCGGGAGGACCGCCAGCCCGCGCCCGCTGCCAGGCTGGCCGCAGGGCGCGCCCCGAGGCTGAAGGACGCGAGGTCCGGGGCCGGGCCCCCGACACCCGGCAGGGCCCCCGCCTGGGGCGCGGCTCCCCCAGCCCCGCTCGGCCTCCGCTGGCACACAGCTCTCCCGGGCGCACCGCACCTGGAAGACAGCGTAGGCCAAGCAAAGGAATTATTTTTTTGCCAAATTAACCCACTGATGACCCTGCATTTAGTGGGTGTGATTTTTTTCAGAAAAGGCTTAGAGAGGAGACTGGACTTTGAAACCGGATCTCCCTTGAATTTGCAGTTAAATTTCCACATTTTGAGGAGGAGGCCTCCCCATGCCAGCAGGGCGCCTTTCACAGGACAGCCAGGGTCCTTTGCATTGCAGAGTAGGTGACCACAGACTAGTTCTGTGAAAGCAGATCGCTTCAGGCCTTGCGCGCCCTGTCGCCTTCCTCCAGCCCTGTGTGGCTGCTCCTCCAGAGCCCTGGTGGGCCGGTGGCTGCCCTGGTGGGAAGGAGACCCTGCGCAGCGGAGAAGTCAACCAGCATGACCCAGGGAGGCCGAGTCGGCTAGACTGGGGCTATTGTGATCGATTTTTCCAAGAAGCCGTTAGGATTTGAGAGCCTGTACTTCTCCACCCTCTTGACATGATGTGGCTTCGCTCACTTGAAGTAGGCAGTTGCCCTTCCTTTAGTAAATGGAGGAAATTAAACACTGATGTGGCCCTTCCCACTGCCTGGAGAGAGAGACCTCACAAACCACTGGAGAGGAAGCGTGTGCACGTTTGTAATGTGTAAGATACCAACACTTACCCAGAATCTGTTGCTGTTTAAAAATCTGAGAGAAAGGGCTCATGCCCCAGTTTGTAGCACAAAAATCTCTGAAATGAATTCTCACCTGAACCCACCTGAATAGATTTCTTGGTTGAAATTGGATAATTCCTATGTTTGTTGAATACCATAGGTTTCTTTTTAGTTGTTTTTTATCTGACTTAATATCATTTTGCTTTCTTTCCTCAAAAATATAACTAGGCATGCCGCATTGTCATGGCGTACTCTGATGTGAATGTGTTTTTGCTTTTTGTTAATCCCCACCACAGTATATTTTTTCTATTGATTTTTTAGAGAGAATGGAAGGGAGAGGGAGAGAGAGACACACACACACATCAATTGGTTGCCTCCCACACCTGCCCCAACTGGGGCCAGGGGTTGACGCTGCACCTGAGCTACATGTCCTTGACCGGAAATCGAACCCAAGACTCTTCACTGGGTGGGCCAACACTCTAACTACCGAGCCAAATCGGCCAGGGCTGAATGTGTTTTGAACATGTTTTGAAAGATGTGTGAATACTTATATTTTCACCATTGTTATAAAAATTCATAAATATAGCAAAATTTTTTCTTGTTTCAGTATCTAAAGTATGGGTTTGATATTAGGGAAATGAAGGTCTTGCTCTTTAATTCATTGCTTTCTTGTCCCTCCTGCCCCTCTACCCTAGCTCAGCAGTTAGGCAGCGGAGCCGGTAGGATTACGTGCGCTTGGTCAGTTGGCTACAGGCCAGGTGAGGGAGTCTCATTTGGAAAACTCATTTGTGAAAGTGTAATGGCAGGGAGGCTGAGGGCACCTCCCTGGGGGTGGCCGGTAGGCTCAATTCAGCTCTCTGTTCTCTGGCAAGCCGGTCATGTAGGGGGCACGTCAGCATTGCGCTCAGTTCTCCCCAGCCACCATGCTCCCAGCTCACTTTTGCTATTTTAATTTTATTTTATTATTTTATTTTATTTTATTATTTTATTTTATTATTTTATTATTTTATTTTATTTTTTACTTCCTTCTTGTTTTCTTAAATTAGAGTCAAAGCCCATCTTCTTATTTATTGTGATGCTCCCCTAAAAGCCTTTTTAGGATAAAATTTATATTTCCAGAGGTAAGTTGCTTTCTGTCCTAAAGAAAACTTGTTGCTGGACTTACTAGAAGTTCAGTTCCTAGACGGATTCCTTCCTGGCAGAGCATGAGTCTGCAGTTTCTTATACTAGAAGTTCTAGGTATTTCTCCCAGCTCAATTTTAGTTGGGTGTGTTTTTCTCACGTGGTTTTTATATAAGCAGTTTCACCTTCCATGAAGGCTTATAATTCAACTACTACTTATTCAGAAGAGCAGAAACGTCGGATCCCTGAGTGTTCACATGCTGACTTACAGGTGTTTTGTAGTTTTCTCAGCTGGTAGATGTTGGTGAGTCTTTTGGATGCGATGCAGCTGTGCAGATAATAAATAAACATGGATTCATAATGTGGAGATTGTGTATCTCAACTACATTCTTCTTTCTGAATATCATTTCATTCAGCTGCATGTCATTGCCTTAAGCAGATGTAAACTGTCATGTATTTGTCTTATATTGAAGAATAAACATGGACCTTATTTATCCTTTGGCTAATGAGCTAAATTATTCAAATAAGTGGTCTTGGAAAATGCAATACAAACTCTCTCCTTTATGTCAAACTCTGACATGTTAGGCCGATGACATTAAGAACCCAGACACATTAAAAGAACGGTGTCACACTCACAGGGGCTCCAGAACCATCTGCAGGAGCACGGGCTGGTCCCAGGGAGGGAAGACAGCCTCCCTATCTGAACACAATGTACCAACACAGGCTTAGGGGGTTTTTGCTGTAAATGCAAAAATATTTCCTGAGATGTATATAAAGTGTATAGTGTCAGGACAGTTTTTAGTACATTACTCAAGCAGTTAGCAGCAGGTCATCCCTTTAACAATGCACCTCAGCAAATATTCCTCAGACACTAAAAAGTGTTTCTTCATAAAACCTGCATAGTTAGGAACCAGTGTGGTGGGGGAGTGACCTCTTGGGCAGTACACCAACTTCTGTGGCTTCGGGGCACCCCATGACAGCTGGCCCAACCCCTCCCGGCGAGCCCCTCCCGGTACCAGCTATGTGGTGTTTCCTGGAGTCACATCAACACTATGGGCAGTCACACAGTCGCACAGGAGTGCAGGGAATGCTCACTGCCTTGTCAGCCTCACTCTCTGTGCTCAGACGGACCGAAGAAAACTGGTCATCACAACCATTAGGATCTTTTTGTGAGCTGTTACCGATTTCCAGTAGGTAGAGAGAGGTGAAGCAACAGTCTCCTCCCCATGGCCGACCACTAGGTGGTATTTGGTACAATGAAATTCAGCCAGGCTCAGGCTGAATGACAGGCGGCAGGTACAGACACAGTTATGAGCCCAGCTGCCTGGCCTTCTAGGCCGTCTGCATGAAAGGGTCACTCAAGGCAGCTGTGACAATATTCCTATTGCAAACTCCAGGTAACTGCATAGTTAGGTGAGAGTACAGCATCCTCTGTAAGTGCCGGGACCCAGGACCCAGTGGAAAGCTCAGGTTTGGGGGCTACTTCCAAGCAGATGGGTTCCTGAGCTCCCTGGATTCTTATACTGTTACTTAAGAATTATTACATTGTTATTATCATTCTATTATTATATTATATTATCATTCGTCATTTAAAAGTGGAAATGCCTGTACAACATTCCTGGCCAATCCATACACTTTACACACTACTTATTAAACCAGTTCAAAAAAATCATTTTCTAGTGTCTATTAGTATCCATTATGCCAATTTCAGGTTCTTCTGGTGTTAAATAGACATAAGGATAGAACATACCAGCCTCCTTATGCCAATTTGAAATGCTACCTCCCAAACCATGGAGTATATGTTCTTCATCGGATTAACATCCCTCAAATGTCAACTAACTTCTGTGCCAGAGTATTTTACAGTAAATCACAGACAACATCATCCAGGCTGGCACAGCATCTCCCACAACTCTTCCTAAGACAAGCTTTCAGCGCTGCCCTTGGTCCCTCATTTAGCCGGTTGAGGAACACACAGGAATGGCTGCAGACCCTTGGCTCTTCCCTCTCTTCCATGGGAACTGCAGCTCCACAGTACGCATCCCATAGCGCCGCCCCAGCCTGCCTGCGTCCCTGCATGCCCGCTGTGATCTTCAGGGACATCGCTGCCCTGTGGAGTCAGCACTGCTTATGAGTTACAGGCTATTAAACAAGAATGGCTTCTGTCCCCCTTCACAGTCTAATGAAGCAAGTCCGTGAACTAGATACCGAACAGCAGAGAATCTTGCTGCTCTCGGGGGCTCCAGGGCCACACTCATTTCTTCCAGAGGGATGGCCTTCTGTGTTCACATTCTTTTTAAAACTAAGATCCTGCAGTTTTCTGTGGAGTGTCAAACTAGTGATGAGCAAATACCCTTCTTAAATAACTGTCTCTTTTACTTCTCCATCCCTCATCCCCAGTTGGGGACTAGCTGTACACACTCCGTGTGGTGGGGACTAGCTGTACACACTCCCTGCATGGTGGGGACTAGCTGTACACACTCCCTGCGTGGTGGGGACTAGCTGTACACACTCCCTGCGTGGTGGGGACTAGCTGTACACACTCCCTGCATGGTGGGGACTAGCTGTATACACTCCCTGTGTGGTAGGGACTAGCTGTACACACTCCCTGTGTGGTGGGGACTAGCTGTACACACTCCCTGTGTGGTAGGGACTAGCTGTACACACTCCCTGTGTGGTGGGGACTAGCGGTTACACACGTCATGCTTTATGGATTCCCCTGGTTTCATAATTGTCTCTTGGACTCCAGTTTCTTTCTCCTCTAATTCTTCACATTGATGAATATTTTATTTTGAAAACACAACTTTAATTATATCACTTTAAAGTTTAAAGTTTAGACCTTGCCTGGTAGGGCGTGGCTCAGCGGTTGAGCATCGACCTTGGATTCAGGCGATAGGGGCTCGATTCCTGGTCAGGGCACATGCCCGGGTTGCGGGCTCGATCCCCAGTCAGGGGCGTGCAGGAGGCAGCCGAGCAATGACTCTCTCATCATTGATGTTTCTATCTCTCTCTCTCCCTCTCCTTTCCTCTCTCTGAAATCAATAAAGATATATTTAAAATAAATAAATAAATAATAAATAAATAAAAATAAAGTTTAGGTCTTTAACCTAAAAAACACACAAAACAATTAACTCCTTAGTGTCAATTTTAAGACCTTCATGTATTAGCATGATTTACCTTACTTTTAAGCATTATTCACATTTGCCCAATCCCCTCCCTTACTCTAAAGATACAGGAATTATTTCCTAGACCTCAGCAGTGACATCAGAAAGAATCTCTGACCAAATTAGGCCTTTAGCTATGGGTCTTTTTGAACACCACAGTTGCTAAACTTTTGAATGTAATGCCGCTAGTTCATTCAGGTACTAATAAAGGGTTCAGACCATTTGTGCTGTTATTTCTTTTTATCACAGATGACTAGTGCTGGAAAAGACCATGACTGGGGCTGGAGGCTCCATTTCCGATGACTAACTTTCATAGCTGGCAAGTTGATGTTGACTTTTGGCAAAAGGCCTCAGTTCCTTGGCAGGTGAACCTCTCCATCAGGCTGCTCATGTGATTGGTGGCTTCTCGGAGTGAACAGTCAGAGAGAGTAAGACAGAAATCTCAGTCACCTTCCTGACCCATTCTCAGCTGCAGCCATAGTCCCTAGTTTCCACACTGCCCTATAAAACGTGGAAAGGGATTACACAAGGCAAGATTAATAAGAAACGAGAATCATTAGGGACTATTTTGGAGGTTATCAACCATTGTCCACCCTTTGACTACCAAAGAGTCCATGTCCCTCACACAAGCAAGACACATTTACCCATTTCAAATGCCCATCAAAATCTCATCTTATTACAACATCAGATCAAAGTCAAAATCTCATCTTCTAAATAAAGTTTATTTGAGGATGAATCTCATTGGCTGACGTACCTTAAGTATATCTCCTTGAGTACAATTCCTCTTGATCTGAAGACATGTAAACTAAAGAGAACTTTATCCCTCCCCCAGCACAGCCACACCTAAGACCGGGTGATGAACAGGCATGGGACAGCCACTAAACATATTCCTGTTTTAAACGAGGGAAAGGAACAACATCCACAGCGATTATAAAATTCAGTGGGGTAACTGTGGAGTTTCCTTTAAAGACTCAGCCTTACTCCTTCCCAGGGCTGATCCACTAGGACTCGCGGCTCCACCCTCCAGCCCTTGGCTTTGGCGGCTGAGCCGCCCGCCTTCGCCGTGGAAGCCAGTCCGTGGGTGCCGCTGGGAGGTTTCTCAGTCTTCCTGCCACTAGAAGTTTGCAAAATGTGAAGCTTTCTGTCCTCTTTGTGCTCTCTTTACTCACTTCAGTACAAGCTGGTGGTGCACCTGGCAATATGAATCTTTTAAAAGTTTATAAGTATCCTCTTTGAGATATGCTCTTCTTTCCCTTGAACTTCTTCTTCTTCTTCTTCTTCTTCTTTTTTTTTTAATATATCTTTATTGATTTCAGAGAGAGGAAAGGAGAGGGAGACAGACAGGAACGTCAATGATGAGAGAGTCATCGATCGGCTGCAGCCCGCAGCCCGGGCCTGTGCCCTGACCGGGAATCGAACCCCATCGCCTGGATCCCAGGTCGACCGACGCTCAACCGCTGAGCCAGGCCCGGCCGGGCTCCCTTGAACTTCTGCTGAGCCTCGTGAGGACAACACCCTCAAACATTTTAGGGAAGTTTTATTGTTTAAATGATTCTCTGATGCACTGTCTTGGATATTTCTGAAGTTTTAACATAGAATTTTAACCAAGAATTAAAAAATTTAAAATTTTACACTTAATTTCTTTCTTCATGATTAGACCATGCTTCTTTCAGAGTAAGCTGGATTTCATCTTTACCTAGAAGTACTTTCTTAATTATAGTATCATTTGTTGTCTTCAGAGGCTGGAATTTTTAATTTCCCTTTTGTTTAAAAGTCCTTCCTTTCGTTTGTCTCTCTTTTCTAAAATTTTATCACAAGCAGGAAGAAGGAACCAGGAAGCACTTTCAATAGTCTGTGGAAATGTCCTTAGCCAGATTACACAGCTTATTATGTAAGTTTTCTGTTTTCCCCATTCTTGCAGGTGACAGTGTTGCTAAACTTTCTGACTATATGATAATTTTTCTCCAGTGTCAAATAACATTTTCTTCAGGCCCTTACCTCACATCCTCCCCAAACATCATTAGGATTCCATGAAAAATCTTCAAGGCTCTTCAGGCTTTCACTCTTCAAGACTCTCCCCAAGTCTTTCCGGCTTCTCTCCTGCTGATTCCAAAGCCTTCCCTCCTTTGAGGTTTCTGTTAGGGTAGAGCTCCTCAGCTCCTCACAGCACGGCACCGAAGTCTTGTGTGTAATTCCAGAGCTTTATACATCCTGTTTTTCTGTCTGAGATGTTTTCTGTTATTCTTGTCTACCAGATGAACGAACACCCAAGTCCCATCATTTTTCCCAATCTAGGGAAAAGTCCTTATGTCCTTGTGACATCCTCTATAGTTTCTTACAACAGTTGTCACTCTGTCTTCTAAACTTAGGCTTTTTTTCTTTTTTGGTCTGGCTTCCCTCTTCCTATAAGCTCCTTGAGTATAGGCCTTTGGGTCTTATTTTTAGCACAATTTTCCTTTTCTCTCCAATTTTAAACAGAGATACTCTTTGAAGTGAAAGAATACTTATTTTGCTGGATTTGGAATGGAAACATTTCAACACTATTAGCAAACTTATTGAATAAACTTCCAAAAATATTTAGAATCATATTTTTCTTCTGGTTTAGACCCCTTTTTTGGTTTTCCTTCCAAGTGGTTAATGGCAAAAGTCAGAATATTATAAATGAGATTTTATTTTCCACTTTTATTCATAATTTAAAAAATATTTCCCCTATACATATGCTTAAAACGTGTCAACTTGAGAGAAAACAATGTAACAAGGATTCATTGCTAATTCTTGCTAATTAATGTCTGAAACTTTTTTACCCTCAATTACTTCACACACCTGTTCACTGTAAATTTCCTTAGCAATTTTATATCATATTAACATTGCCCAGAACTTGGACGCACACATGAGGTTTTTCTGAACTTTAATTATTTTCAAATTAATTTAAATATTCTGAATAATTGCAAACTTACCCATATGTTTAATAAGATTGAACTTAAAATTTAAAAAAATTATGAAGTTTTCCTAAGGTTTAAAAAGACAACATATAGTCTGCTTTTAAAAATGTTTTAGAATTAGTTTTTAGAAATTCTTTCACTGAAAATCATAATTGTCTCAAATCTTATCATTCTATAATCAGTAGCTTTTTTCTAACTACTAGCAGTGCAGTAGTTCACAGCTTTCCGAGGTGACACATGGGTTTTGCTACCTGCCAAGCCTCCCTTCTGCGAACTTCCCATAAGTCAGGTTGCACAGTTTGGGTCACTGTTTTCCAGTAACAGTTTTCACTTTCCCGTCTCAGTAGTCCTTTTGCTTTAGGTTGTGCAATCTTATGGATTTGGCCAACATCCAGATGCTTCTTAAACGCCAAATGTGTAAGGCACTTCACAACATTAAAGGAACAAATCAGATGACAATTGTTTTTTTTGTGACCATCTATTGGGACTTATCATTTTCAAAATAATACTTGTAAAACATAGGATAGATAGGAGACCTTGTTCATATTGGCAAAATGAGGCTTCCATTTTTCTCACAGTAAGCAGTAAACAGTGTTAACTCTTCAGCCTTCATATAGTGGTTTGTGTTGCATAGGAACTTAGGCATTTTTGTGAGCTATTGGCAGTTATAATATGGTTACACTATAGAGGTGGCTGGGGGACGGTTACTGGGTTTGGATGGGCATGCATGGCACATGAGACTTCCAACTTTAAAAATAATCTGTCATGTTTTGTATCATATATGCACATAAACACACATTCCTGGGCCTATGTACAGTTGGTCTACTGTCAGAACAATGAAAAAAAAAAAAAAAGATCAAACAGGAACTCAATTAATCAACATAAACTTGACCTAAAGGACCAGTCTCTTTGGTCAGTTCTTGCCCACTCACCATTTCCAATGTTCCTTATTGCAAAAGAGGCAGTTACTATGACAACCACCTGGTTATAAGATCACTTCTTATCCTGTTTTACAAGTATTATTTTGAAACAATGGGTACAAAAAGTAATTAATGAGATATTGAAGATGCTTTAGAAATATACCTAAAACTTATAATTTGAATGACTGTTGTACTCAAAATAGTCATTCTCGATAGCTATGCATTTATTCTGATCATTTTTTTTTTCCAGTTTACACATGTTTGGAATTCTTCAGGACATGCCCACTGTCTTGTTTTGCAAATGCCTCCATGGAAACCAGTACCATTTTCTCAACCACCATCTAGTCATTAAGCCAGCAATTGGATCACTGAGCCTCACCATTCATTGTATTCACTAACCTGACTCCAAATGACTTCTGTTTTCAAAAATTGCATAAAATATTTACATTTAAAGAACTGTCATTGAAGAGATTTTAAAAAACACTATAATGGATAACCTAAAAATTATTTCAAAGTAGCTCTAAAATGGTTTTGAGATGTGGTAGTACAATTGAATTGATGTAACTCTCAAGCTACTTCCACGATGGTGACCATACCTAGATATGAACTCAGCTCTCAGCACTGCTTTAGCTGCAGCCAGTGAGCTTTGATACATTGTGTTTTCATTTTCATTTGCCTGAAAGTATTTTCTAATTTCCCTTGTGATTTCTTCTTTGGCTTATTGGTTATTTAGGAGTGTGCTGCTTAATTTTCACATATTTGTGAATTTCCCAAGTTTCTTCTGTTATTGATTTCCAATTTAAGACCACTGTAATCAGAAAACATACCTTGTATGATTTCACTCCTTATAAATTTATTGAGGCTTATTTTATGGCCTAACATATGATCTATCCTGGAGAATGTTCTGTGTACACTTGAGAAGAATTTATATTCTGCTATTGTTGGGTGGAGTGTTCATAGGTGTTTGTTAGATGTACCCATTATTGAAAGTGGGGCGTCACAGTCTCTATTACTGTGAATGTCTTTTTCTCCCTTTAATTCTGTAAGTTTTTGTTTCATGTATTTGAGGCTCTGTTATTAGGCACATATTTGTTTATAATTTTTGTCTTCCTGATGAATTGACTCTTATCATTTAAAAATGTCTTTGTTGCTAGAAAAAATTACTGTCTTAAAGTCTATATTATTTGATATTAGTATAGCCACTCTATTGATTACTGTGCAACAGGCATCTTCCACACTACAAGTCTGTCCCTTGTAGACAGCATATAGTCTTTAAAAAAAAAAGTTAATTCAACCAATATCTGCCTTTAAATTGGAGTATTGAATCCAGTTTTAGTTAATGTAATTATTGTTAAAGTAGAATGTCCATGTCACTTGGCTCTTTTAAATATGTTATATCTTTTTGTTTCTCTTCTATTATGGATTCATCTTGTATTAAACAATATTTGCTAGTGTACAATTTCGATTCTTTTGTTGTTTCGTTCACTATACTTTCAGAGTTATTTTCTTAGAGGTGTTTCTGGGAATTACAATTAACATGTTAAGTCAAAACAATATACTTTGTATTAACACCAAATTAATTTCAATAGTATGTAAAACTTTGCTACAAAATAACTATTCTTACCCCCTCCTTTGTGATTTTTTAAAAAAATATATCTTTATTGATTTCAGAGAGAGGAAAGGAAAGGGAGAGAGAGAGACAGAAACATCAATGATGAGAGAGTCCTGCACACCCCTGACTGGGGATCGAGCCTGCAACTCGGGCATGTGCCCTAACCAGGAATCGAACCCCAACCGCCTGGATCCTAAGTTGATGCTCAACTGCTGAGCCACGCCTGGCCGGGCTCCTTAGTGATTTTATTATCATATAAGTTATATCTTTATATATTATCAGCCCATCAACATAGTTTATAATGATTTCTTTATGCAGTTGTCCTTTCAGTCAGATAGAAGATATGATATTTACCTATGTACCTGTACTAATGCTCTTTAATTCTTCATATGGGTTTGAATAACTGTTCGGTACCCTTTCACTTTAGCCTGAAGAATTGTCATTATTATTACTGTTAGTATTATTATTGTTAAAAACCGCTTTACTAAGGTATGATTGCCATAAAAGTGGATTACCTTTATTATTTCTTGTAGGGAAGGTTGGCTAAAAGTGCATTCTCTCATTTTTTGTTTGTCTTAAAATGTCTTACTTTTCCTTTATTTTATTTTATTATTTTATTTTTTACTTTCCCTTTATTTTTGGAGTGTAGTTAGAATTCTTGGCTACAATCTTTTTCCTACAGCACTTCAGATATGCCAATCCACTGCTTTCTGACCTCTATGGTCTCTGACAAGAAGTCACTAATTAGCCTTATTGAGGATCTCTTGCACATGCTGAGTCATTTTCTTTTGCTGCTGTTAAGATTCTTTGCATTTGGCTTTTGGCAGTTTGACTATGATATTTCTAGATATGGGCCTCTTTTAGTTTATTCTATTTGGAGTCTGTTGAGCATCTTGATGTTTTCTATCAAATTTGGGAAGTTTTTTAATTCTACAAATCTCTCTCTCTCTCTCTCTCTCTCTCTCTCTCCCCCTCCCTCCCTCTCTTCTCCCTCTGGGGTTCCCATTAAGCTTATGAAGACATGCTTGACAGTATCTAAGGCTCTGTTTATTTTTCTTCATTGTATTTCTCTTTGTTTCTTCAACTCCATAATCTCAATTAACTTATTATCAAGCTTGCTAATTTTTTTTTGCAAATTAAAATCTGCTGTTGAATTTCTCTAGTGAAAATTCTACTTCAGTTATTATTACTTTTCAACTCCAGAATTACTAATTTTTAGAAATAACTTCTACCTCTCCATTTATATCCTCTATTTGGATATAAATATATTTATATTTATATATAAATATATATTATCCTCATATGTTCCATTAATACTTTGGACATGGTTTTCTTTAGTTCTTTAGATAAATTTTTAATAGCTATTTAAAAGTTTTCCTAATAATTTCTTAAATCTGACTTCCTCATGGACAATTTCTATTGATTACTTTTGTTCCCATTTATGAATCATGCTTCCCTTTGTCTTTTAGTGTCTCATAATTTAAGTTGAAAACTAGACATTTTAATTAATATAATATAGTAAATCTGGAAATCAGATTCTTTCCTCCTGAAAATTTATTGTTGCTGTTTTGTTGTTGAAGATGATGATGTCTGTTTACTTACTTTATTAGACTAATTTTGTAAAGTCTTTATTCTTTGTTACTTGTGACCACTTAAGTCTCTGCTCAGTTGCCAGTTAATGATTAGACAGTGATTTTTGTAAATGCCTTAAACAATAAGTTTCCATCCTTTGCTGAGGGGCTCTCTTAGTATATTGGAGCACATCTCCCATGGAAGGCTTTTGAATCTTGCCTTCACCTTCACTTTCCACTCATACAGGGCCTCAAGGTGGGCCATTATTGGAGACCTGGAGAGATTAGGGTTTTCTCAGCTCTTTCCTAACTTCTTATGTACATAGCCGTGCACATGAGCATGGCTTTCCATCTACCCTAAAATAGGTCATAGTTTTAAGTTTTTGGCTAGCCTCTTGTTTACCCCAACTGACAACACCATCTCAGGCAGCTGAAATATTAAATAACTGGTTGTTTTTGACTAATGCCCCGGGGATAGAACTTTCTCTACTGAATGAGCTCTGAGTCAGGTCAAATAATAACAAGCCCTGAAAATGGGGATTTCCCAGGAAACTGGCAGACAAGACTGATAATGACAGTGCTCTCAGGATGAAACGCTCTGTGGAGCTTCAAACCCAGTATGCCTCCACTCCTGATGACTAAGCTCATAGTTTTCAGAACTACCACAAACCTCGGGAAAAGAGAATGGAACTTAAAATGTTGCAAAGCTGACTGTACTTATAATATTCAACCATTCTAGAATAAACATTGCTTGGATTGTTATAAGTCACTAATTAATTTTCAGAGTTCTGAAAAAGTTGATTTCCACAATTTTTGCCTGTGGTTATTTTTCCCCTAATGGAGCAGTGGATATTCTGAGATCCTTCCTCCACCATTCTGGGTCATACCCGTTTTGATGATGTGACCTCAGAGAGTCAATTGCCCCAATTCCAGTTCCAGATTCTGTTGTAGTTAGGGCATACCCTGTGACCCAATCCTGATTAATAGAGAGGAATCATGCTAGAGTAGTGGTTCTCAATCTAGAGTTCAAGAAACACTAGTTTTTTTGGGAGTGGGAGAAGGGCTATTTGTTTTAATTTCCAATCCATTTAAAATGGATACTTTTGTGAATTACAATGAAAAATTAATTGCTAACAAAATGAAATAGAAAAATAAAACATTCAAAACACAAGCCCTATTTCTCATTATTAGGCTCAACAGACATAAAATTATACTTTAATAAATATGAACAAAATAGGAGATTCCAAGTTGGTGGTGGATTAAGTGGAAACTACACTGACACTCTCCCAGGACCAAACTGGAATTACAACTAAAATATAGAAAATCCATCTTGAATAGTCAACTGAAGACTAATGGGAGAGCATCCTCATAACCAAGGATCTAAAGTGGAGACCACATAGAGACCAATAGGAAATGTGGAGGGATGAGAGAACTGGCTGGGCTCCCACAGGTAGCAGCTGAAGGTCCTGAGGGATATCTCAGATGTGGGGGCTTCCCACTGAGAACCCTAGGGCCTAAGCCCTAAGCCGAGTGCCTCAGCTCAGAGCACCAGAACTGAGAAAGGTGCCCACATAACATCTGGCTGTGAAAAGCAACAGGGTTTCTGCCTGCCAGGTAGAGACAGTTGAGAATGCAGGCACCTTCTTAAAGGGCCAATGTGCAAAGTTTCATGTGCAGCCACTCACCTTGGGCTCTGGGAGAGGGAGGGCAGAGCGGACTAGAGCTGTGTGAACAGATTCCAGGGTTTTAGGGCTCTGGGGACAGAGCTTGGGTTCCTGTGCTGAGCCATTGCCCCAGACTGCAGAGGACATCTTTCTCAAACAAACCATTACCATACAGGCAGCTTTTGCTTGGAGTGGTGGAGTAGTGGAAGCAATTGACCCCCGTAGTTGGAAAACCTCTCATCCCATCCTGTGGAGTTTACCTCTTGCTGTGGTCTACAGCCTGGGAGTCATTAAGAGACTTAGAATAACAATCAGCTTGAAGGCAGAGGTGCATTACTGGGTGCTTTGAGTCTTTGCCTAATCTGCTTCTGGACCAGGGGCTAGGAAAAGCAGACCTTGGTGCACATCTTGGTTCTTTCCTAAGGCACCCACCTCCTGCAGAGGGAGGCACAAGTTGTGGATTGCTGAAGGCTCCAAACAGGTACTCAGGGCCAGTCATAAACAGCAAATGACATTGTCCTGCATGAGAGACCTTCCAAAAAGACTGGGAGTGAGAGCAGATCTACCTAATACATAGAAACAAACCCAAACAGGCAGCCAAAATGGGGAGACAAAAAAACAAGCCCCAAGTGAAAGAACAAGAGAATTCTCCAGAGGGAGAAGACATGAAATGGAGATGAGCAGTCTATCAAATATAAAGTTTAGAATAATGATTACAAGGATGCTCAACAGCATGAGAAAAGATATAGCAATATGAAAAACAACCAGGCTGCAATGAAGAATGACATAGCACCAATAAAGAACACATTGGAAGTAATAAACAGCAGATTAGAGGAAGCTGAGGGTCGAATCAGTGAATTAGAAGACAGGGCACAAAAACCACACTGAATCAGAAAAACAGAAAGAAAAACCAATTAAGAAACAGGAGGACAGCTTAAGGGAGCTGTGGGACAATATGAAATGTAACAATATTCATATCATAGGAGTGCCAGAAGGTGAAGAAAGTGAGCAAGGGATAGAGAACTTGTTTGAAAAATTAATGGAAGAAAACTTCCTTAATCTGGTGAAGAAAAAGTCACATAAGTTTAGGAGCCACAGAGAGCCCCAAGCAAGAAGAATTCAAAGAGGCCCACACCCAGACACATCATAATTAAAATGTTAAAAATTCATGGGGGAAGCTGGTGGTACTGTGACAATAAGCAGAAAGCCCTTGATCCCTGCCATGGACTCAATCTACTGCTAAAATACTGTGTAACCAGCTTGGAAAAACCAGAGAAATATACCTGAGTGGACATATTTCAAGAAGGGAGCACTGAAGAAACATCATAGAATCTGGTAAGGGGAGGGGAGGCATAGAAAGGGGAGTCTCCCTGAAGCCTGTGCTGGGCTCTGAGGCCCTAGGACTAGAAGTTGCAAAGCTCCCTCACCTTGGGGGTGTGGACTGGCATCCAAAAGCTGGGATCTCAAACCCGGAGTGGAGGAGAAGGGAAGGAGAGCCCCGTGCAGAGGAAGGAGGGACCCAGGGGAAAGTGTGCCTGCGAGGAGGGAACTGCACCTTCCTAGTGAAACAAAGCTTCTAATTGTGGCCGCAACAGGCATCTTCCATACTGGGTGCTGACCATAGGACATGCAGTCCCACAGTGTGTAAGCCTCTGCCTTCCTGTAAAGAATTGTGTGGAACCCCAGAAAGCATTTATCTGTGTGGCGCAGGGAAGGGGAAGAGAGCCCTCCCACCGCCAGAGAGGGTCCAGAGCTACCTGTGGGGCTGATTTGTTCTCCAGCCTCCTGAGCCCCTAGTGGGGCAATTCTGGGATTTTTGACCCACCCTGAGGGGTGCCAAGATAGCATGCAAGGAGCCGCCCCAGCTTTACTGAGATCAGCGGTGCAGGGAAGCTCCATGAGGCTGACTTTGTGACCTCTCCTGCTTGGTGCCTAGTCACTGGGAGCGGAGGTACCTTGCAGGGTGGATTCTCCTTGTGTATTGCTTTGTGCAATTTTGAGGTTTTGATCATTGAACAGGCATCCACCTTCCTGGCTTGCACTGGAGAGATAGACCAGCGAAAGCTGGGATTTATGTCTGCATTGTGGAGAGTTTGAAATTAGTGTGTGCCATGCAGGCAGCCAACCAGATCTGGGAAAGGAGGGGCGGAGCATGCCTACCCCTCCTGCAGGCTAGGAGCACCACCTCAAACAGGACAGGGGCTGGTTCAGCTCACTGAAGCCCCAGGTAACCCCGCAGGGCACAGCCCTGAGGGGGAAGGGAGAGCAGCTCACAGGAGGACATCACAAGAATAAGACTCTCAGGGACCGTTGTTTGAGAACTGGAGGAAACGCTGCAACCCCTGCTGGGGGCTGGGCCGGTAAAGGGCTCACTGGAATGTTTTTTAATCAAACCCACTGAGCCCAGGCTGCTGAAACTGCCCATACAGAAAAGCCATAGACTGAAGTGAATCTGAACCTGCAGCAGGCCAGTGCATGGGGACTATAATTGGAGGACAGGGTGGAGACTGAGGAGCTGGCTGTGGAGTAGAGACTAACTTCCCCACCATGAGTGCCTGACAGCAAAACCTCTAATTAAAGGAAGCAATATCCCAAGCTACACTAGTTGTCCTGCACCCCAAAGACTCTTCAGAAGACTCTGGAGTAAGATCAGGCAACCACAAGAGGGAGGCAAAATACCTGACAAGAGGAGGTGGTTCACAGAAAGCCTCAGATCAGCCAGCTACCTAAGGACACCAGAGCCAAACCTAGATAGTTCCTAACATTGTCTGATACACAAGTACCTCCCAGGAGAACCGAAAACAGCACACAAAACAGTGAGCCTCAGACAACATAAGCTGCCCAGATGAAACTCATGTGATTGACTTTTTTTCCTTAGGGAAAAGAGAGAAAAGAAAAAAAAAATTATTTAAAATTTTTTTTTTAATTTTAAAATTAATATTTAAAAAAAATTTGTTTTGCTTTGCTTGTTTTTTTTTCTTTGTTTTGTTTTGTCATTTGTTTTATTATCAAGAATTTGTTGGTATTCCCTGCTTAATTGATGGGACATTATCAGTATAACCAATAAGTTTACTACTTTTCTTTATCTTTTCCCCCATATCTTTTACTAGACTCCCTCCCTGCCCTGGCTCCATTTCTCTCTCCTCTCAATCCATTGGCATAACTCTTTCTCTTTCTTTCTTTCTTTCTTTCTTTCTTTCTTTCTTTCTTTCTTTCTTTCTTTCTTTCTTTCTTTCTTTCTTTCTTTCTCTCTCTCTCTCTCTCTCTCTCTCTCTCTCTCTCTCTCTCTTTCTTTCTTTCTTTCTTTCTTTCTTTCTTTCATTTTCTCCCTTCTTTTTTTCTCCCTTCTGTCTTCCTGTCTTTTTGTTTGGTTGTTTGATTTTGTTTGTTTCTTTATTGTATTTTTATTTTTTCATTTTCAACTATTTTCCTATTCCTATGTTCTACACTTAATTCTTTGCTCACCTTTTTTTCAGAAACTTTTCTCTGGCCATTTTATCTCCAAGTAGCTTCCTTGTTTTTTACTTTTTATTGTATTTTATTTTATTTTTCATTACTTTTAGCAATATTCTTTTCTCGCTCTACTTTTTTTATTCTCTCTCTCTCTCTTTTTTTTTTTTTTTTTGCTTTAGTAATTGTGTTCTCACTTCACACTCCCAATTCTACTTTCACTTGGGATGTTTTCATTGTGATTGTCAAGATATTTTGTAAGATACTGCTTGTTTCCTGGCAGTTCGATTGTGTATTGTTGTGCCTAGCCAGCACCCATACAAAAGGCCGAGACACACAGTTAGCTAACCTGATAGGACGGTATTCCCAAGGATGAGTTAACAACAATCTAGACCCAATCACCACAGGAGAGCCCAAAGAAACCACAAAGGGGGCACCCACAAAAGGGACACACCTAGAGAAATTAGCTCATAAGTATAAGGAAAACACACCTCTGGGCTCCACTGGACATACACTACAAAATCCCACCCCACAAAACTGAGAGACAGCAAATATATCTAATATAAAGATACAAACCCTAAGAGCCACCAAAATGGGGAGACAAAGAAACAACCCCAAACTTAAGAAAAGGAAAAATTGCCAGAAAAAGACTTTGATGAGATGGAGTTAAGCAACTTATTAAAAATAGAGTTCAGAGTAATGGTTATAAAGATGCTCAAGAAAATTAATGAAAATAACAGGACATTTAATGGACAGGTTGAGGAACTTAGTGAAAACATGAAAAAAGTTAAATATCATAAATAAGAATCAGGCAGAAATGAAGAATACTATATCTGATATAAGGAATATGCTGGAAGGAATTAAAAGCAGGTTCAATGAAGCAGAGGACAGAATAAGTGACTTAGAATATAAAGTAGAAAAAAACCACTCAATCAGAGCTGCAAAAAGAAAAAACACTTAAAAAGCATGAGGACAATCTAAGGGAGCTTTGGGACAACATGAAGTGAAACAACATTCATATCATAGGGGTGCTAGAGGGGGAGGAATGAGAGCAAGGAATAGAGACTTGGTGGAGGACATAATAACAGAAAACTTTCCTAAGCCAGTGAAGGAGAAAAACACACAAGTTTAGGAAGCACAGAGGGTTCCAAAAAGAGGACCCCAAAGAAACTTACTCCAAGATACATCATAATTAAAATGGCAAATGTTAAGGACAAAGAATGAATATTAAGGGCTGCAAGAGAGAGAAAAGCAGTGATCTACAAGGGAACCCCCATAAAGCTGACAACTGATTTCTCAACAGAAACTCTTCAGGCCAGAAGGGAGTGGCATGAAGTTCTCAAAGTAATGAAAAGCAAGAACATGCAACCAAGACTGCTTTATGCAGTAAGGCTATCATTTAAAATTGAAAGTGAAATAAAGAGCTACCCAGACAAAAGAAAGTTAAAGGAGTTCAGTACCACCAAACCAGCATTGCAAGAAATGATAAAAGGACTGCTCTAAGAAAAAGAAGGAATAGTGAGAGAAAGGTACATCAGCATAAAAGGGGAAAATGACATTAACTAAGTTTATATCAATAGTAACCTTAAATGTAACTGGAATAAATACTCCAATCAAAAGAGATAGGGTAGCTGAATGGACAAGAAAACAGGACCCAAATATATGCTGTCTACAAGAGACCCATCTGAGAGCAAAAGACTCGCACAGTCTAAAAGTGAAGGGATGGAAAAAATTTTTCCAGGAAAAGGGAAACTAAAAAAAAGCTGGAGTGGCTACACTTATTTCTGAGAAAATAGATTTCAAAATAAAGACCATAACAAGAGACAAAGATGATCAATGCATAATACTAAAGGGGTCAATCTAACAGGAGAAAATAACCCTTATAAACATTTATGCAACCAATATAGGAGCACCTAAATATATAAAAAACTCTTGGTGGACTTTAAGGGGGAAATTGACAGCAACACAGTCATAGTGGGGGACTTTAACATCCCTTGTCATCATTGGACAGATCATCAAGACAAAAAAAATCAACAGGGAAACACAGACCTTAAACAACACACTAGATCTAATTGATTTACTTGACATTTATGGAACATTTCATCACAAAGCAGCAGAACACACATTCTTCTCAGTGCACATGAAACATTCTCAAAAATAGACCACACGTTAAAGCACAAGGCAAGTCTCTACAAATTCAAGAAGGTTGAAATAATATCAAGCATCTTCTAAGATCACAATGCCATGAAACTAGAAATCGACCACTATAAAAAAACTCAAAAATATTCAAACACATGGAGGCTAAGTAGCATGATATTAAACAATGAATGGGTTACCAATGAGATCAAGGAAGAAATCAAACACATCCTGGAAAAGAAATGAAAATGAACAGACAACAACCCCAAATCTGTGGGACACAGGGAAAGCAGTTCTGAGAGAAAGTTCATAGCAGTACAGGCATATCTCAAGAAACAAGAAAAGGCTCTACTAACCATCTAACACAACAACAAAAAGAACTAGAATGAGAACAGGAAGAAAAGACCAGAGGAAGTAGAAGGAAGGAAATCATAGAAAACAGCGCAGAAATTAATAACCTAGAGACTAAAAAAACAATACAAAAAAATCAATGAAACCAAGAGCTGGTTTTTTGAAAAGATAAATAAGATTGATGCACCTTTAGCCAGACACATTAAGAAACAAAGAGAAAGGACCCAAATAAATAAAATCAGAAATGAAAGAGGCGATACAACAACTGACCCAACAGAAATACAAAGAATTGTAAGAAAATACTATGAGCAACTATATGCCAACAAACTGGACAACATGGGTGAAATGGACAAATTCCTAGAAGCATACAATCTTCCAAAGCTAAATCAAGAAGAGGCAGAAAACCTGAATAGACCAGTAGCAACTAATGAAATTGAAGCAGTAATCAAAAAACTCTCAGCAAACCAAAGTTTTGAACCAGATGGATTTATAGGCAAGTTTTACCAAACATTCAAAGAAGAATTAACACCTATTCTCTTCAAATTATTCCAGAAAATTCAAAAGGAGGGAAAACTCCCAAACTCTATTTACGAGGCCAGCATCATCCTAATCCCAAAACCAGATAAAGACACTATTAAGAAAGATAATTACAGGCCAATATCCCTGATGAACATAGATGCTAAAATCCTCAACAAAACACTAGCAAATTGGATCTAGCGATATATGGAAAATATTATACATCATGACCAAGTGGGATTTATTCCAGGGATGCAAGGCTGGTACAGTATTCACAAATCAATAAATGCGATACATCACATAAACAAATTGAAAGACAAAATTGCATGATTATATCAATAGATGCAGTAAAGGCATTCAACAAAATTCAACATCTATTTTTAAAAAAACTCTCAGCAAAGTGGGAATAGAAGGATCATACCTCAACATAGTAAAGGCCACATATGACAAACCTACAGCCAACATCATACTCAAGGGCAAAAACTAAAAGCATTTCCCCTAAGAAGAGGAACAAGACAGGGGTGTTCATTCTCACCACTTTTATTCAACATAGTACTGGAAGTCCTAGCCACAGTGATCAGACAAGAAGAAAACATAAAAGGCATCCAAATTGGAAAGGAGGAAGTAAAACTTTCATTATTTGCAGATGACATGATATTGTACATAGAAAATCCTAAAGACTACTAGATTTGATAAATGAATTCGTTAATGTAGCAGAATACAAAATTAACACCCAGAAATCAATGGCACTTTTATACACCAGTAATGTATTCACAGAAAGGGAAACTAAAAAATCAATCCCATTTACCATTGCAACAAAAAATTAAAATAAACCTAACCAAGGAGGTTAAAGACCTGTACTCAGAAAACTATAGGACCTTGCAAAAAGACATAAACAAGTGGAAGAATATACCATGTTCATGGATTGGTAGAATTTACATCATTTTGTACCCCAAAAATTTATATGGTACCAAAAAAGACCCCTAATAGCTGCAGCAATATTGAGAAAGAAGAACAAAGCCAATGTAATCAAAACAGCCTGGTACTGGCACAAGAACAGACATATAGATCAATGGAACAGAACAGAGAACCCAGAAATCAAATCAAAGCCATTATGTTCAGTTAATATTTGACAAAGGAGGCAAGAACATACAATGGAATAAAGACAGTCTCTTTAATAAGTGGTGTTGGGAAAATTGGGCAGGTACATGGAAAAAAAAAAGAAACTAGACCACCAACTTACACCATGCACACGATTAAACTCAAAGCGAATAAAAGACTTAAATGTAAGTTGTGAAACCATAAAAATCCCAGACAAAACCATAGGCAGCAAAATTTCAGACTTTTCTCATAGTAATATTCTTGCCAATACATCTCCTAAGGTAAAGGAAACAAAGGAGAAAATAAACAAATGGGACTTCATCAAAACAAAAAGCTTCTGCACAGCAAAAGAAACCATCCTCAAAATGCAAAGGGAGCCCACTGTATGGGAGAACATACTTGCCAATGACACATCTGATAAAGGGTTAATATCCAAAATATATAAGAAACTCATAAAACTTAACAAAAGGAAGACAATCCAATTGAAAAGTGGGCAAAGGTCTTAAATAGACACTTCCCCAAAGAGAACATACAGATGGCCAAGAGACATATGAAAAAATGCTCAGTCAGTAATCATCAAGGAGATGCATATTAAAATGACAATGAGGTGTCACCTCACACCTGTCAGAACGGCTCCATCAACAAATCAACAAACGACAAGTGCTGGCAAGGATTTGGAGAAAAGGGAACCCTAGTTTATTGCTGGTGGGAATACAGAGTGGTGCAGCCACTATGGAAAACAGTACAGAATTTCCTCAAAAAATTAAATTTGAAACTGCCATTTACCCAGTGATCCCACTTCTAGGAATATATCCTAAGAATCCTGAAACACCAATCAGAAAGAACTTATGCACCCCTATGTTCATAGCAGCTCAGTTTACAGTAGCTGAGATCTGGAAACAGCCCAGGTGCCCATCAGTAGCTGAGTGGATAAAAAGCTGGGGGACATTCACACCATGGACCCTACGCAGCTGTAAAGAGGAAGGGTCTCTTACCCTTTCGGACAGCGTGAATGGACCTGGAGAGGATTATGCTAAGTGAAATAAGTCAGAGAAAGGCAAGTGCCACATGATCTCACTCATAGGTGGAATCTAAAGAACAAAATAAACTAATGAACAAAATAGATCCAGAGACATAGAAGCATGGAACAGACTGATGAATCCCAGAGGAAAGGCAGGGGTAGGTGGGCGGATGGGAAGAGGTTAATCAAAGAATTTACATGCATGTATGCATAATCCATGGACGCAGACGACAGCGCGGTGAGGGCTGGGGCGGGAGGGAGGGTAAGAAGGGATCAACAGGGGAAAAAATAGGACATCTGAAATACTTTCAACAAGAAAGATAAATATAAATATAAATATAAATATAAATATAAATATAAATACAAAATAAAAATAAAATAGGAAATAAGAAACAAGTTATCAAAGTATGTATACTCTTGATTGAAAATCTGCATATAAGCAATTCATATAGAAAATAGCTAATGTCCTCATAACTTTAGCAGCTTTATGGAGATACATTTGACAGAAAATAAACTGCACAAACAAAGCATAGAACCATGAAACCATCACCACAACCAAGATAATGAACATAGCCATCACCTCCAAAATTTCCCCATGCCTCTTTGTCAGTCTTTCCAGCCCTTCTAGTTCACTCCCACATTCCATTACAGATACTGATCTATTTTGTAACAGATCTAATACTGATTTGTTTGCATTTTCCAGAACTTCATATAAATGTAATCATATATGTATTCATTTTTCATCTGGCTCTTTTCACTCAACACAATTACCTTGGGATTTATCCTTGTACTGTAATATAAATAAATTCATTAATTTACACCATTAGTTCATTTATTTTTATTACTGAGTGCTAATACATTTGATGGGGACACCACCTTTTTTATGCATTGGCCTGTTGTTGGTCATTTAGGTTGTGCTTAAATTTTGGCTATTACAAATAAAGCTGCCATTAACATTCATCTCCAAGTGTTTGGATGAACATATGCTGTCATTTTCGTTTTTTAAATGGCTGGGAATGGAATGCCTGGATCATATGGTAGATAAATATTTAACTTCTTAAGAAAGTACCAAACTGTCGAGCCCATAACCCTGGCATGTGCCCTGACCGGGAATCGAACTCCGATCGCCTGGATGCTAGGTCGAGGCTCAACTGCTGAGCCACGCCCTGCCGGGCTGGTTAGTCCTTTTAATTTAGCCATTCTAATAGATGGGTAGTGGTATCTCATTGTGGTTTTAATTCAAAATTTTTATAACTATTTAATTAGAGTATCTTTTGTGTGGTTTAGTTTTTTTTTTAATCTTTTGAAGTTCAATTCATCAATTTGTTCTTTTATGGATCATGCTTTTGGTGTCATTTCTAAGATATTTTTGTCTAACCCAAAGTCACAAATTTTTCTCCTGTTTTCTTCCAGAAGTTTTGTTATTTTAAGCTTTACTTTTAGATTCATAATGGCTCTGGGTTAATTTTTACATATGGTGCAAGGTCTAGATGGAAGTTTGTTTGTTAGCCTGCGGATGTCCAATTGTTCCAGCACTATTTGTTGAAAAAAGTTCTTTTTGCATTGCCCTGAATTTACGCCTTTGTCTAAAACCAGTTGAACATATATATATAGTCCAGACTCTCTATTCTGTTTCATGATCTCCTGATGCTAAGACCACACTGTCTTGACTGCTGACGTTTTACAGTGTCTTGAAATTAGGTATTTGTCCAGTTTCTTTTTCATATTGTTTTGGCTATTCTAGATTCTTTACATTTCCACATGAATTTTTGAATAAGTTTGTTAATTTATACAATGAAATTCTGCTTAGAGTTTAATTGGAATTACATTGAACCTATAAACTAATTTTGGGAAAATTAACATGTTAAAAAGACTGAGCCTTCTGACACATGAACACATATATTTACATATTTAATTAGATCTTTAATTTCTCTCATCAGTGTTTTGTAATTTTTAGTGTTTAGGTCTTTCACTCTTTCCGTCAGATTTTATCACTATTTGATACTTTTTGACACCATTGTAACAGTTTTAAATTTTTAGTTTCGGTTATTTATTGCTATTATAAAAGTAAAATTGATTTTTTGCATATTAATCTTATGTCATGCACAGTTAGTGAACTCAATAATTGTCGTGGATGGCTGTGTACTCCATTGGATGTTTTGCATAATTACGTCGTCTGTGAATGAAGACAATTTTACTGCTTACTCTCCCTCTGGATGCTTTTATTTCTTTCTCATTTCATTGCACCAACCAGAATCTCTAGTATAATAATGAATAGAAGTGGTGAGAGCAGGAAACTGTCTTGTTTCTGACCTTAGGGAGAAAGAATTTGGCATTTCGGCGTTTAGTGTAATGTCAGCCCTCGGTTCCTCCTAGACTTCCTGTATCCCATTAAGGACATTTCCTTCTCTTCCGAATTTTCTGAGAGTTTTCATCAGGAATGATAATTTGATTTTGTCAAATGCTTTTTAAATTATACTTACATGAGAATATGGCTTTTAATTTTTTAGATTATTATTATGTGATTATTTTGATTGGTTTTCAAACATTTAATCACACAAACATTCTTGGGATACACCCAACCTGGTTATGACTTACTGTCTTAATATATTCTTCGAGTCAGTTTGGTGAAATCAGTTGGTAACCCCTCGGGATGATCACGCCTGTGTTTGTGAGCGACGTTGCGCGGGGCGCGGTGATGCTTCTGCTCAGGGCAGCGCCAGCTCAGAAGGCGAACGGGCGGCCTCCTCTCCTTTCTGTCTCCGGCGAGAGTCTGTGGAGAACTGGCGTCACTTCTTCCTTGAGTGCGTGACGGACTTTACAGACGAGGCTCTTTCCTGACGTTGCCTTTGTGGGAAAGTTTTTAACTAAAATTCAACTCAGTCTCTGTAACACATACAGAACTATGTAGAGCACCTATATCCTTCTGCGAGAATGCTGGCAGATAGTGTCTGTCAAAGAATTTGCCTGTTTCACCCAAATGTATTGGCACACAATTATCGGTAACATTCCCGTGACCCTTCCACCCTCTGTAGGTCTGGGACGGTGCCACTTCTCTCATTCCTGATTCGCATCTTGTCTCTTTTCTCCTGATGGATCTGACTCGACCTTTATCAATTTTATTAATCCTCTCAGAAATAGCTTTTTTTTTTCAGTTAGCTATTGAGGGGTTTTATTATTATTATTATTATTATTATTATTATTATTGTAGAAATAGCTTTTGTTTCATTGTTTTTTCTATTCATTTTCTGTTTTCTATTTTATTAATTTCTATTCTTATCTTTAGTATTTTCTCTGTTTTCACTTTGGTTTTCATTTGCTCTTTCCCCCCCCTAATTTCTTAAGGAGAAAGCGTTGGCCATTGGTTTGAAATACTTCTTTTCAAATCTAGACACTTAGTGCTAAAAATTTCCCCAAGTACTGCTTTAGCTGTAACCCCAAGGATGTCTATGATACAAGTGGGAAGCTACCCAGCTTGCATCATAAAATAAAACACCCAGCAATCCCCCAGTAGCACTGATCTGACGCCCACTCTTCCGGATACCCTTGCAGGAAAAACTGCATCAGCTCTTTCTTGGCTGTACTCTCTGGATACAATCCACGCAGGTTAGTGTCACTGACTTATGCTCTCAGATGCTGTATTAAAATGAGGTTCCAGTGTGCTGCCCGGAGAAGCAGACTGGCCCCAGGGCAGAAACACTGAGGAGGCATTCAAGCACTAGTGCTTAAGAGCATGAAAAGTCCCCGGGTACACGGCGGACACAGTTCTCTCACTAACTGAGCAGATGCTCTGTGCCTGGCAGTGTGGTAAGCGAGTTACCCCATCATCTAATTTAATCTCCAGTCACCTGTGGAATGGTGTGTCCTGAACTAATACCAACTTTCCATAGAAAGAAACCGAGTCTTCCACAGTGAGGTACAGTGTTGAAGGTCTTCGGGTACAATTTGGCCAAGCTGACGCGCATCCTCAGGGCTTTCCAACCTAACAGCCACAGCGAGCCCTCCACCCACTGCCTCCACTCTCCGCCCACCCGCAGGTCCTGGCTACGGGGTCCGATCCGGGGAGCGTGGCTTCAAGTACAGGGGAGGGAGAAACTGTGTGCAAGAGCCCATCTGAGAAGCCTTGGAATGCTCCCCATTGTGAAAGTGCGTCTTTGACTTTGACTTCAAGGCTGCTGAGGAGCTGCTCCTTTGCCATGCATGGCTGCAGCTATAGTAGTTGTGGTCATAAAGGTGGCCAGCGCCTGTGTGGCCTCATAACAAAGCTCTTCACGCCTGTGTTCACTGGCATTATTTTCTGTTATCTATGGACACACACACACACATATGCACACCCCACACTGCCTTGCAGCCTCCACCACGAAAGGTCACAAACCTGAGTGAAAGACAAGGGGGCACCTCTGGAGCAATCTGACACCCAGTCCGTTCCTAGGCAGGGTCAGTGTTCCCAGAAAACTGTTCATTGTGAACACGTCTGCGCACCAGGACTTACCAGATGCTGTGGTCTGCCGTCTGTTTTAAGGTCGATCTGTTCATTTGAAATGAGAGCCCTCCATTACCTTTCTCCTTTACATCTAGTCAAAAGCTTTGTTCATACTTGTCTGCAACTCTGGGGCTGTTTAAATTAGTGCAGGCTTTTTTATTGAGTGTCAAATACACACTGGGGGCAGGCTGGCCTCAGTTACCCAGAGTCCTCAGCCGGGCCCTGGGAAGCTGTGAGCAGGGAACACCACTGTTCACAAAAGGCTCTCGTTACTAAGGGCTTATCTGAAAGCACCCCCTTGCCTCCTGATCTCCCCGCTATAGCTGCTGGAGGGTTTGGTTCCTCTCCTCTGGGACGGCGAGAGTCTTGTTCCAGGATGTGAGCTCTTGGAGAATTAGAGCCATTTCCTCAAAGCTCTAGGGGGAATGACCTCCACAGAGCAGGACGGGCGTATTCAGCTGACATTTCAAAAATGGCAGCAGCCTGCTGATAATCCCGTCTCCAAAGAGAACTTCGAAAAGCACAGATGACCCTCAGGCCATTTAGCAAGTGTCTGGTCACCCCTAGAGCTCTTGTTGCCTGTGCACATTCCGCCCACCTGCCGCAGGGATGAGGCTGGGCGTCATGTCATCCCCAAAGCACCTTGTCTTCCACGCAGATCAAGGCCTGGGCTGCAGGTGCAGGCCCAGGGCGGGATGTCGCCCGCCTGCCGTGGAGGAATTGGGGTTCCGTTAAAGTGAAACCCTAACCCTTCCCCACGTTTGCTTGCACAACGGCTTAGTCTGATTCTTAGGATGAGCGACACGTGGTTCGACCCTCACCTCCAGTTCTTCCGGAGTCAGGAAGACCCACGCCGCTGCAAGGCCACGGGGGCAGAGGGCCAGTGGCGACTTGGGAAGCTCCCTGAGTTTACCTCCGGCCTCTGAGCAGCACCACCACCGGCATCTCACGGTGTGAAATGTCTGCCCTGCCCTTTAGCCTCTCAAGGGTGGTGAATCTCTGCTCTCTTTGGCCAGCTGCCCTCCTTGGACCGTGGCCTGGAGCTGGTGCCATGCCCCTCAATCCTCCTGAGTTCAGTGCGGCTGCAGGGGGCAGCTCCGAGCCCGTGCAAATGGGCCCCAGCTGCCCCCTGCTTTCCAGTGGCAGGACTTCTTCCTAAGCCACAGAAAGCAGCTCTGTTCTGGTGCACAGCCCTGGAGAAAACTCCCTTGGGGACCCGCCGCCCAGGAAGCTGGGAATCAGTGGGAAACAGCGCCCTGTCCACTGGACTGAGTACGGCAGGGCACACCCTCCCCAGCTTCTCCGAGATCCCGAGGAGCTGAGCCCCACCGGCCGCTGAGGAGCCAGCCCAGCAACAGTCGGGCTGGACCCGTTTCCCCTTGTCTCCCTTTGCTTGTCTCTCCCTCTGCGGCCTGAGATTATTTCCTCAAAACTGCCTGCATCCAGACCCGTGTCTCAGGCTCTGCTTTCAGCAGGACAGCCCCCCAAGGCCCTTGAGGGTGGGTCTAAAGCGAACAGGGGCCAGTTTGCTGGGTCACTCAACTGATTCTCCACCATTCAGCAACGGGGAAGGGGAGGCCCATTCGTCCGACTGCACAGCTCACCTGGCTGTATGAGCGAATGGGGGCTGTGCTTCCTTTTGATGCAATGGGAGAGGGAGTGCTGCTTCCTACAAAGGCTGTGTGTTCCCACATCCTGGTGAGACCTCACCAAGGACTCTTTCTTATTCAGGAGCTGCCCCTTTGCTCAGCCTGCACCGTCTCTTCCATAAGCCTTATCACCAGGTGGTGGTCGGGGCTCCCCAAGACAGCAAGGGGCACTGGAAGGCCCCTCTGCCACCAGCCTCTGCTCCGGAGTCCTGTCCCCAAGGGCAGGCGGCTTCGCTCCGGCAGTTGTCTGGCTCTCCTGCTGGAAACAGTGCTGTCGCCCTCCCCTTAGGGAGCAGGAGGAGCCGGAGCTGGGCCGAGGCCAACCCACGAACTGGGTGAAGATCCGCACAGGTGGGCCATGCTGGCATGGGCAGGCTCGGCGCACACTGCCTGCTCCAAAAGGTGTGTAATGAGAGTATTAAGGTGGGTGGTGCACGAGGGCTTTCAATTTGTCTACCTTTATTGAGGCAATATTTACATATAAAATTAAGGCGTTTTAAGTGCACACCCTGTACGCCTTTTGCCACGGTAGAGCACTGAGTGATGGGTGGACTGTGGCAACGATACCCAGCGGCCATCGCCACGGTCGAGGTTGGGACCATTTCCATCCCCCTGAAATGTCCTTGCGTCCCTCTGCAGCTAATCCCCTCTCTTGATCTCTAACCCATGGCAACTATTGCTTACCTTATGTCACTGCAGTTTTGCCTCTTCTGGACTTTTATATAAATGGGATCAAGAAGCACGTACCTTCTAAGCTGCACCCACGTCGCGTCTGGGTTAACGTTTCGTCTCTTCCTACCGCTCAGTGGTTTTTATCCTGTGGATGCCCTGGGTTTTGTTTATTCATTGAGCACCTGAAGGGACTTGAGTGTTCCCATTCTCGGGACTGAGTAATGCTGCCATAAAGGCTTGGCAGTCGAGCCTCTCGGGGACCTGCCACTCTCTTCCTCGGGGAGACACACGGGAGCGGCCTGGGGCCTGCGTAGGCACCTGAGCGCCACCCCGCCAGTGTGGCCTCTGCACCCCCCGGAGGCCTGCACGGTTCCGCCGCCCGCCCCTGCCGGCGGTGAGCCCACTTGGCGACTTCACACCTTCGGGAGGGAGTGCTCCCTCAGTGCGGGGTCCACTTGCATTCTGTGAGGGTGATAATGCCCAGCGCCTTTTTAGGCGCTCGTGGTTCAGATGCAATTGCTGCTAAAATGTCCTTCGAGGGTGCCCCAAACCTAAGGTAGGTGCTCTTCCCACTGCCTTACGGATGCAGCCCTGAGCCAGCAGTGGCTGAATGATCGCCTAAGTCCTGGGCAGAATCGAGGCTGAGGCTCCCTAGCCACGTGCCCTCCACTTGCCACAGGCTCGCAAGCGCTTGGAGCCACTGTTCTTAAAGGGCCTCGCAGATGTATTAGTGACCCCGAACTGTGACAGGCTGGTGGCACATTTTGACATTAAATTTTGTCGTATTTTGACATTTATGTGAAAATTAACCAGTTATTCAACATTGCCAGTGTTTTGTCCTTTTAAGCTGTTGAGCCTCTCGCCATTCCCAGCAGGTTTAGTAAGTGGTGCCATCACACGCTTAGTCAGTCAGCGCTGAGACTCACTGCGCGGTGAAGTTTTCCCTTCCACCAACTTGGCCCAGGCGGGTTTGCAGGAAGGAAGCCTTCCATTTACCTCCCGCACCCTGGGGGTAGGTGGGAAGACCTCATGTCACTCAGCGCTCCCTCCCCTATGCATCGACGCCCCAAATGCTTTCTGCCAGTAGAGTCAGAGTCCGTCTTCGGTTTGAACTTGCAGCTCACAGTCCTGAGGGAGTCAATGCCCAGTTCACGCCTGCCACAGAGATGCTAGAGAGGGGCCCAGTGACATTGGGGCCCTGCAGGACTCGGGGATGAGTGCTGGGGAAGGATGCAGTCAGGCGAAGTGTGACTTTTACTCTCAAGAATGAAAGCAAAATGCCGAAGCTCCAGGCTTCTCGGGCCAGCCAGTGGGAGCCACAGCGAGATCACCCACAAGAGCAAGTCGGAGTGCTCAGTCTGTGGTTCCAGAGTTTTCCATATTGCTCAGTTCTGTTACCTCCCATGCTTGTTTTTTTATGGTCTTCTCTATTTTCTGTATTTTTTTAAAAAATGAAACTCTCTAAAATTGAAAGAACTCTTAGATTTAATTTTAGAACTATAGGAGAAGGGCCCTGGGAAACAGCTAATCTTGGAAAGAGGAAAATCTTTTAAGGCAAAAAGAAAACTAATCTACAATGAAGGAAGACTGAGAATCATCCAATAGCAACTATTTCATGTGCACGTGCGTGCACACTTTGCATACCATGCGTCCATGTGTGTGTGTGCGTGCCGTGTGCATGTGTGTACACATGTGTACATGTGTGCATATGTGCCTGTGTGTATGCATGTGTGTGTTGGGGGGCACGGGAAGGAGGGATCAGCTTCGAGTGCTCCAGGGAGGGGCATCACTCTGGTTCTCTGGTCATTTAGTCTTTAGAGTGACCAGTTAGGCTCACACGTTGCGACCAGGTTTAATGAGGAAGAGAGCATTTGGGTAAAGGGGGTTCACAAGCCTCTGCTTTCACATCTTTGTTGATGTGAAAATTTCTGTTCTTTGCTTTACATTCAAACTGCAGAAAAAGTCATGACCCTCTTAGAGGTCAGCTGCTCACCACCCTAGATCAAAGAATCTTCAATTTATTATTTCTTATAAAATGTTTGTTGCTGTAGCTCCCGCCTGCGCAGTCAGATTGGCCCTGCAGGACCCCGCGCAGCCCATCTGCCAGGCTGTGGTCTCCCACAGGGTCTCTCCAGGGAGTGTTCACAACTGCCACACAGGGTCCCCCGGGTGCTCCGACTGGTCATCTGTGGGGCAGCCTGGGCCCTGGGCTCTCAGAAGTCTCCTCAGGCTGTTCTCAGATGCAGCAGGGTTGGCACCCTCACTGGGAGTAGAAATGGCGATACAAACAGTAGTTGCAGGATCCAAACCTGAGGAAATGACTGTAGTGATGGGAAAGATGGCAACTTGGGTGTTTTCCTGAGTGAATTACTCAGGTTATTACTCAGCGCTTTTTCACTTAGCCCACTCTTCTGGTTTTCAGACAGGAAGCTCTAACCACAGTTGTATTTCCACATGGTCCCTAGGAAGATGGTTCCCATGACAACGGGACCTCCAGTCCCCAGGATTCCCACTCTCAACACTTTGCACCAGGCCCCATAACCGAGGTTTATGTTTGCAGCTCTTCACGTGAGTGAGGAGCTAATACAGACTTTTCAGTAGGATGAGTATTGAGATATGAAACAAGAGGTGATCTCTTTAGATTATTTTAATCTTGTTTTAAATATTCAAACATCCAACCTGGCAGATAGATTTAGATTTATAGGAATGGTTCATGGGAAGCTGTGCATGTCTACAAACCACAGCAATGGTCAAAATTTATAATTCTCTGCTCCCTACAATAAAATAATTTCAAGTGCAAATAAAAAGCTGGTGATGAAAATGACCGGTTTAGAACAATTGTGTTATACTCACCAACTTTCATACCAACAGTGCCTGAGAAAGTCAGACCATTGGCTATAAACAGGCTATGTTTAGATGACTTCCCATCCCAACTCCTTCCCAGACCTGGCCAGTGCCACAGTGGCTTCCCACTCGGTCATTTTTGCCTACCAGGGTCTTGTTTCCTTGTAATCTGAGGTCACCCCTTTTTCCCAGGCTCTCTTGGAAACCACTGTGTGGCTGCACATCAGCACTGGCCCCACCCAGACAGGAGCCACCATGCCCTGGACCAGGAGTCTGAGGAGTCTGGGGTATTGGAGCTGTGTGAGGCAACTGTGAGGTCTAGGCTGGCTGCTGTTGCCTTCTGGATGCCACCCAAGCACTGGGCCTCATGGGCTCCAAGGTTCCCAAAAGTCTTAGGCGTCCTCCCTTTACCAATTCCCAATGTACTTTTAGGTGGGGAGGGCTGAGGAGGTCAGGAAGGTAGCAGGAGAAGTGGAGATGCCCTGGGGTAGGTGGGCCCACAAGTCTGTATGGAGTAGACTCTGAGTAACTACATCCACTGAGTTACTTTCTTTTCTGAGATACTATAAAAATAAATCACCTTTCTATGAAAAACCTTCTATAAAAGAAACAGAAAACAACAAGTGTTAGCAAGAACATGGAAAACTTGGAACCCTTGTGCAGTATTGGTGGGAATGTAAAATGGTGCGGTTGTCATGGAAAAGAGTACTGTGGTTCCTTAAAAAATTAAACATGGAATTACCAGGTGATCCAAAGGAATGAAAAACAAATACTCAGATATTTACACACCCGTTTTCATTGCAGAATTATTCACAATAGCCAAGAGGTGGAAGCAGCCCATCAACAGATAAAAAGATAAACAAAACACAGTCTCTATATATGAAGGCATGTGGTCCGGCCTTAATGAGGAGGGAAGCTCTGGCACCTGCTACAACATGGGTGAATCTTGGGCACACTCTTCTCAGTGAGATAACTCAGTCACAAAAGAGCCAGTACTGTATGATTCTGCTTAGATGAGGCTCCTAGAGTAGTCAGATTCACAGAGACAGAGTAGATGGTGGTTGTTGGGTGGGGGCCGAGGGCAAGAATGAGGGGTTAGTGTTTCATGGGGAGAGTTTCAGTTGTGCAGTGAAAAGAGCTCTGTGAATGGACGGTGGTGACTGCTGTACTGCAATGTGAAAGTACTTAATGCCACCGTGTCTCAAACTGCAGACTTAAATATGGTTACCATGGTAAATTGTATGTTGGTGTATTTTGCCACAATTTTAGAAACCAGAAGGCAGCTCTAAAGCCCATAAAATAGGAGCTCTCATTGTGGGGGACATCATTTCCCTCTCCACTAGGGGGACCCTCTTTATTAAATGCATGCACTTCACTCAGTCGCCCCAGCCTTCTCCTGGAACTGGGGTTTTTCTTCACGTGGTGGGCCTTCCCTTCGGAGTTCTCCAGGATTTAAGGTGGGAATAGCATCCGATTTGCATAACAATTTGGGCCTTTGCATAATTCTTTTTGCATTGGGTTAGGTTTTACAACTGACCCTTGAACATAGGGGTTGGGGCACTGACTCTTCAAACGGTTAAAAATCTGTGTATAACTTTTGACTCCCCCAAAACTTACCTGCTAATAGCTTATTGCTGACTGGAAGCCTTCCAGATAACATAAACAGTCCATTAACACATATTCTGTATGTTATATGAATTATATGCTGTATTCTTACAATGAAGTAAGCTATGGAAAGTAAATGTTGTTAAGAAAATCATAAGGAAGGGAAAACACGCCTGCAGTGTTCATGGGAAAGAACCACGTAGAAGCAGAGTAACCCCGGCTGCCGGAGTCGGCTGTGCTTTTCCCGACTGCGGCGCTTCCCGATCCACGGGGAAGCCGACTCCTGCCTGTTCCCACTCATCCGGCTCGTGAGCTGCACAAAGTGAACGTGCCGGAGTATCACATGTACATATATGTCTATTTTCTACTTTACTAAAGGTAACTTTTGTAAAGCTGTCCCCTTGAAAGAAGCTTAAAGTACTTTATAAAAAATCCCCCTCATTCGCCTTCCCACATAGTGATGGGGCAGAAGGAGAAACACTAGGATTCTTCCAATTATGAATAAATAGAGAGATTCTGCGGCCAGGGAGTGGAAAATACCAAGAGGAACATGCCTCTTGGACTACAACGCTCCACCCCCTTTCCAAGTAGGTTACAATGTTTCCCTTAGTCTAGACGGGAGATATTTACAGCGAGTGGCTGAAACTTTAATGAAATGCCAGTTAAAGGCCGACTTTGCCGAACTTGGGTTATATTTTCAACTTCAAGTATGTTGTTCTCCTGGGGTATGTGGATGAGAGCAGAAGCCAGGTTTCTGGTTCACAGAAAACTGAAGTTCTGAATATAAAAATATTGTTCACAGTCTGCATAATTAATTAATCACAAAGCCTGCTTTTTACTTAATACAAAAGAAGCACGAACTTTCATTCCTTTTAGAGAATTTCACAGGCATTTTTGGTCAACAGTAACCCTCAGTAACAGAGATAGCAGGGGCTTAAATATTCTGTTTATAAAAAGCAACATTATAAAATGTCCTTAAAAGTCTGGGCTTCTTTAGTGAGCTCTGAACTATTCAGAAATTCGGCTCACTGGGAACAAAAACATTTGAACGCTAAGAAGTGGGGGTTTCTACTCGCTCCTCCCTGGCGCAGCTGCTTCCCGGGGAATTCTCGTCTTCGCTGGGTTATGTTTCTCTGGAGTCAGCGGGAACGGCGTCGTGTGGAAGCGCAAAGCGCCCCCGCCTGGGGCCCGGCCAGGTCGCCACGAGAGGGCGGTGTTGTCCTTCGCAGCCGCCGCCCGCGCGGGGTGACGGGCCCTCGCGCGCACCCCATTATTATTTTTTGATTTACGAAGCGTCGTTCCTCCGCGGGCGCCCACCTCCCAGCTGTTTCAGGGGAGGCTCCAGGAGCGTCGGCGAGCAAGGGCAGCGGGCCCGCGAGGCGCGAGGCGGCCGACGGGAGCGCGCGGCCCGACAGCGCGGGAGCCCGCGGCCGGGGGCGCGGCGGGGGCGCGGCGGGTCCCCGCGGGACGGCTCGCGCCGGGGAGCGGGGAGCGGGGAGCGGCGGCGGCTCCGCCCGGGCGCGGGCGAGGGCAGGCCGGCCCTGGGCCTCAGCAGCCACACATTCCCGCCGAGCCCTGCGGGGCCCAGACCCGGCCTTGTCCTCAGCCCAGCCGGCGCCCGGCGCCCGACGGCCTCTGTCTAGGGAGCCACCCCGAGCGCCGGGTCGGGCGCTGGGAACCGAGCCCCGAGGTGGCGCTGGGCACAGGGCGAGGTTCCGGGTGGAGCCCGTCCAGGGTCAGCGGAAAGGAATGATAAACGCGGCATGCTGAGCCGCGGAACGGGGGCGCAGTCATTAATGCGAGCAAATCGGGGGGGGGGGGGGGGTGTTGATGGCATCCTAATAAAAATAAAGGGCTGGATAAAAACGACGGCTCTTGGAGCCCAGGGGACACGGAGTCGCCAGTTCCTAAGCAGAAACCGGGCCAGCCGGCCGAGCGCCTGCGGGTCCTGCTCGAAGGCTCCGCTCCCCGACGGGCCGCCCGCTCCGGCTGTAACCCGCGCTCCCCCACAGCCCCCAAAGCCGCCTGTCCTCCCGCGCTGCGGGCGCGGACGCTCCAGGTTCCCTGGCGAGAGACACCGGGCCCCAGGCGGTGCTGGGCGGGGGGCCGGCAAGGACCACCTGCTGAAGGCGCCCCAGAGGGCGCGCGCACGGCCTCGGAGACGCGCCTCGACCCCGCCCGCGCGCTTGAGGCCCCGAGAGGCGCCCGGAGCTGGGGGCCCGGAGGAGGGGCGCCCGGAGCTCGGCCGGCCGCTCAGGGTGGGGCGGGCGGCGGGGCCCTGGGAGGAGGGTGGCCAAGGTGCCCTCCGGTTGCCCGGTCTGCCCGCAGGAGCGCGGGGCGGCGTGAGCAGCCGCCGCGGGCGGGGCACCTCCTGGGCGCTCACCGGGAGCCCCTGGAGCGGGCCTGGCGGAAGGCGGGCTGAGGAGCAGAGGTAGAGGACGGGTTTTCTCTGGACAGGACCGCCACGGCCTTTTAAAATGCCGTTTTCTCTAGTTTATTGTTATTTTTGAAAACAAGACCATCATTCCGCTTTGGACGGGACGCCCCTGTCTGCTACGAAGCTGAAGCCCTGAGAAAAGCCCCCGAGAATGGCTGATGTCCAGGACGTGCTGGTGCAGCCGTAGCCGGGACAGTGGAGCGTGGGCTGGACAAGAGGAGCTTGGGACAGTCACCTCACGGGGGATGGATCACAAACTCCTCACTGGGCAGGTCAGGGTGGGTCTCAGGCCCGGGGCCTGCAGCTTCCACTCCACGTGAAAAGACTTCTCTCTGCCTGAGCGAGCCGGCCCATTGCCTCTGGGCCCAGGTTAGCACACCTTCGAAATGCATCTTTCAGGCTCCTCTTCCTAAAATGTAACCGCCTCAAGGCTGCAAATAATCTGAACTATCCTGCAGTCAACCCCCACCTCGCCTTCCTCACCTCCACATAATCTTCCCACGGTCCCGCCTTAATTTCAAATCCATAGAAGCAGCGGCAAAGGGTTATTCTCCGGAGCATCTGAGATCTTGTTCCCCGACGTACGCCGTTAGTTTGGCTCAAATAAACTCATAAAAATTCTCTAGGGGTTTGAATGTTTTTTAAGTGGACAACAGTGTTAAAACAGGAGAGAAAGACTGTGCCCTAGGACGCCCTCCGCCCCCACCCCGGGGCGCCCCCCGGATGCCCGGCTGGGAGTGGAGGAAGGAAGGGCAGGAAGGGGGTCTGGAAGGACTTGCTGAGGAAGCTGCTGCTGAGCCCCAAGTGGACTGCGGCCCTCAGGAGAAATCTGAACTAGAGATGGAGGAGACGGAAGAGCTGCCGGGGTTAGTCTCCAGCTAACCTGCCAGCCTTTGCAAAAGGATGGGCCACAGCAAATGGAAAGCGGGGAGAGAAGGCGGGGAGGGGTGAAGAGCAGCCAGAGGGCGCTCAGTGTGGAGGGGGTGCCCACCAGCGGTTCTTGGCTGCGGCTCATGTCAGTCCTCCACCGTGAGCCCTGGCGGAGAAGGAAGGGCACGTGGCTGACTTTCTCCCATGCCTGTGTAATTCAGTGGAAAGCTCTGGGTGCAAGTTAAATGGAGATGGGTGTGAGTCACTGCTGCCTCGGGCACTGGGCCTTGCTGGGCGAGATGGCAGGGCTTCGGGGGTCCAACAGGTGGGGGTCTACGGAGTTGCTGGGCTTCAGAGACCATCTCTGGGGGCCGAATCCCACCTTGGCCATGATAGCGAAAACCTGAAGGGCAGATACCAACATTTTTCGTCTGGTTTCAGCAGCTGTGTCTCTCACCATCCCCCCCACCCTCCCCCCCAGCCCTACCAGTGTCTTGGAGGCATTGGAAATAAGGTAGAACATTCCCTTTTCTGATTTTCCCGGGGGCAGACTGTGATCAGGCGATGGTCTGTCTCCAACAGTCAACACCTTCCTTGAAAAATGGCTTTCCCCACAAGTTGTTTCAGTGTTAAATTAAAAAAATCTTTACTGCTTTCCAAGCCCTATTCCAGATGACTTGCGTATCATAAGTTACTCACTTTAAGCATCAAATAATCATAGGAGGGAAACACTACTATTCCTGATGTGCAGATATGGAAACTGAGGCCCTCAGAAATGGACTCACTGAGGTCACAGCTGGGGAGAGTAAGGTTGGGATTCGAAGTCAGATCTCTGACTCAGAACCTGGGCTTCTTCCTGTTTACTGCCTTTTCCCCCTTATTGAAAATGGCTTTATTGCTTTTGTAAAATAAATGATTTTGAAAAATCACTTCAAATACCACCATGCAAGGGTAACCAAGAATACTTTAACAAATATCCTTCAAGACATCTCTCTTTCAAGACAAAGTTGAAGACAAGTTTCTCAGTACCCAGGTTTTTTTCTACTGGAAGATTGGTCATCACACATTTGATTGAATTGAAGCTGCTGACATTCTGATTTTCAGATCTACCTGGCAGGGGGCCACGGTTTCAGTGAGGGGAAGTGCCTTCCCAGCTGCAGTTTCCTGGCACCTGCTGCTCCACCTCAGCTAAGACTTGGTTCTAATTTTGAGCATCCAGGGAGGGCCTCATTAGCTCTTGCCAACAGGGTCTCTGAATTCCCATCAGCTGCAAAAGTGGGGAATATTACACTTTCTGCCTCTAGAGGGCAGGATTCTGAGGATGTGGCCATGGACCTGGCAACCACATTCATCTTCACTCTTCCTTGATTTGTGGGGAAATAGACCTTTGGGAGTTTCCCTCTGGTCAGTGACTACAGAAAGAGCTACAGCTTACCCTGGGTTTAAGACTGGCCAAGTCCTCTGTTAAGGACTTTCCCTACTGATGACAAACGCCGCAGGCCCGTTCTGCTGGCCCACTTTCTCCATGAGGGAATGAAAAAGCTCAGTAAGTTGCTTAGGCATACCAGCTGGTAAGTGTAGGATTTGAACCCAGGCCTCTCAGACTTCAAAGCCTGTGTGTGTTCTGCATCCCAACGCCTCGCTGCTTCCTTAAGTCAGGTCTCCGTCACATGTGAGATGTTTTCTGAGAGAGGAGTCTATAGAAAGATGCCCATTTTGGGCCAGGAAGAATTAAGACTGAGCGGGGCTTAACTGCTAACGCGCACATGCGCGCGCGCGCGCACACACACACACACACACACACACACACACACACCCCTTGGGGTCCTGGACCCCAGCCCCTGCTTTCCGAAGCGCGTGTGGGTAGAGCTGTGCTGCTGGGCGCTCGCGTCCAGTGGCTTCGCCTCGCTCGGCGTCCGGCAGTGTGTGAAAGCTGCTTTGTTTTCATTATTGGGCAAAAAGTGGTCTAATTTCAACAGGCTTTTCTGAGTCAGATGAGAGACGTAAACTATTCGGCTATGAAACGGTACTCGTGAAATCGCAGTGGAAGAGACCGTAACTATTTTAAGGCATGTTTGCTAATGGTTTAACAGTCCTAAGGAGAGCCGAGCGCGGTCATTAATGGGGAGGTTTCACGGCCCGCCCTGTGAGTGCGTGTGCAAGGAGGTCAGAGCATTAAGTAATGAAACGGCGGCGTCTGGGGCGTGAGTTAGTCACAAGAAAGGGGCGGTGGTGCTGCAGAAACAAAGAAACCCCAAGGTCTCAGTAACTCAACATATGTTCTTGTCAAAGCCCAGGTCAGCCAGCTGTCAGGGCAGCTCCCTTCTTGCTCAAGGTGAGCGAGGCTCAGGCCGCTCCATCCTGGGCTCTGCCGTCTGAAGCTTCAACATGGCTTCTAACACTGCCCAGTGGGGAGGGAAGTCCCAGAGGGCAGGCGGGGAGCTTTAAGGAACATATTTTAATGCCAAAACGAGAGGTTCTGTGCCAGTCCAGGGAGGACAAGGACTGGTTAGGTGCCACTGTGCAAACCAGAGCGAATCTTAACATTCTCACATGACGTCTTCCTTCTCTCTCAACTATATCAGGTATTTTTGAACAACATAGAAGTTCCAGAATTTTGGAAGCAGAACTGAAGTCTGTGATGGTAAAGACTTGTCTTTGGATTTAGGACCTATCCTAATCCAGGATGATCTCATCTTGAGATCCTTAACTCAGCCATATCTGCAAAGACCATCTTTCCAACTAATGCCACATTCTCAGCTTCCTTGTGGGTGTAATTGGGGAAAGGGCCCAATTCAACCCACTACTACCACCATCTAGAAAGAACAAATAGCAACATCTTGTCATATTCCCCCAGATATTTTTATATAAAAGCAACAAATATTACTAATAGAATGGAAGTCTTCTCTGTGCCCCTTCTTGGGCCCATTTCTTCTCCACACTCCCTGCCTTCCTTCATCCCCTACCTCCTGAGAGCCTACACTCTGATTAATTTGACTTGAATTCTTCAGGCCACGTTTTAATATTTTTATTACACTTATATTTTTCATAATGAAATTATAGTATTGTGTTATATTTCTAAAATTTACTTAAGTAGCCTTCTGTTGACACATTGTTTAGTACTATCTTGTATATTCAACATTTTGTCTTTAAGAGCTGTTCAAGTGGAAAGACATAAACTTAATTATACATTTTTGTATTCCATCATAGGAATATGTGCTTTTTATTGAAAGTGGGCTTTTTTTTCTTACAAACTAGTTAGTGTTAGTCATGATTCTCTAAAGAAACAAAACCAATAGGAAGTGTGTGTGTGTGTGTGTGTGCTTATGTGTGTATGTGTGGTGTATGCAAAGTAATTCTATGTCTATCAATACCTATACATAGATATAGACATATGTAAATATATAGAGTAATATCTATCTGTCTGTCATCTATCTATCTAGAGAGAATTATAAGGAATTGACTTACATGATTATGGAGGCTGGCAAGTCCAAAATCTGCCAGGTAGGCCAGTAGGCTGGAGACCCAGAAAAGAACTGCAGTTTGAGTCCAAAGGCTGACAGAATTGCCTCTTTCTTGGAAGAGGTCAGTCTTTTTCTTAAGGCCTTCTACTGATTGGATGAAGCCCATCCACATTATGGAGGGTAATCTGCTTTACTCAAAGTCTGCTGATTTAAATGCTAATCTCATCCAAAAAAATACCTTCACAGAAATATCTAGTATAGTGTTTGGCCAAATATCAGGATACTGTGGCTTAGCCCAGTTGACACAGAATATTAACAAACACTCAAACCAAGTTTTAAATCTCATTCTCATAGAAGTTTTATTGTGCAACTTCCTCTAGGGCTGTGTTTTTCATACCAAGGGTCATGAACATAAATAGATCACAAAATAAATGTAGTGGGTCCTGATTGGAATTTTATATTTGGAAAATGAATTAGATTTTTAAGTAAAATTATGCTTGTTTTAGTACACAAAAATAAATAAGTACACACTCTGTGAAATATTCAAAACAACATAGAAATACAAGGAGCAGAAGTTGGTATGGCCATACTGTTATCATCTGCAGGGTGCAGGGGTTCTGCTTTCCCAGCTCGCATTTCCCGATTATGAGGAGCTTGAGCATCTCTTCAGTTACTGTCAACCAACTGGGTTTCTTCTAAAAACCACATCGATGAAGCTGAAGTCGGGTCCTTTTTCCAGACCTGAGGCAGCTTCCATCCCTTCCCCCAGGAGCAGGTACAATTACAATTCTCAGAGTGCTCAAGTCAGCTCATCCTCGCAGCCTCAACAGGATCATCCACATTTTGTAGCATCAAACTCAAATGAGCAACAATCCTCTAGCTTTGGAAATCCATTTCTCAGGAACTCCGTCTACAAACATTTTAAAAAACATGCAGCATTTACATGACCTACTTTGCTCGCCGCGCTCCTCCCTACCCCTCTCTGGCCCATCCTCTCCTCTGTCATCCCCTGGACTGCATGACTCAGGCTTTCTCAGCCTCAGCACTAGTGACATCGGGGCTGAACAATTCTACACTGAAGGCTGTCCTGTGCATTTAGCAGCCTCCCTGGCCTCTACCCACTAGATGCCACTAGCATTCCCTCCCCAGTTGTGAAAATAAAAATTGGCTCCAGACCTTGCTAAATGTCCCATGGGGGCAAAATCATCCCCAGTTGAGAACCACCAGCTTAAAACACCACAATGAAATGTCAGTGGCAGATACTCTCAGAGAAAATATGTACGCATCCACCCAGCAGGCCCCTGCAGAAAGGAGAGAGGAATTTGGAAACAGTGCCTCATTGTCTGGTTTAACCATCCGGATGTTGCCTTTTTTCTGGTTGCTCTAAATGTTTAGATTCTGCCAGGGTTTATCTGCCTGCTGTAACAGGGGGAATGATGGCATTCAAGACAAACTGAGAGCAAATCCTGGATGAAAAGGGGCCACATACTAACCCTGACCAGCTCGGGGCAGGCCTTCGTGGTGGCCTTGCAAACTCAGAGACCTAAAGTAACCACAGAAGATGGTCTGACTTTGAAACTTTTTAACGAAAAGCAGTCTACGGTGGGTAGTTACGCCCTAAGGCAGCGTTTTTCCTTCACAAAGGTTAATTTTCACCTTAACTAAACTAAGCCTGTCAGTTGTCTTCTGCATCTGAGATGACATACCTGACTAACATATGTCTTTGCAAAACAAAGTAATTTCCTCTTTTTCTGGGCCCTCAATGAACCGGGGCCAGACCAGGAACCTTCTCATTGTTACTGACACCTTGTTAACTGCACCCACCTAAGTAAAAGAAGTGTGTGTCCATCGTCTTACTTTTCACCCCACCCAGAGGTTCCCCCCTTAGCTTTCTCCCTCCTCCCTAATCCATCACCCATGGATTTCACGTAACCCACCTACATCTCCTCCTCTGATTTAATCCATAAAGCAAGGTGCAAATCTGCCATTCTCTGGAGCATTATGTCAATCCGTTGAGATTTGGGCTCCCTGGCAATTATTGACAGTTTTGCTCAAATAAACACAAAAAATTCTTCACAGGTTTGAATGTTTCTTATGTTAACAAAATATAGAAACAATCTGTCTTTTATTTCTATGGCAGGAAACGATAGTAACCTAAAAAGGGACTTTTGCTCAGATGTTCTGTCTTCTTAACTGAATTTTCTCTTTTGCTTTCCCAGTGGGGACCAGGCTACGAGATGCTTTTATTGCATTTTGTCTTTGATACTAAGGCAAGCTTCAGGCAACCAAAATTCACAAGATCAGTCTCCCCTATTTACAAGTTGGATATATGCCAATCACCACCACTCAAGTCAAAATTAAAGACCTAAAGGAAACAAAAGTGTTTCCAAAGCACAAAACATGCACATCACAGGGTTCCCTCGAAGGGTATCTTTGACCCTTACTCACAGGAAACCTTTCTCAGGGCCTGGACCTGTGGGTAGCTCATGTTAACAAGTTTGGCTACTGGCTTTCCCTTAGATGAGCAGACAGCACAGGCAAGTGGACTGAAAGCTGAGAAAAAGGTTGTTTACACTCTTGTGGGAGAAGACAAAGAACATCTACAGAACAAAAGCAATAAAAAAGGCCAACCCAGGACCTGGGATGGTAAACATGTCCTTTGTCCCCGAGAACAGGACATAGTGCTAGGTGTTTATAATGATGACACTGAGCCATCGATGCCAGGTTCACATATTTTAAAAAGAATTGGGTCTTATGGGTGCTGGTTGCACAGTAATATCCATGTACCTAATGCCATTTGAATTCTGTAAGGTTAAAATTGATTAGGATGGTAAATTTTGTGATGTGTATATTTTACCACCACAACAAAAAATCAGTTATTAAGAGGGTTGGGATGTTTGTAATATCTTTCTGGGGGAAAAGTATAACCCAAATAGTTAAGATTAAGAGTGAAAATGCCCTGTCTAGAAGGATAAGCAGCTATGTTCACGATTCACTCGACTAGTCTCCCCTCATTAGAGAAGCTTGATACTTACGATGTCATTCGAGTTAATTCAAAAGTAGCGAGTAGTTGCATCCCAATAGGAAGAATCAGACGTCGTAATTTTCAGGGGTTGGCTTTTATTTTTAACTCAGACAATGAAATATGGCTACAAATCTTGAGGTGTGATAATGGAACTTTTAAAAAAATAAAATAAAACACACCACATTCTATGGCTGGGTTCATTCTCTGATGAGTGTTGGTTTAGGGCTTCCACTGGAGCAGCCAGGGTGAATGCATTTACTTTTTGCATTGGTAACAACCAGCAGATTCCTGGTGGTGAGCACTGGACACATGCGACCCTGGAGGGCCTCTGGGAGTGGCTGCTTTTATTCAGAGACTCGAGCACTTAAAGCTAATTGCAGCCTTAATGGCAGTGCCATCAAGAGCTGGCTCACACAAACCCACAGTATCATGCTTCCCAGGTCCCTTCTAAGGAGCTTTGTGTCCAGCAACAGGGTTGGACACTGCCTGTTTCCTGCTGGCTGGCCCTTAGCAATACATTTGATCTGACATTTCTGCTTTTCCACATTAAAATGGGAGGAATCCTGAAAGTGTTGGGGGCAGAAATATTAATCATGGTCTGACCATGATTGTTAACTATAGTTGTAAAAAGTATTAATGATGTTCTGTAAACTGTGATTGTTCTGTTCTTATGAAAAGCACTTTCTAACTGGCTGGGAGTTGTACATCTGAGGACATGGGAGTTGACCTTGGAATGCAAGCCTTTCTCCTTAACTGCCTATCAGCAGGGAAAGATTAACAACCTTGTTGCAGGAACAAAGGAGTCCCAGAGGTGCCCCACCCATTTGCAAACCCCCAGCCACCTTTGCATTTCCTATAACCTGAAAACCATTCTTATTCCTTTTGCCCACTTCCCATGCAATCTTTGTCCTTCTACCCAATATAAGGAACTGGCTTATGGGGGCGGGTTAGAGCAGATTTTATGTGGACAAATCCCACCGCTCTCCCATTTTGCCGGCAATGATGGAATAAAACACTCAAATATGATTCAACCTTCTCTGCTTAATTGACTGAAGTAGCGACAGGCAGTTGGGACCCACTGTGTCCGGTTTCAAAAGGAGGGGATAGATTATTCCCCAAGAGCCAAGAGATGGCACTGAGTTTGGAAACTCAATTGATTTGTAGTGATTTGTACTGACCACTGGCAGACCCTGTAACTTTTTTTTTTTTAAGGCAGAAAGCTTCAAACCATTTTTGAGAAAATGAGATGAGAAGTCTGCATTGGAATTCTTGGTTTTTGTTTTTGTTTTTGCATAATGAGAACCTTAATGTTCTGTAAATGAGTCTTTCATAGACATTATTTGATGAGGGGAAGTATATTCATTCAAAACTCACTTTCATCACATGCAGATCTCACTCAGGACTGGGGAGCTGCAAGACCAGGCAGACACCCTCCACTCTAGGCCAACAGAATCAGAACAGAGTTTGAAAATAGGAGCCATCAGTCTGCTCCGGAGCCGTGGGCGGCCCACAGGGGTGGACTTCTCTGAGGAAATATAGGATTTTTCTAAACCATTTCCTTAGGAGGGAAATAACCACACCAATTTTAGTCTCAAACCCTCTAAGTTGTTTCTCAATATCTTTGGAAGCTTTTCAAACGGCTCTAAAGGTTTTTATAAAGTCGGGACGGTGCTGAGACGCTCTGTCCAGGTGCAGGGACACTGGCTGGATGAATGGCGTGTGAGGGGTCTCCCGAGAGCTCAGGAAGTGAGTAAGATGAGCTGACTGGCCTCTTCCTGCTCCCACTCTCACAAGAAATGTCTCGCCTAAAAATGCTTGAAAGAAACCACTGTCAGTTCCTCACTTCAGAAGTGCAGAAAACCTAACAGGAGAAAAGAAAATCACAACGTAGGCTCAGGATGCAGGGGGACACACCAACCGGTGATGCACATGGTGACAAGCGCAGGATAGATGCACCGCCTTTGAGCCGGCCTTTCGGTTTGTGCTTTGTTTTGCTTGTTTTTGCATGAACGTCCCTGTTGAAAACGACGAACTGAAAGCCAGCTGTGCAGCCTGAAGCGCTTCCCGCTCCCGCTCCTGCGGCTGCGTCTGTGATTCCCGGTCGGAACGGCAGTGCTCTCGGGGCGAGGAGTGTGCTGCTGGGGACTGTTCCAGGCACCCTCCGTGTTCGTGAAGGAGACGGCTGGGGGCTGAAATGCAGTTTGCTCTTAGTGCTGCAGACAGACAACAGCAGGGGCCCAGCTCCCACCGTCTGTCCTGCACCCGGGCAGGATCTCCGGAGGAAAGACAGCAGCTGCCCCAGGACTCCAGGCGGGTCTCCACCCCAAGAAGACATGGGTTTGTCATATTCGAATTGTCCAGAGTCTAACTTCGCCACCCCTCTGGACCTGTCCCCAGCCCTAAGTGGGATCAGGGGGACACAGGAGACTCCGCTTCTTCCAGGCTCTGGACAGAGACCACGGGAGCCCTGTCCCTCACTCAGGAGGCCTCTCACTGTCTCAAGAGATAGCAGGCGGCTGGCTCTCCCTGCACCGTTCCCTGCACGGAAACCTGCTGGTAGGGAGCGTGGGCGAGGGTCCCGCTTCTGGGGCACACCTCATGGCCTCCTTGAATCTCATTTTACGTGGGCATCGAAGGGGACACAGGGGCCCCCTTCCCTCACTGCCCCGGCAGAGAGCACAGAGGAGGCTCGGGGCGTGGACAGGGCGCCTCCGCCTGTGGGATGGAGCCCTCGGCGCTCCGGGAGGGGACTGCTGCCTCAGCCATGTGGCATCCGAGGCCCTCACTCTCTTCCAAGGAAGGGACAGTTCGGTTTGTCCTGAGAATCCCAGGACGGACAGTCTGGGAGAACACCAGGAGAGCCCCGCCCCACACAGGCTGGCAGGGCACACGACAGAATACTCCACTTCTCGAAGGGCAGCCTCGGACCCGGGGACCTCACGCGGCCACCTGACTTCACTCACAAAGCACCCGCATCCCTCAGCGCCGCCCCACAGGCCACCCGGCTGGCTCTGTGACACGCCCTCCCTGGGCGGCGGGCACAGGGAAGGGGGCTGCGGGGGGAGAGCCCTACATTGCTCAGAGGGAGGCCCCGCTGGTCCGGGGGGCACCCACCTGGAAGCGCCCGCAAGGGGACTCGGTCTCTCTCTTTGCCGCAGAGAAGTTGCCCCTGAAGAGAGGCGAAGGCAGCTTTCAGCCTGCCTGAGGGCGTGGGCGTCGTCCTCCCCGTGTCCAGGCTCCTAAAGGCTGCAAAGAGAAGCGAGGCTTTTAGCCATCGCTGATGCAGGTCCTTGAAAGCCCCAGGAGCCTCTGCTCCACCAGCTGAGTGGTTTCCAGGAGGTCACCATGAAGGGTCTCCATGTTCCTTTTCACACCGGCGTATTCACCATGGACTCTTTCCTAGGAGCCCATGGGTTTCCCTGGTCTGTTCTGGAACATTCCCCTCTCCTGTCTCTGGAGGAGGAGAGAGTGTTTGGTGGCTCTGGCTGCTTTGCCAGGAGCGCGGCAGCCCTGGGAAGGGCACTGTGTCCGGCAGAGCCTTCCGGTGGCTTTGAGGCCGGGCTTGTGCCCTGGCCCTGGCCCTGCCCCTCGCCAACCCCTAAGTCTCTTCTCCATCTGCACTGCGTTGCCCTCAGACCTGCAGCATGCCCTGCACCCACAGATCCCGCACCCTCTGAAATCGCCAGTGGCTGTCACTCCCTGGTATCCGAAGCCCCGAGGCCCTCCCGCATCCCAGGAACACCAGCCGGTCCTGACCTCCTCCCTGCCCCAGGCTCAGAGGGCTCTTGTCGTTTTGGAGGGCTGTGCCCGTTGTCCTGGGAATCACACCCACTCAGCAGTCCCCAGGCTTGGGCTGCCTCCCCGGTAGGGGACCGGGAGGCTCACCCCAGGCCCCTTATTAAAAAGGGGCGTGCATCTCGCTGGCCTGCAGCCGTCTGTCCCGAACTGGCAGCACCCTTTGGGTGGGAGCAGGCTGGAAAGAGGGAGGACCGAGCTTGGGAAGGAACGGGGTTTGGCCTCTCCCCAGTCACGGGTAATTCTCTCCCCGTGAGGGCACCGTTTCCTGAAATTCAGGGAGGAGTGATGCCAGTGAAAGCTCCAGAAACCAGTGGGGCTCAGCTGGAGACCCAGGACACAGCTCCACCCTGGTCCTCCATTCTTCTGACTTACTTGGTGATCGGAAGAAATTTCTCAGCTGTAACCTGCACCGCCCCACCTAGAACTTCTCAGACAAGCCTGCAAGGAGGGGCTGCGTGGGCAGGACCGGGCCTCGGGCTGCACAGCCCGCACTCTGTGCCCGGTCTGTCCGGGCTGACCGAGTGATTCCCTCACATGGTCTCCCCGCGTGGGCAAGAGTCCCTGCAGCAAGGAAAATGTCCCGATTCTATTACAGGACAGATCTGTTAGGTGCTCACACAGCAGAGCGAGTTAAAGCTTGAAGATGGTGGGTCTGGCCACTAATGCCAACCTGGTCTTTAAATTCTGACATTTTCTTGGTCCTGGATTTTTTGCATTAATTTTGAACTTTAAAAAATATTGCATTGCCCTGCAGGGCATGGCTTAGCGGTTGAGCATCGACCCAGGATCCAGGAGATCGCGGTTCGATTCCCGGTCAGGACAGGTGCCCAGGTTTCGGACTCGATCCCCAGCCAGGGGCATGCAGGGGGCAGTCAATGACTCATCACTGATGTTTCTATTTCTCTCTCTCCCTCTCTCTGAAATCAATAAAGATATATTTTAAAAAGATATATTGCATTAAGAAACTTGATGCATATTACTAAGTGAAGAGAGCCAGTCTGAAAAGATTACACATTGTATGATTCCCACTAGAAAAGGCAGGACTGTGGAGACGGTGGAAAGAGGAGAAGATGCCAGAGGTCAGAGGGGCACAGGCTGAGCAGGTGGAGCACAGGGGTTGGGCAGTGGAAACACTCCGTGTGGTGCTGTTATGATGAGCACACGCCACTGTGCATTGACAGACTCATAGAATGCATAGCGCCCAGAGTGAACCCCAGTGTAAACCCTGGTCTCGGGTGATGAGGTGCCAGGGTGGACCCATGGATTCTAATAACTGTGCCGCGGGGGGGTGTTGATAGTGGGGGAGCTGTGGGTGTGGGGAACAGGGTCTGTGGGGAATCTCTGCACCTTCCTCTTAATTTTGCTGTGAATCTAAAACTGCTCTTTTTAGAGCCTAATAAATAATGTATTTTATTAAATAAATAAGTCTAATAAAAATATTGCATTACATGTTATTTATCTGAGAAGTTAGTGTTTAATGGGACAGAGTTTCAGTTTTGCAAGACGAGAGGAGTTCTGTGGATGGATGGTGGAGATGGCTGTGAATGCACTGAATGCCCTGAACTACACACTTAAACATGGTTAAAAGGTAAATTTTATGTTATGTGTGTTTCACCACGATTAAAAATATTATTTATCCCAATTACTGAGTTTTTTTGGCACCCCCTTAAACTTTGGGCCTGGAATGAGCGCCTCGCTCCCCTCACCCTGTCCTCGCCGGCTTTCCTGACAGGCTCTGAGGCTCTGGGGTCATGGTGGAGAGCTGTCTGCGTCGCTGGGAAAGGCTTGTCTACACTGTATGACCTAGACAAGTTCTTTTGTTTCCCTTAACACTGAAATCTTAAATGCCAAAGTCTTGTTTTGGAGATATTACTTCCACTTTCAGACTTTCAGCCCTAGACATATAAAATTATTCTCACTTGTCTGGCTTAGCTTTTATTTTATGCTCGTCAGAGGGAGTGAGAGTAAGTGAACTAGAGGAGAAAGACAAATATAGAAAGGTGGCTTTGTGGGCTTTTTACTGCAGAATAACAGATTAATACAAACCAAGTGATTTAAAGCAACACACATTTACTACCTCAAGGTGTCTGCAGACCACAAACCCAGCATGGCCGGCTCGGTCCTCTGCCCAGGTGGAGACTTAAGCCAAGGTGTCAGCCAGTCTGGGTTCTTGTGTGGAGATTCTGCAGGAAAATATACACAAAACTGTCTCCAAGCTCATTCAGACTGTTGGCAGAATTCAGTCTTTGGTGGGCTGTAGGACTGAGGTCTCAGTTCCCCTGCTAGCTTTCAGCTGGAGGCTGCTCTCAAGTGTCACAGGCCACCTGCATTCCTTGTCACAAGGCTGCTTCAGCTTCAAGTCAGCAACGGTGCAACAAGTCCTCCTCTAGAGGCAGAACCCTTACCAGCTAGTTGCAAATACCATTTGGCACCAATTCCCCCACCTCCTCAAAGCAGTATCTCTTAGTGACATTGATGACGACTGGTGTGCTATACAGGTTATATCTTTTTAACAGAAATACTGCCAAGAGAAAGAAAAGTATGTAGATCTAAAGAGCTTGTGTTATTAGGTCAGGCCCCTGGATCTCCCTATTTTAAGATCAATTGATTTGGGACCTTAATCTGTAAAACCCTTCCCAGCAGTACCTCCATTAGTCTCTAACTGAGTGACTGGGAGACAGGGTCTGCACCAGGGAATAAAAACCTTGGGGCGATCTTAGGATTTTGCCTACTGGAATGGCCATTTATCTGTTTATTTATTTATTTATTATTGATTTTTTTAGAGAGCGAGGAAGGGAGAGAGAGAGACAGAAAGAGAGATAAAGAGAAATATAGACCAGTTGCCTCCCTTCTGTGCCCCATCTGGGGATCAAACCCACAACCTGGGCATGTGCCCTGACCGGGAATTGAACTGAAGACCTTTTGGTGCACAGGACGATTCCAAAGCAACTGAGCCCCACTGGCCAGGGCTATAGGGGCCTTGTAAATGTATCAGGGCTTTTGGGTGAATGACTTTTAAAAAAAATAATAGTTTAACTTATATAATACTGTACTATACAGGAAAAGTATATGATGGGATAATTTAATCACAGATCCAAGATGGGGCTAATCATCAGAAAATAACTAAGAAATCAGTGATTTTTGCTGACTCTGCCATGGGTTTGCTCTTCTGTGAGCTCACTGGCAATCCTCTAGAAGTTCTTCCTCGGATATCCCAGAGACAGAGGGGTGAGCGTGTGCAATGTGGGCAGTGCTCCCAGCAGAGCCTTTGTGGCTCCCCACCTTTAACTTGGTCAGGGTGGATCCGGGGTTCTACAAGCAGACCTTACATCATGAGTTTCGCTGTAATTAGGTGAATGGTTTCTGGGCCTTCGAGTCCTGCGCTCGCTCCACACCCAGGGGCAGCGTGCCTTCCACGCCCTGCGGACACAGCAGCAGGGAGCCTGGAGCTCCCCTAGCAGAGCCTCCAAGGCCAAGGAGGAGAGCAGTGGACTCCATCTCTGTTCCTGCTCAGTCTAAATCTGAGCCAAGACCACCAGCATAGGTGCTAATTGTGACAATTTTTTTGGAGATCAGATTACTGGCTGACCCTATCCCCTCCTGTCAAATTAGGCCCCAAACCTTCTCAGATGAAAATGATTTTCAGAACTTGAGTCCCCATGCTCTAGAGGCAAAGCTCTTATGAGCTAGTTGCAAATACCATTTGGCACCAATTCACTCATCTCAAGGCAGATAGTATGTCTTAGTGACATGCGTGACTATTAGTGTGCGGTACAGGTCACAGGGGCATCTCTCTTTAACAGAAATACTGCAGAGAGAAAGAAAAGCATGTAGGTCATTCAGTTTGTGATTTGGGTTGTGAGCATTAACTAGTTTATTTTGTTTCCTCCAAGGAAAAGGCTATGCTAATAGTACAACTAGGGTAGAACATTCTGTCTACTTACAGTAATAAACACATTGAAAGTCATTTCTGGGCAGTTCATGCACTAAATATAAACATTTTACTTATTAAATAAGGTTCTTGTGGCTCCCTTAATACTTAAGTACCAAGAAGGGGCTCATCCTTCTTGATTCCTGAATTGTTTATTTTGGATAAAATTGGCAGCTACCTTCAGCAGAGGGCAGGCGTGGCTTGGTCTGTGGAACAGGGCCCTTTCCCTGCTGGGCTCCCTCCCAGGGACGCCTGCTGTGCCCAGCCTCTGTTACACGGGCAGGAGCCACAGTAGGCTCGAATCTCAGTGTCTGACGGACATCGAGGTGTCTTTCCTGAGCTGCGCTCTGTCTTACGTCGTTCAGTCAGCACAGTGAGCTCACCGCTGTCACTCGCCTCCTAGATAACTTTCCCTGCAGCCCAGGCACTGACGTCTCAGCCCTTGCATCTACGCACTCCTGGCCCCTATAATCCAAACATAAGAGGCTCTTCTGGACTGGGCCTTTTTTCAAACTTGTCAAAATATTTGCCCAGCCAGACTGGCTGTGGCTCAGGGGTTGAGCATCGACCTAGGACCCAGGAGATCACGGTCCAGTCCCCTGTCAGGGTACTTGCCCGGGTTGCAGACTTGATCCCCTGTTGGGGGCGTGCAGGAGCCGATCAATGACTCTCTCATCACTGATGTTTCAACTCTCATCTCTCCCTCTCCCTTCCTCTCTCTGAAACCAATAAAGATATATTTTTTAAAAAATATTTGCCCAAATTCCTTCAACTGCTACCCCTAAAATGTGGCCGCCTTGCCGCCCTTCCTCCCCCTCCTCTCCTCCTCTCCCATTTCCACCTCCTCTCTCCCTCCATCCCCCCAGCACAGCTGTCGCTTCGGGAACGAGCCCCCTCTGGTCAGCACTCTCGCTGGCCCTCAGCCCTGTGACTTCATCCTTTCTTTAGTTAGAGGATTGTTGCAGCCCCAGTTCATCCTGCTTATCTCCCTTTCATGGCCTTGACGTTTGCTATATGTTCCAAATTCCTCTAAAACTCCCCTCCAGGCCTTTCCCGTTCTGCTGGGCTGGTGTATGGTCCAGAAGAAGAGCAGCAGCGTACCCAGCCCTCGTGGCCTGGCCCCTCGATCAAGCCTCCCTAAGAGCATATCCTCAGAGTTTGGAAGTAGGGCCCCTGCCGTGGCCATGACATTGTCCCGGCTCACCGTGGCTTCCTTCCCACAGAGCTGTGCGTGGAGCTGTAACATCCTTGGCCTGTTACCCTGTACAGGCTCCTCCCCTCTGGCCTTCGCGTTTTCCTCTTGCCTTCAACTCTGACAGACCCCTATCTGGGTATTTTCATGACCTGGGAGGAGGTAATGCCAGGTGAGAAAGAAAAACGATCTAGGAACACCTCTGGCTTCTGTACACCAAAAATGGCAAGAGAGATCTCAGCACCGCCCACCCTCCACATGTCCTCCGTCACTGACATCTTATACTCATGCGCTGCATTTGTTACAACTGATGGTCAATATTGGCTCATCACTAAGGGCTGCAGTTTACATTAGGGTTCATACTTGGCGTTGTGCATTCTATGGGTTTTGAGAAATGTGCAAGGTCATGTATCCACCATCACAACGTCCTACAGAACAGTGTCACTGCCCTAAGAGTCTTCCGTGCTCCCCCATTCATTCACCGTCCCCCGTCCCCCCACTCCCACTCCGGGCAGCCACTGATCTTTTTGCTCTCTCCATGGTTTGCCTTTTCCAGAAGGTCATGCAGTTAGGATCATACAGTATGTACCCTTTTCAGATTAGCTTCTTTCACTTAGCAAAATGCATTTGAGGTTTGAGGGCAGAATTTTTATGCAGCAACAGAAACACTTGACATCAGGAAAATTAGCATGTCAGTCACTTAGGTGACCACATGGATTCTACACACACAGTTCCATTGACTGAGGGGAATTAGTGGCACCCATAAGCTACTGTCTCGGCATTTCAGTGGCTTTCGTTGCAGACGTGGCACATTTATCTGGAGGCATGTTTCAAACCAGCAGCTTGTCAGAAGTAGAAAAATTGAACTTAACATCTATCACTGCTTTCAACATCTTGCTCACTTCCAACATGCCAGCCGCCATGAAATGTCTCACTGGAATCTCACAACGACCACCTTTTTCAAAGAGGGAAAATGGAAGTTTAGAGAAGTTTCATATCAAAGGTCCCAGGTTCAGCAAGCAGCGAGTGGGATTTGAAGTCCACTTGGCCTACCTCTCGGGGCTGTGTGCTTAGCCACTTAGTCTCTTAGTGAATATGTAGAGAAAATATTACTTTACTTGCCAGGGGTACAGCTGAGGAAGCCCCTGAGCCTGGGCAGGGCTTCAGGATGTAGTTACTCTGGAAACTCTCTTATGTCTGCTGTGGGTCCTAAGGTGTGTTTCCGCCCCGACAGGTCAGCTGTGGCAGCTTTCTCGACCTAGTGCGTTTCTGTGGCATGAACACTCGATGATGTGAGAGAGAAAGAATGGGGCGTGGGAAACTCCGGCACAGGCCTGCTTCCGGAGGCGGTTTCCCTTCCCCCCAGCGGGGGCCTGGCGGCGCCTTGCGGCTCACACTCCCGGGCGACGCAGCAGGATGCTCGTCAGAGCCGTGCCTCCGGGCTGCGCCGTGGCCTTTGAAGCACTGCTTATTCAACTGGCAACTTTCTCCACCACTTCTTGTCTCAAGATAAATTAAGAGACTTTTCTGTATTCATTTATCCATTAAACAAGCCTTGAGCCCCTCTATGTCTCGGACCCTGAAGGATGTCCAAGTGAACAGTGACCATGACAAAGGTGCCCGCATGCTACAGTGATGGTCACCGTGGGCCCAAAGATGGCACAAAGGAGGGGCTCATTAATTCTGCTTGTGGGTCGTGACGGTCGAGCTCAGGAGGTGACTTGTGAGCAGAAACGCAGCAGCGGGTAGGGGTACGTCGATGCAGAGGGACAGAGGATGGGCAGGGGCAGGGACTGAGCTAGGGGCCCGTTCCGTGCACACTGCACTGTCAGCTCCATCTGGAGCTTCTGCTTTGAAGGAAAGAGCATGGATGTGGGATTAGAGAGGTGGAGGCCAGGGAGGCGGGTCTTAGGGCCATAGCCCGTGCGATGAAGGCTATCTCATAGCATTGCAGAGACACAGAGACTTTTAAGCATCTTTAGAAAGTTTTTTGTGGAGGGATGCTAGAGGAGGGCCCAGGCCAGAGCCAGGCTAAGCTGTTATGACGGGAGGGGCAGTTCCGTGTGGGCAGCGAGGTGAGGAGGAGACAGAGTTCATAGGTATTTAAAATATGAACTTGAGGAAGCACACTACTGCCTATTTAAACCTTTACTTACATCCAGAACTTATTTAAAATTAACTTAAAAATATCTTTTTCTCAACTCCTCTTGCCCCTTGTATCATCATTAGGCTCTTTCCTGGCTGCACACACTGCGTCATTTCCCTGGAACATTCAGGAAGCTCTGCAAGGGTTTAAGCAGTTTTGAAACAAACAAACAACATTAACTTTTAAAACAAAAGACTTTCCTCCTCTGAGTTCAGAACCCAGGGAGAGCTGATCGAGTCACTGGTCCCAGGCAGGGCCCGGCTCTGCCCGCGCCTCGAGGGTGGTCCTGGCCGTCACCTGCACTCTCTGGGCCCCACTCACTCCACCCAGAGAACGACCAAGTTAGGACAGACAACCCTGAAGGTCTCTTCCAGGTCCTGAACCGAATGGCAATGTCACCAAGTTTACTGATTCATACTAAATGCCCTTGAGAATCAATTACTTTCTTGATTTGTGGAAAGAATTTTCTAGGCGTTATAATCTTTTACCAAACTCATTGTAGCCAGTCTGACACCAGAGATAAAGCCTGTAGACAAACTGTTACAAACACCAAGTGAAGACATGAAACTATCTGTGTTCCGCCCGGCCCGGCCAGGCGTGGCTCAGCGGTTGAGCGTGGACCTGGGATCCAGGCGATCAGGGTTCCATTCCCGGTCAGGGCACATGCCCGGGTTGCGGGCTCGATCAATGACTCTCTCATCATTGATGTTTCTATCTCTCTCTCTCCCTCTCCTTTCCTCTCTCTGAAATCAATAAAGATATATTTAAAAAAAAAAAGAAAAAAAAAAAGAAACTGTGTTCAGAAATGAAAATTGTTACTGTTTCCTAACCCATCATTACTGCCACTGCTCATTAGTAAGTGGTATAAACCTCGCCCTCCATGACCAAGGGAATGCAGATTTATATTATATTTACTGAATTTGTAAAATTCAGTACATTAAAAATGTACCGGTGCTACTTAGAGAAGATGAGAGAGCAGATCTCAAGGTAATCGATAAGCTCGTTTGGAGGATTTTGTTTTCATTAATAAACCCGAGAGACGGAACGGCAGTGTGATGGAGCCCAGCGTGCCCCGCTCCCGGTGGCCACTTGGCTGGTCCGTGCCAGGTCAGCTGAACTGAGAGCAGCGGTAACCTGGGCCCATCTACAGAACATCAGCAGACTCGAGACTCTCCCCAGGAGGAAGGTAAGATATGAAAATACAATAGAGATCATTCACTTGGTGCCAGAGGCTGCAGCAAAGATGCTGGGATTTGTTTGCGACGGGCCCTGTTGCCACTACATAGAGCTTCTTGACAGGGAATTGCTGAGGCTGTCTGTTCAGAAGCCCTGTTATAATAATTTACGAATACTTGCGAAACTCTAAGTGGCAAGTCTATTCCTTTGTAATCTCCTGTCCAGCACCTCTTTGGTAGAATCTGCGGGAAGGGAAGTGTGAGAAAGGACGTCGTGGAGAAAACGAAGAGAACCCAGGACTTAGACTTGGGTGACGAGAGATGGAGACCATACTTTAAAAAATAATAAAACAGTCAAGCACTCAATTTATTATAAATATCAGACTTAAAACTGAAGCATCCATCTCTTGGCGCTTTTTTAGACACACCTTAGCTAGTGCATTTGCTTTGTGTGGAGCCTGCACAAGGTCGGGCGAGCAAGATACTGTTGTTAGGAGCTCCGGTGCGTGCAGAACATCTAAGCCACACTGCCGTTACTGTGGTGTTTTTAATGTCAGTGTTTTCCTTTCCACCCTCGGACGTGGCCAATCCTGTTAAAACTTAAACATATCAGAAGTCTTAGGGCGGAGGGAGGGGGCGGTGGTAAAATGAGGGAGCTGAACGGGTGAAAGGCGTGGCTCGCCGTTCCAGAGCCAGCGCAGCAGCTGGCGCTTGGGTGTAGGGACCCATCCTGTCGCCTCTTCCCGAACGCAGTGAGTTATAAGGCAAACAAGGCCGGAGGGCGGGGACGGTCAAACGCGGTGTTGAATAACTGAAATTTGCTAAGAGAGCGGAACTTAAATGTCCTCACACACACAGAAGGTAAACGTGCGGGCGACGGGGGTTAGTGAGCCGACGGGGATGCTCCCCCGTGTCTGTGTGTGCAGCACCGCAGTGTTTTCAGTATCTCACAGCCTCGCCTGTCAGCTGTCCCTCAGGCAGGCAGGACAGCAAAGAGTCTGTGGACTGTTTTGTTTCCCGAGAACATACGCCTTCTTCCCTTGGCGTCTCTCCGGGAGCCGCTAACACAGATTCCCTCTCAGATCAAACGTGCTGTGTACCCTCCTCGCGGTCTCAGTGGGGTACTCGCCCCTTCTCAGGTCTCTCCAAAACGGCCCTCCACCCCTCTGCTTCCAAGAGTCTGTCTGGCAGGCGGCGCCTCACCCTAGTCCCGGGTCCCACCAGTCTCCTCCTCAGCTTTACAGAGAGTCTGTCTGCTCCAGCTTCAAAAATACTAGCCTAGAAAAATCTACAGTGGGCCCCACGGCCCCTTCCAACAATGGTCCACAGCCCCCGTTCCTTTTTGTCTAAACAAAGCTTTTCAAGATAACCTATGCCTGTGCCGTCTCAAGAAAACCATCCCTAACTGACTTTGTCCTACGGCCCCCAGACGTGTTTGGTCTATTACTATCTGTGCCAATTTTCTTCTCTAGCCTTCTGGGAGTTTGGGGGTGCTCCTTGCCTGCCCCGGTGGCTGTCAGGGCTCCTCAGGCAGGAATGGTGCTGCCTCGGTGGTTGCCCAGATTTTCCGACGCTGTGCTGCGCACAAATAGATAAGGCAGCTGTGTCCGTTCCACTCACTACTGTGCACGCATGTGTCACAGGGCGTGCACATGGTGCAACCTGTATAAATGAGTTGTTAGCAATATGCTCACCGTGTGAGCACATAGAAGGAGACTCTATGGCATATAGTTGTGTGGCTGATCGGTTCGTAATGCCAATCATTCTATCAAATAAAAAAATTCTGCTAAGTATATAAAGTAGCATCAAGTTGTAACCTAAAGTATTAAGTAAATATCCACCAGCCGATACTGATATAAATAAGTGACTAAATAAATAAGTGGAAGAAAAGAGACAAATTTTCTATGCAGAAAATTCCAGACAGCGTATGTGCCTATCTGTCCTCTCAGAGATGGAGCCACAGCCCGAGCCCTTCGCTGTGCAATGAGCATAGCGCCAGCCTCCTGCGAGGACCGTGGGGAGGGAGCGAAACGGAGCCAGTGCCGTGGAGAAGCCACCTCCGCAGCCAGGCGGCCAGGTCGGCACTGACCGTGAAGCCGTGGTCAGGGTAGCACCCCTGTTAGGATGTAACGACAGTGGCGCTTTGCCTCGGTGGTTCTCCTCCCAAAAGTCATAATCCAAGTCTAACCATGAGGGGAAAAATCATACCGATTCCAACTGAAGGATGTTCTACCAAATACCCGAGCAGCGCTCCTCAAAACTCTCAAGGTCATCAAACAGGAAAGCCTGAGAAACCGCGACTGCCGAGAGGAGCCTACGGACGCACGAGGGCATGTGGCGTGCCCTCCGGGATGAGGTCCTGGCACAGGAAACTAAGAAAACCTGAGTGAGCCTGAACTTCAAAAGATACAAATGTATCAGTATTAGTCTGTCGATTGCGACAAATGTACCAGACTAATTTAAGGTTAACAGTAAGAGAAACCGGATGCCGGATAGATAGGAACAGGACTATCTTTGTAATTTTTCTGTACCCTCAGAGCTGTCCTATTAAAAAGATCTCCCTTTAAAAAATTCAGCTGAGCACCTAATGCCAGAATCTGTTTTTGTCCGAGGGGACCGAGTTGGTCAGCAATTCAGTGTCCTGGTTGCATTGTGACCACAACTTTTTCAGTTTCAGTGCAAATGTAAAGATACCCCACTGGGGTCTGCAGGACGCACGGTTTCCCTCTGCGAGCAGAGAAAGACCGTGAGCCGGGCTCAGCGCCGGGCAGCGCGGGCAGGGCTCGCAGCGCTTCCCTTTCCTGCTCTGCGGGGCTCATAGGAGGAGTCCCGTCACCGCTCGGACCCTTGCAGTGGGCTCAGGCCCCCCCCCTTCTTCTTTCTTTTTAAAGATTTTTGGTACTGATTTTTAGAGAGAGAGGAAGGGAGTGGGGAGAGAAACACTGACGCGAGAGGAGAGCATCGATCGGCTGCCTCCGCACGCCCCTGCCGGGGATGGAACCTGCCCCCGGCACGTGCCCTGACGGGGAATCGAACCAGCAACTCCTGTGCATGGACAACCCCAACCAACTGAGCCACACCGACTAGGGCAGACTCGGGCATATTTCATGCTTATCAAATAAAGTTGCTTTTTTTTTTTCTTTTAAAAAAATGTGTGGTAAGAGGGCAAGATGGGAAAAGAGCGACCCCACCCAGATGACAGCCTCCAGCAGCCACGTGGGTGTTCAGGACAGACGTTGGGAGGGCCGGAGCCCAGCATCCACCGGGATTTCATGTTTATTTCTTTCATTTTCAAACTATTAGCCTAAGGATAGTTGACTCTATTGGAACGAATTCCCTTTATATCTCATGAAATTCTGTATGGTTTTAGAAAGTTTTTCAGAGCCATGTCATAATAAGACCTACTTTATTTCTTCTTACTTTTGGCCAAAACTTTTGCAATCTATTCATTCTTTGATTAGATATTACATTTACATGGTTCAAAGTTCAAAAATCACAAAGGGCTGTGCGTTGGTTTCCTCAGACTGCTGGAGTCAAGCATCTCAGACTAGGTGGCACAAACCCGGGTACCGATTCTCTCGCCGCGCAGGGGGCCGGCTGGAGGCTGGGAGTCGGGCGCGAAGTGGTGGCCAGGGTGACTTCCTCTGAGGCCGTGAGGGGGGATCTGTTCCAGGCCTCCCTCCGGGTCCTGGCCGTCTTCCGGCAACCTTGGGTGTCCCTTGGCCCGTTGGCTCTGGCTCCAGTACCTGCCTTCCTCTGTGCGTGGCTGTCCCGCCTGTGTGCGCACTTGTGTCTCTTTTTCAATCCAGCAAGGACAGCAGACGCTGGATTAGGGCCACACTCTGCTTCAACTTAACCTGAGGACATCTGCAAAGATGCTATTTCCAAACAAGGTCACGTTCACAGTAACTGCGGGCTAGGACTTCAGCATAGCTGTTCGGTGTACACAATTCAGCTCATATGCATGATGAAAACCCTCCTTCTAACCTAGCTCACTTACTTCTTCTACAGGCACCTATGTTTTCACCTGTCCTTCCGAAATATTTTATATGATGATTACAAACAAAGAAAAACCCTGTGGGTGCTGGACACCGGTTATCCCTGCCTTTAATCCTCCTTGTAACTATCTCTATCTACCTACCACCTATCTATCAGCTACCTCTATCATCTATCTATCTATCTATCTATCTATCTATCTATCTATCTATCTATCTATCATCTATCTATCTATCATCTATCTATCTATCTATCTATCTATCTATCATCATCTATCTATCATCATCTATCTATCATCTATCTATCTATCTATCTATCTATCTATCTATCATCTATCTATCATCTATCTATCTATCTATCTATCTATCTATCTATCTATCTATCTATCTATATCATCTATCTATCTATCAATCTGTCATCTATCTATCATCTATCTATCTATCTATCTATATCTATCTATCATCTATCATCATCTATCTATCATCTATCTATCTATCTATCTATCTATCTATCTATCTATCTATCTATCTATCATCTATCTATCTATCTATCTATCTATCTATCATCTATCTATCTATCTATCATCTATCATCTATCATCTATCTATCATCTATCTATCTATCTATCATCTATCTCTATCTATCATCTATCTATCCTCTATCTATCTATCTATCTATCTATCTATCTATCTATCTATCTATCTATCCGTCTATCTATCATTCTATATCTTTTCTATTAACAAGTGATAATGTATTATAAACAGTGGGTTTTTTACTTAATATATGAAATAGAGATTATTTAATAGTAATATATAGATTCTTCATTTTTGTAGCTGTATAGTAGCCCATTATAGGGCTTTAGTCTTACTTAACCCATCCCCTATTGACAGAATTTGTTTTTTCCCTAGTCTTTTGCTATTACAGCCAATGCCACAGTGACTGACCTGTGCATGTTTTATTTTCCCCTGGGTGACTATATTCATAGAATGGATTCTTAGAAAAATAACTTAGGGTCAGCAAGCATATGGGTTTGTAATTTTAACGGAGATGCCACATTCTGCACAGAGTATGATACAATATTTCCCCGCGGCTCGTCACGAGGGACTTTCCCGGCTCCCTCTCATCCCATTTCTTAAACAAACTGGGAGCTGGCTAACGGAAACTCAGTGTAGTTTAATTTGCATTTTACTTATTCTGAGTGGGGTTGAGCATCTTTCATGCATATTTAGATTTCTGTGATCTTGTCTGTGAAGTGTCCTAAAAAGGACACTGTTTTGTCCTGGGTCGCCGGTCTTTTCCTTACTGACTCGCAGGAGATGTTTAGGTATCAGGTATTTCATCTCTTTGCCGTACGAATGACAAATATTTTCCCATTTGCTATCTTATGAAGATGACTTTTACATGGAATTTGGATTCACTGTAGTTGACTCTATTTTGGATCCATTTGCGTACTTAGCCTTTTAAATTAGGAGTAGGTGGTACTTGGCACTGCTTCGCTTCCCGGAATTCACACGCACCTGTGAATGTGACTTGGATTCTTTCGGAAGCCAGTAAGTACAAGTGGGGAGCTTCCCCCCCACTGTGGGAGCTCTGTGGACACCTGTAATCCCACCATAAACTACAAATGTAGAGTAGCAGTGACAACTTTAAATATTTACTCTATGTAAAACCTATTTTCTTACTCTAGCAATACCTGAAGTGTGTTTAGTTAAGTAGCCTTGGTAAAAGCAACAAATTATCCATACCCCATGAATATAGGGGTACAGACTCTCCTGGTTCAAAGTGCAAAAACAGGATCTTGTATTCACATTTCATAAAACTGTACTGAAATGTGTAGACTGCCTTTTCTGGGATTAAAGGAGTGGCCAGACTGCTGGCTTTTCATTTCATGGGACATGTCACAGGACGCCACCATCAGCTGTCTCTAACGTTAACAGGAGGTGTCTGGCTGAGCCCACACCCCAGGGCTGTGCAGACCTACCTTTCCCTAGCAGTGCTCCCAGTGGCGGCCGCAGTCAGAGCTGTAGGGACTGAGCTTGCCACAGGACGGGGCAGTGATGGAGGGGCTATTTGGTCAGATCCCGACGTCTCACCTGCCCTCCCACCCCTCCCCGGGAAGTCAGGGTCCTCAGAGTCGCCCACCTGACACTGACCTTGGAGCCCTGGTGAGCAGGCACCCCATCCCCTCGGGGAAGAGCGTGCACCGTTAACATTCTGAAAGCAATTTTCTGCTGCTGGAAAATGTGTGGTTTATCAGACCCTACGAAATGTCAAATGACTGGGATTATCCCCTTTTTCTTTCCTGTGTGCCTTCAATTAGCCAAAGGAAAGCAAACCCAGGGCTTTAGAACCAAAAATAGCTGGAGAAAAGTGAGGCAGATTTCGCCGAGATGAAAGAGTGGAGCCCAGAAGCCTAATTAAAAGCAACTGGGAAACCAGTATTCGATACAGAGTTTACTCACCTGAAAAAATAAACCCAGAGCTCGAGCGGCTCTGGGGGAGGGCTGTGGGAAAGGGGGAGAGGGCTCAGGCAGGTCACCGCAGGGCCTGGCCGCCAGGACACAGAGCCTCACTGTTTCTTTTCTCTCGGAGTCAGGGGAAGGCCAGCCAGCTGGCTGAGGCCACAGCCACTGGAGCAGGGACAGCGGTCAGCGAGGACAGACTCGCTCGCGCACCCTGGTGGCGAGGGCCACATTCATCCACCCGGAGTACTTTGCTTTCTTTTCCACCTGGGGATATGCATGATCAGCTTCCCCCCAGATCTCCCAGGCTCCCCTTTCTCCTCACAATCGCTCCCCTTCTCACTAAATTCAGGGCATTTCTGTGTGTTCAGCATGTGGGTTGTTTTTGATGGCAGAGGCTCTCAAGGACTCGCTGTAAGAATCCGCCTCCTTTACCTAGGAAAGTTCTCTTGGTTTCGAGATATATCAAGGCCCAAGGTCGGTCGGGAAATAAATGATTCCTTCTGCATGCATTGCATATTTTTAACCTACAAATGAGCTTCGGTGATCCCTCTAGGTGAAATGGCCGTCTCGTCCGAGATTTTATTTGGAGGCATAAGAAAGGACGCAGCCTAACTCTCTCAGCCCCTCGCTGGGCGGGCGCCCTTAGCTCCCCAAGGCTGCTGCTCATGCCCCTGGGCTGGGCTGGGCTGGGCTGGGCTGGGCTGGGCTGCACTGGGCTGGGCTGCGCTGGGGCAGATGTGGAAAGAGGAAGGTGCTGTCTCCAAACAAATGCGGTGGTTCTACCGCACACACTGCCATGCCGGCATGTGCCTGGAGCATGTGCGCGGGGGCAGGAACCAGGTGCCGCAGACACTCTGGGGGTCACGTCAGCTCCCGTCACTTCAGGCTCTGCCAGCAGCCCATGACTGCAGTGACTGTCGACACTGGCTGTCAGCGTCTGATCCACGAGCCCAACGTGATTCACAAAGGCTGTCCCAGGACGAGCCTCTGACATGGGCATTACTGCTTCATTCCTTGAATAATTTGGGGACACTGAATTCTTTCCACTTAGCGGGCTGTGGCAGCTCTGCCACTGTGGAGAGATTTCCTAGGAAGTGCTGCAGACACGGGCTGGGCCCTGGGGTCGGCCACCCTCGGGAGCCCGCTGATGTGAGCACGGGAGCCTCCCCAGAGCCCAGCGGGCCGGCCCGTCCCTCTGCTTTCTGCCCTCCCCGTCCCTCCTCACAGAGATCCCTCCTCTCCGACTCCACCCTGAAACCTCTCCCCCAGGCCCAGGGCCCCCCTCTGCCCCATACAGCACTGGGGCCACCTGCTTTGTCAGGCGCGTTCTTGCTTTTGTCATTTATTCCGGAGGCCTCCCCTCTTGCTTTATTTCCCCCTTTATACCCAATTTCTCAGCTCTTCCTCCACTCCTACTCCCAGGCCCAGTGTAAGGTCTTTTATATATGTCTTAAAATAATCATGTATTTTTTATAAAATACAGGGTGTCCCCCCAAAAATGTATACACACTTTATCTGCTGATAGCTCAGTTTTGAAGATGAAAAGTATTTTAATAAACACTGCCTTTAAAGTGTGTGTATACATTTTTTGGGACACCCTATATATTGGAGTTTTGTATGTACGTGTGCTTTAACTTCCATAGACAGATTCATGGTATAAATCACATCTTTTTAGTGGTTTCTCCACTGAACACATACTTTGGGGTCCTCTCCGTGTTGCTGTGCTGCTGTGTCATCACCTCTTTATTTCCGGTTGCTTTGCAGAATGACACCCAGGCCACTCTGGTCTCTGCTCTACTCCTGTGTGCACGCCAGATAGAGGAGATGGGGAACTCAGAACTGCTGTCCCAATGGGGCCGTCACCGACAGTGACAGGTAATGTGAGGACAGTCGCTGTCCTTGAATAGTTACACACCTGGCAGGAGGTAAGCTGCGGTGGTTCGGTGGCTCTGTCGCACCCCAGGTGGCTCCCTGGGCGCATGCCCCGTGTGACAGTGCAGTGAGGGCCATCACGGGGGCCTCGGAGGGCGGCTCGGCAGGACTGAGTCTGCTCGCTCATTGCTTTATCTCCAGCGCCTGGCCCAGCGCCTGGGAAGCAGGAAAAGCTTGAGAAGACTTGGTGGACAAGTGCAGGAATAAGTGGGTAAATTAATAATGATCGTACAACAAAGTCACGTTCTGGGAGTCAGACAAACTCAGGCTCCATCCCGGCTGTAGCACTGGGCAGCGGAGTCAACCTCTCCGAGTCTATTTTCTCCTCTGGCAAATGGGTCCCCAGAGCTGTGGGGATGAGTCTACGGCATAATGGAATCAGAGGAGCTCGAAAGGTATTGCACAGTCAGTAGGATCTCTGAAGGGAACTGTTATTCAGTCCAGTTCTGCGTTTGTGCTGTGCTAGGAAAAGAGGTGGAATCACTGAAGAACAGGATGTGAGGTTTAGCAGCTTTGCCGAGAACAGGGCTCAGCCCCGGGGCTCACCCGCACGATCCAGCCGCGGCCTGTTTCGTGAATCACGTTTCCTTGGAGCACAGCCACGCCCATTTGTCTGTGGTGACTTTCAAATGGCAGAGAGAATAGTGTGACAGAGACCGTCTGGCCCCACAGAGCCTGGAATATTTATCATCTGGCCCTTTACAGAGAAATTGCGTTTGGTGATGGGCCTAGAAGAAGGGGCACAAAATACCTACGTTTACTGTGACTGGACCATCACCTCCTTCCTACCCGCATGGTCAGGCGGGCGGAGAGCAAGCAAAGGCTGGAGAAGTCAAATCGAGCTTACACATTTGTAATCTCAGTTCAAGCAACTCAATCCTGATCATGAAAGTCTCTTCTGAGGTTCTCAAGGTTCTCAAAATCCCATTTTCCACCCACCCGTAAAAACAAACAAAAAGAAACTCACTTTTAAAGAGTGTGGGAAGCCTCTGTGCCCCCTGAACTACTGACTGCTGGCCTCCACTCACAGCCTAGTCGGGGAGCCTGTAATTTATTGAGGGAAACCCGGCTGTGCACTGAGCTACAAAACTGCAACGTCCGACCTCGAGCACACAGAGATCCCCTTTCAAACTTTCCAGACCCCTCAGGTGCCTTTCTGGGAAGTCAGTGGATGCAGTCCAGAGACCCATAAGACTGGGAAATCTTCTGTAAGAAAGTCTGCCGTTCCCAAGCTTGGTTTACAGGTTTCCACCCGGTGTTTCCCACACAGGACCTTCTTTTACCATTGCCCTATGAAAAATCGTAAAGCAGAATTATTTGGTGAAAGTCAGACTGAAAGAGCAAAGAAGTTGAAAACGGAGGATCTGGGCTCCACCCGTCTCTCCCTTTTCCAGAGTGAGCGCTTGGGGCGCTGGACCTCTCAGCTTCATTCTTTTGGACATTAGAAGGGGGGCCAGCACTCACCAGGGTCGAAGAGCCTGTTCAGAGGATTATTTTCAGTCGCTCACGCCTCCCTCAACTGAATTCTGTGATTTTTTATTAAGCCCCCAAAGTGGGGGTCCTTGATTTTAGGTCTGGACATCCCTCCAGGTACGGCACTCCCTTTCTTTGACGCCCTCTTTTGGTTCCCTAGAAAGCCTTTTCTCAGGAACTGGCAATCCATACAGTGTTGTCCCCATAATTGTCCCACCCTCTGACCACCGGCCAGGCCACTAGACCTGCGCAAAGCTTCCTCACTGTCCCCTAAGTGAGGTGGATCCCTGGCCAGTGGACTCCAGGGGCAGTGCCAGAGGGCAAGTCTATGACAATCATTTCCAGGCTCGTTTCCTTATGATGAATTTCAGGGAGTAGAATTGGTAGCCAAAGAAATTGTCTTTTATATACTGACTTTTTTAGAACTCTTTACATAGAATATTGGTCCTTTATCCGGAATATTTATGGCGAATACTTTCCAGCTTTATTAAGTGACATTTAATTTCGCTCATGAGATTTATGGAATTTATTATATATAATCAGAGCTATTGATTTATTTTACCATCTTTGCCTTTGGTGTTGTTTTTAGAAAGGGCCTTTCCAACACCAAAACTATATAAATATTTATCTAAATTTCTTCTACTACATACAAGTTTTCATTTGCAACATTTTGTCCCTCTAATCCAGCTGGAATTTATCTTGGTACTCAGAGTAAGGTAAAAAGCTCACTAATTTTTTCCAGACAGGTAAGTAGTTTTCCCAGTGCGTTTAATAATTTATCCTTTCACTTCTCGTATGAACTACTGCGTTTATCATACATTCAATAATTACATACATTTGTGCTTGTTTTCAAAATGTGGAAACTTACATCGGCGTCTGTGTTCACAGAGGATGTGGTGAACTGGATAGAAGCAAGACCAGGGAGAAGACATTCCAGGGCCCTGCCAGCAGAGGGGGTGGGGACGCAGGGAGGTCACAGCGGGGCCTGGGCAGGGTCCAAGTCCCCCGGCTGCGTGCGGCCTTAGGTTGCTTTGTCTTTCAGTAAGTACGGTGTTTGAGTTTCTAGGAGACTGAGCTCCAAAGTACCCCCAAAACATCTTCCTAATAATACTTATGATATCCAAAGTGACTGACCAACTGTTTCTTCATTATTCAGACAAAGAACAGAAAATTGAAGTGACTTTCTCAGAATTAGAGGGTTGCTGGGAACAGAACTGAGGCCTTCTTGCTGTTAGCATAGAATTAAATCCGTTTGCAAACCTGACATATAACTGGCCCGAGTGTGGACGTTTTGATCCCTCTAATTCCCTAATGTGTTTCTCAGAATATTTTGGATTTTGATTTATTTTCTTAAGCCAGTGAAGAGCCTCCTTATGTTTCCATTCACTTTATTTTAACAACATTTTTTTCTTTTAATGATTTTTTTTCCCGGAGCCATTTCCATGTGAAGGAAGTGTGGTGTGGCGTTTGGAGGAAGCTCTGTGTCGGCGGCCCGCTTTCTCTGGCGGGGAGAGCGGTCGCGGTCAGGCCAGCAGTTCCTGGTGCGAGCCGTGGTTCTCAGGGGCCCGACCTTTCTGTCTCCTGCAGGTGCCCCACCCACAGGGTCTGATTCCCTTGTTATCAGGTTGTATGGGACCCCTGCACTTCTCCCACATAATGCTTCTCACAACTCAGTACACAATGTATTATGTAATTAATGCTTTAATGCTCATCTCTGGCTAGAGGGTAGTTTCCTGAGAACGTGACCTATGTGGGGCTGGCGTTAGGGGTGAGCAGTCCCTGCAGGACCCAGGGTCCTCACTGAGAAGGAACCCATGCTTGGTTAACTCTGCTGTCACTGTCTTGAAATTCTTAACAACTTTTGAACGAGGGGCCCTGCAAATTATGTAGCTGTCCCTGGACCTAAGTTCCTTGAGGAATTCCAAGCCCAGTACTGGTGGCGGCGAGTGCACTGCAATTGCTGAATATTGCTGTTGAACAAACCCATGAAGACAAGCAGGAAGGTGTCAATGCTTTCAAGAAAGCAACACAGCAAAGCCACGTTGCATGACTTACTCCTTTAATGAGGGTGCATCCTGGAGAAGTAGGAAGTGACTGCTGCTCAGGCTGAGTTGCCAGGAAGACTCGGAGACTGAAGGGTTGAGTTGTGTGCTGAGCCATCGGGGATCCTCCTGGGATGTGCATCTGTTGGGGAAGGGAGGAGGCGAGCTTGGGCTGAGGGGAAGGTTGGGCTACTCAGCAGTCACTGGGAAAGTGCCCTGTCCGACCCAAGGGTGATCTGAGGCTGGAATCACACGGGATGGTTACCGGAGCAAAGAACGATTGGCCCCAAATGTCAACAGTGCGAGTCTGAGAAACTCTGACCTCACGCAAGTCCCGGAGAAGCCAGGGCTGGGCTGTGTGCAGGCAGAGCTCCCACAGCTGGGAAATGGCCCCCAGTCCTGAGGTGGCCTCTGGGGAAGCAGCCATGCACCTGGGCCTCGCCTTCTCTTCCATGAGCCCGATGGGACACTTAAAAGAGGAAGGAAGTAGGACAAACTACAACTCTGGGGGTGACAGTGGATGTTCTCCATTCTAGACCTCCCTCATGGTCCTGGTTGCTAATCTAGAGGCGCTAGCTCTCCACACCAGCCCCGAGTGGAGCTGCAGGGCAGCTGTAGTCCATTTTGGCTCACACCCACAAAGTAAGCCCACCCCGTGAACAGATCTCAGCATTGTCCCTCCTTCATTGACTAGCCACAAGGACCCCCTCTCCAAGAAGCCTACAGGTGTGGTTGGAGGGAAGGCATAGCTGTAGTGCGGTGGGGACAGGGTCCTGGACCACATGCTCGGGCAGCTCACCCGCACACTCCAGCCTTGTTCATGCCCCATCTCATTTTCATTTTATGATTGGCACTGTCTTGGCTGGGCCCATCCAACCTTATGATTTGGTGGACTTGATAGAACTCAGCTTGTGATGGGCAGTCCTCCCTTTGGGGTCCGTGGTGACACAACTCTGGCATTTCGGCTCCACTAGGGTCTAATAGCCCAGGAGCTGTTTTCCAAAGTGCATAATCCTGCGCTTCAGCTGGCACGGACCAGATCTGAGACCCTCAGGGCTTGGCTGCAGTTCTCCTGGGCCTCCCTCTGCCCTCTGTGCAGCACCTTTCCCCACACAAGCACCTCCCATAGCACAGAGTCAGCAGGCTGCATGGCCACGTGGCAGGCCACCCCTCCAGCCACATCCTGCTCTGGGTCCTCTCAAAGCTGACAGCATTCTGTGTTGCGGATTGAATTGTGTCCCCCAAAAAGATGTGTCCAAGTCCTACCCCCTGGTAACTGTGACTGCGGACTGATGCAGAGAAAGGTCTTTGCAGCTGTAATTAGATGAAGGATCTATAAGATCATCCAGGATTTAGGGTAGGCCCTAAATGCAATGACTCATGTCCTTATCCAAGAAGGGAGAGGGAGATTGGAGACTAACAGAGATAGCTGCACAGGGAAGATGGTCATGTGAAGACACAGACAGATTGGACTGATGCTGCCATAAGTTAAGGAATGCCTGGAGCCACCAGAAGCTGGAAGAAAGGACTCTCCTCTGGAGACTTCAGAAGGAGCATGTTTCTCTCAACATCTTGAATTTGGAATTTTGATCTCCAGAACTGTAAGAGAATACATGTCTATTATTTCTTTTTTGATTGACTTTATTGGGGTGACATTGGTTAATAAAATTATATAGGTTTCAAGTGTACAATTCTATAACATGTCATCTGTATCTTGTGTGTTCACCACCCCAAGTCAAGTTTCCTTCCATCATTTATTCCCCCCTTGCTCTCTTTTATCTCCCCCCACCTCCCTTTCCCTCTTGTAATCACCATACTGTTGCCTGTGTCCATGAGGGTTTTGGTTTTTTATGGCTTTAATCTCTTCACCTTTATCTTTTTTCTTTTTTTTTTTAAATTTATCTTTATTGTTGAGAGTAGTACAGGTGTCCCATTTTCCCCTCCAATTGACCACCTCCACTTCGCTCCCACCCCCTCCCCAGGCCTTCACCCCATTATTAACTGTGTCCATGGGTTATGCATATATGCGTATAACTTCTTTAGTTAGTCTCTTCCCACCCTCCACCCCCCTTCCCTCTTTCCTCTGAAATATGATCGTCTGTTGCATGCGTCAGTGTCTCTGGATCTATTTAGTTCGTCAGATTCTTTTGTTCATTAGCTTCTTCTTAAAGAAGACCCTTCAACTTTTCCTGTAGTGCTGGTCTGCTGGTGATGAACTCCTTTAGCTTTTTCTTATCTGTGAAGCTCTTTATTTGACCTTCAATTTTAAATGATAGCTTTGCTGGGTAGAGCAATCTTGGTTGTAGTTCCATGTTTTTCATCACCTTCAATATTTCTTGCCACTCCTTTCTGGCCTGCAAGGTTTCTGTTAAGAAATCAGCTAACAGTCTTATGGGAGCTCCCTTGTAGGTAACTGCTTTTCTCTTGCTGCTTTTAAGATTCTCTCTTTGTCTTTAACCTTTGGCATTTTAATTATGATGTGTCTTGCTGTGGGCCTCTTTGGGTTCCTCTTCTTTGGGACCCTCTGTGCTTCCTGGACTTGTAAGTCCATTTCTTCCCCAGGTAGGGGAAGTTTTCTGTAATTATTTTTTCAAATAGGTTTTCAGTTTCTTGCTCTCTTTCCTCTCCTTCTGGCACCCCAATAATACGAATGTTGGGCCTCTTGAAGTTGTCCCAGAGGCTCCTTATACTATTTTCATATTTCTGGATTCTTTTTTCTTTTTGCTCTTCTGGTTGGGTGTTTTTTGTTTCCTCATGTTCCAAATTGCTGATTTGTTTCTCAGCGTCCTCTACTCTACTATTGATTCCCTGTAAATTATTCTTCATTTCAGTTCATGTAGCCTTCACTTCAAATTGGTACTTTATTATGTTATCGATTTTTTAAGTCATTTTTGTAATAATATGCTTGAGTATCCTTATAAACAAAATTCTGAACTCTGTATCTGTTAGCTTGCTTGGATCTATTTCATTTATTTCCAGTTCTAGAGATTTCTTCTGTTCTTTCCTTTGTGACATGTTTCTTTGCCTCCACATTTTGGCTGCTTCCAGGTGTTTGTTTCTATGTATTAGGTAGAGCTGCTATGTCTCCTGGAATTTGTAGAGTGGCTTTGCGTAGCCGGTGTCCTGTAGGGTCCAGTGGCTCAGCCTCCCCAGTCACCTGAGCTGGGCCTTCTAGGTGCTCCCTTGTGTGGGCTGTGTGCACTGTCCTGTGGTAGGTGAGTCTTGGTTGCTATTGGCGTCACTGGGAGGAATTGACCCCAAGTCCAATCAGCTGTGAGGACCAGCTGCAACTGCAGCCAAAGAGCTGCTGTGCTGGAGACACCCCTATGGAGCAGGATTTACTTCAGTGGGGCTTTGGTGTTCACCAAGTGTGCCCCTTCAGTGTCACTCGTGGATGTGGTAGGGTTGTAACCCAGTGTGGTCGAGTCTGACCACCAGGTGCACTGTCTCTTGGGCCTCCCGGGAGGTGCAAAGTCAGCCTGTTCCCATGCTTTGCCCAGGGCCACTCAGCAAGAGCTACACAGCAAACCGTAGTTGGCTGCTGCTTGTGCTGGGCTTTGTGTTGTCCAGGAGAGGCCAAGCTATGAGCCAATGCAGGCTGCCACTAGTGCCAGGCCTGGGGCCACTTATCAAGCCATACGGGGCCCGCTGCTGCTTGTTTGAGAGATTTTAGGAAAGTCTTAAACATGAGGCTCAAGAGGCCACTTGCACAGAAAAGCCACTGGAAATGGCCTGGATGAGCTTGCAGGTAGGGAGGGGCGGGGCCTCCGGGAATCACGGGGCGGGGCCAAAGGTGTGAGTCAGGTGCTGGAGATTTAAATATGGCGGCTGCCTGCTGGCTGTGTGCCAGGAGGAATTGCCAAAGGAGCCATGGCCTCTGCCAGCTCTTCTGCCTGGGAGGAAGCCGCCCCTCTGCCTCTCCCCCCGATTTCAGGCAGGTTAGTTCCTCCCCAAGTGTCCCAGGTCCTTTCAAGCTGCTGTCCGGTGCTGGGCTCAGAGGGAGCATGTCCAGGTGAGTCCATGTGCTGGCCCTTTAAGAGGAAAGCCTGGGGCTCCTGAAGCCTCCTCGACCCTAAGGGACAGTCCCCCTGGTTTCACAACCCAGTTGTGGGGATGTCTCTTCCCGGCCCTGGAGCCCTGGAGCCCTGGAGCCCTGGATTGGGGGCCTGATGTGGGGCTGGGACCCCTGCTCCTCCGGGAAACCTCCACCGCCGAGATTCCCTCCCGGGTTTAACCTGTAGCACCGGGTGTGGGCCTGGGGTGCATCTCCGCTTCAGTCCCAATCCGCCCACATCTCCGCCCCTCCTACCAGTTTCGGTGCTTCTTCAGCTCCCTGGTTGTGGGGCTTCTGTTCAGCCAGATCTCAGGAGGCTCTGGGTGATGGTGGTTCTGTATTTTAGTTGTGATTTTGATGTGGTTGTGGGAGGCGGCGGGTGCAGCTGTTACCTATGCTGCCAGCTTGTTTCTCCTCTTCACCTTTTTCAACCAGCTGTCAGTATGTTTTCTATATCTATGAGTCTGTTTTGATTTTGTTTATTTGCTTATTTTGTTCATTAGATTCCACGTATAAGTAAAATTATATGGTATTTGTCTTTCTATGACTGGCTTATTTCACTTAGCACAATACTCTTTAAATCCATCCATGCTGTCACAAAAGGTAAGATTTTATTTGTTTTTATGGTCAAGTAGTATTCCATGGTGTGAATGTCCCACAGCTTTTTTATCCATCATCTTCTGATGGACACTTGGGCTGCTTCCAAATCTTCACTATTGTAAATACCACTGCAATGAACATAGGGTTGCATGTATTCTTTCAAATTAGTGTTTCTAATTTCTTTGGATATATTCCCAGAAGTGGAATCACTGGATCATAAAGAGGTTTTATTTTTAATTTTTGAGGAACCTTCATACTGTTTTCCACGGTGGCTGCGCCAGTCTGCATTCCCAACCCCAGTGCATGAGGGCTCCCCTTTCTCTACACCCTCGCCAGCACTTGCTGTTTGTTGACTTGTTGATGGAGCCATTCTTACAGGTGTGAGGTGACATCTCATTGTGGTTTTAATTTGCATTTCTGATGATTAGTTGAGCATCTTTTCATATGTCCATTGGCCATCTACATGTTCTCTTTGCAGAATGTGTCTATTCAAGTTCTTTGTCCATTATTTTGGTTTGTTTTTCACTCCAGTGAAATTTTTATTTTTATCTTTTTAACTTCATTTTTATCGTTGACACTATTACAGATTTCTCCACTTCCCCCCTTTGCCCACCTCCACCCAACCCCTCCCCTCTTTCATCTGGCCACCACCAAGGTGGTCTTCCTGGTGTTGAGCTGTATGAGTTCTTTACAAATTTTGGACATTAACCCTTATCAGTTGTGTCATTGGCGAATGCTCTCCCATTCAGTGGCTGTCTTTGCATTTCGTTGACGGTTTCCTTTGCTGTGCAGAAGCTTTTTTTATCCTCCCCTGAGGATACTTTCTCCACTGCTTTTCAGAGAGTGGAAGGGAGAGAGAGAGAGAAACATCAATGTGAGAAAGACACATCAGTTGGTTGCACCCCAGCAAGGGCCAGGGATCGAGCTTGCAACCGAGGTATGTGCCCTTCAGTCCGTGAGCCAATGCTTTGACCACCGAGCAAAACTGGCTAGGGCAAAAGTTTTTGTTTTGATGCAGTCCCATTTGTTTATTTTTTTCCTTTTTTTCCCTTGCCCAAGGACATATATCAGAAAAAAATATTGCTACAAGAAATGTCCAAGATTTTATTGCCTATGTTTTCTTCTAGGATTTTTATGGTTTTGAGTCTTACATTTAAGTCTTGAATACATTTTGAGTTTATTCTTGTGCATGGTGTAAGAAGGTAATCAAGTTTCATTTTTTGCACGTATATGTTCAATTTTCCCAACACCATTTATTGAATAGACTGTCTTTACCTCATTGTATGTTCTTGCCTCCTATGTCAAATATTAATTGATCATGAAGTGCCAGTTTATTTCTGAGCTCTCTATTCTGTTCCATTGATCTATGTGCTTGTTTTTATTCCAGTATCATGCTGTTTGGATTACTCTGGCCTTGTAGTATAGTTTGATATCAGGTTGTGTGACTCTTCCAACTTTGTTCTTCTTTCTCAAGATTGCTGTGGGTAGCCTTAGCCGGTTTGGATCAGTGATTAGAATGTTGGCCTGTGGGCTGAAGGGTCTCTGGTTCAATTCCAGCCAAGGGTACTTACCTCTGTTGTAGGCTCAATCCCTGGCCCTGGTCCCGGAGAGTGCTAGAGGCAACCAATCAATATGTCTCTCTTACATCGATGTTTCTCTCTCTCCCTTCCACTTTTTCTGAAAAGCAATAGAAAAAATATCCTCAGGTGAGGATTAATTTTAAAAAATAAAGATTGCTGTGTGTATTCTGGGTCTTTTGTGGTTCCATATATTTTTGGAATATTTGTTCCAGTTCTGTGAAATACACCATTGGTATCTTTATAGGCAATGCGTTGAATCTATAGACTGCTTTGGATAGTATGGACATTTTAATGATGTTAATTCTTCTTATCCACAAACATGTGGTTTACCCTAGAAAGTGTTCTATGTGTACTTGAAAAGAATGTATATTCTGCTGCTTTGGGGTGAAATATTCTGAAGATGTCAATTAAATCCATCTTGTCCAGTGCATCATTTAAGGCTGCTATTTCCTTGTTGATTTTCTGTCTGGAAGATATCGCCATTGATGTTAATGGGATTTTAAAATCCCCTGCTATAACTGAATTACTATTGATCTCTCCTGTATGTCCATCATTTGATTTATATATTTAGGTGCTTGTAGGTTGGGTGGATAAATGTTTACAAGGGTTATGTTTGCTTGTTGGATTGATCCTTTTACCATTATGTAGCGTCCTTCTTTGTTGCTTATTACAGCCTTTATTTTAAAGCCCACTTTATCAGATAGAAGTATTGTTATCCCTAGATGTTTTTCATTTCTGTTTGCTTAAAATATCTTTTCCATCCCTGTACTTTTAGTCTGTATCTGTTGTTCGATATGGGTCTCTTGTACACAGCATATATATGGGTCTTGTTCTCTTATCTGTTCAGCTACACTACATCTTTTTATTGGAGCATTTAAGCCTTTTACATTTAAAGTGATTATTGATAGGTATGTATTTATTGCCATTTATTCATTATAACTATGTTCCCTTGTTGTTGTATTTTTCTTCATCTTCTTAAAGAAGACCCTTTAACATTTCTTTAATACTAAATTGGTGGTAATGAACTCTTTAGCTTTTTTTTTGTCTAGGAAACTATTTCTCCGTCAATTTTAAATGATAGCCTTGCTGAGTAGAGTAATCTTGGTTGTAGGTCCTTGCTTTTCATCACTTTGAATATTTCAGGCCAATCTCATCTGGCCTGAAATGTTTCTGTTGAAAAATCAGCTGACAGTCTTATGGGAGCTTCTTTGTGGGTAACTGTCTTTCTCGTGATGTTTTTAAGATTCTCTCATTGTCTTTGAGGTTTGCCATTTTAATTATGATGTGTCTTGGTGTGGGCCTCTTTGGGTTTATCTTGTTTGGGACTCTCTGTGCTTCCTGGACTTGTGTTGTTTTTTTCCTTCACCAGGTTAGGGATGTTTCAGCCATTATTTTTTCAAATAGGTTCTGGATCCCTTGCTCTCTCTTTTTTCCTTCTGGTATCACCTATGATGCAAATGATGTTACACTTCATGTTGTTCCAAAGGTCCCTTTTAAACTATTCTCATTTTTAAAAATTACTTTTTCATTTTCTGCTTTGATTTGATGTTGTCTGCTAGCTTGTCTTCCAAATCACTGATTCAGTCCTCTGCTTCATCCAACCTACTGTTTAATCCTTCTAGTGTATTCTTCATTTCAGATAGTATATTCTTCATTTCTGACTGATTCTTTTTTTATGGTTTCTATGTCCTTTTTTTTAACATGCTGTTGTAGTTCTCACTACATTTATTGCAGTTCTAAGTTCCTTGAGCATCTTTGTAATTGTTGTTTTGAATTCTATATTTGATAAATTGCTTGCCTCCATTTCATTTAGCTTTTTTTTCTGAAGATTTCTCCTGTTCTTTCATTTGGGGTAGGTTTCTTTGTCTCCCCATTTGGGCTGCCTCTTTTTTGTTTGTTTGTTTCTGTGTATTAAGTAGCTCTGCTATGTCTCTCAGTCTTGGTAAGGTGGCCTTATGTAGCAGGTGTCTTGTGGGATCCAGTGGTGCAGTCTCCTTTCTCCTTGATCATCTGAGCTGGGTGCTCCAGGGATGCCCCTTGTGTGGTTTATGTGAGTCTTCCTGTTGTAATTGAGTATTGATTACTATTGACCCATTCATGTATGAGACAGGCCCTCAGGCTGGCTGACTATGAGGATCTAGCCTGACCACAGTGTAAAAGCTGCTATGTAGGTACTGACCATATTAAGTGCAATTCACCTCAGCAAGGTCTAGTGTCTGCCAAGATCTTCTTTTGGATATGTTGCTTGTGAAGTTCATTGGGTTCTGCTCTGATGTCGTCTAAACCTGACCCTTGGGTGTATCTGTTCTGTGGTCTTTTGAGAACTAGTCTGGTGCAGGTCAGTGTCAGATGCTGCCTATGATTGATCCTGGACAACCTGTTTGGAGCTACAAAGGATTCACATTTTGTTGCTGCCTCTGCTGCACCTAGGTGTATTTGGGAAGGACCAAGCTTTGCACCAAAGCTGGCTTCCATCAACACAGAGCTAGGGGTATGGGCAGTAAAAGACCCAAGTAACGACAAGATTTGCTTCTGTTTGCCTCCACCTGCTGACTGCCTGTTAGGCTCAGTCACTGAAAGAACCTCTGGCTGTCCTCAAGTTGCATAAGGAAGGTTCTTAGTAAGTCACCAGGCAGGGGTCAGTGGTGTTCACCAGCTTGATACAGATTCAATCTTGTTGCCAGTGCTGGGTCTGAGTCACTCAGCAAAAGGTCCAGGATATACCAAGTCCACCTGCCACCTGTCAGGTGCCCACAGAACTTTGTAGTGGGGCAGTGTCTCAGGAAATCATCAGGGTGAGGCCAATCAAGTTTATCAGTCCCAAACAGACCAAGATTTAGCCATGTGAAGAGAGAGCTCTACATCCGTCAGATGTGTAAGGGAAAATGGCCCCCATCCTAGAGTTACACAACTCAGTCTATTCTAGATCCTGCTGGGAGCCCAAGCTCAGCAGGGCAGGACACCCATGAGTTGGGAGGGTGAGGTTAGTTAATCTCCCTTGAGGGGGAGTGCTGGTCAGGCTTGGTAGAAGGAAGGAGGAGTGGCCTCCACCTGAGAGCCACACCACTCAGTCACTGATACCTCCTGAGTCAGCCCAGACCTCTACACCTCTGCCCAGGGAGTTGACTCCTTGGCAAGATGCGAGCTCCACGTGTGAGGCAATAGGGAGTCCAAACTGTGGGGCTTTTGCTTTCCCCCAGGCTGATGCAGTGAGGGGCTGCTCCACCCAAGAAAGATGGTGTCTGTGTTGTGGGAGAGGGACTTAGCACAGGCATCCTGGTGGATGTCCCTTCATCTCTCTCCCCAGAGCCACAAACCCAAGTTTCTCCTCACACAAGTCTAGTGCACTCACCAAGGGTGAGTGGTCCTTTAAGAGGGCACCTGTGTCTCTAGCAGACTCCCGTCTATCCCTGGGGGACAGAATCCCTGCTGATTTTCACAGCCAGATGTTATGTAGGTGCCTCTTCTCAGCTCTGGTGCTCTGGGCTGGGGAGCCAGGTGCAAACCCGTGCTCCTCAGAGGGAACCTTTGCAGCTGTGATATCCCTCCGGGACCTCAGCTTCAGCCTATAGGAACAGGGTGAGCCCTTTTTGCATCTCTTCCCTCCCAAGGAGTCTCGATGTGGCTTCTTCTCTAAGTCCTTGGTTATAAGACTTCTGTTCAGTGAGTCTTCAGTTGGTTGTTCAGGATGATTGTTCTACATCTCAGTTGTAATTCCAGTTTGGTCCTGGGAGGAGGTTGGTGTACTTCCACCTACTCTGCTGCTGTCTTGGATACATGTCTGTTATTTTGAGCTGCATAGTTTGTGACTTAGCAGGTCTGCCTAGGTTGAGAATTCAACTTTCTTTGGTTATTTTTTTTAATGAAAATCTTTTATAATTGTATAATTATAAAATGGATAATTCTGTATATATGTAAGTGTATATATAAATTGTAAAAGTATAATAAATTTATATGTGATATAAACTATAAAATTCTCTTGTAATTTTTGTTGTCATTGCTGTTATTTCACTAATTTGACATTCTTTTAAGACAGTGGGACTATGGAAATATATTAAAATCAATTTGGTCTAGTTCAATACCTTCTTTTTTGAAAAAATTAAAATTTAACAGCAATGTTGATTGATTGATTTTATTTATTATATTTATTGTGGTGACATTGTTTAATAAGATCATATAGGTTTCAAGTGTACAATTCTATGATACATGATCTGTATATTGCCCTTTGTGCCCACCACCCAAAGTCAAATCATCTTTCATGACCATATATTTGGCCACTTTCACCCTTTACTACTGCTCTACCCCCTTCCCTCTGGTAACCACCATGCCACTGTCTGCGGTAATTTTTAAATTTCATCCTGAACCTGGTACTCACTACTTCTGCTCTTCAACTGCTGGACCTAAGAGTCTCTTTATATTTTGCCAAGGAGCCCTTCTGGCTCTCATACCCAGCCTTTAATTGCTGATAATCCCTTTCAGTCTTTCCAAAGAAAGAATCTGCTTCCTCTAGGAATAGCCTTTGATTGCATTTGTCATTATACTTCTATTTCCTCCATATCTGTCAAACACTTGATGCACTGAACCCTCTAGGGCACTTCTTTCTGCTGCTATGGCATCCTGCTCACCTGCAGAGTAACTTTTACCACTGTTGCCCTGTCTCAGTGGCCATCCATGCTCCACCTGCCACTAGGAGTGGGTTTCTCACTGCCAGCAGCTGGGGGATGCAGCCCTGGAAGCCAGTTCATTGAGCACCTGCTGACTCAGATAACTCCTGGGACCAATGGCTGCAGATTACCACCCCAAGGAAGCAAACTCAGAGATGAAAATTAGCATGCTGGGATATTACTAGGAAGTCCTCTCAGGAGGAACAGCTGTGGGGAAAGAAGGACACAGGACTGGGCAGAAGAGAATGGTATCAGCCTACCACATGGGGAGCTCTTTGTCTTACAGAGTCGTCCCATGTTGGGTAAGGGGACCAAGCCTTAAGACCACCACATCAGCCAGTCATTTGGATGCAGGCTGTCCCTAGGAAGAGAATAAGAACCTTGGGTGAGGTCACTGTCTTCAGCCAAGAGCAGTTCTTGGAGAGGGCTGATGCTGAGCTCCAGCAGCCAGTATTCGATGGCTCCACACAGCATCTACTGCTGCTGTGTCAATTTTCACAAATGCAGTAGAATATTCATTTAATATAATAGCTGTCTATTATATTAATATATTATTTGTAATATGATACAATTAATATAGATATTAATTGATAATATATATTCTTATATCACTGTGATATATATATCTCACATCTTATATCATATTGGATTTTATTGCTACATATTAATTATTAAAAACCAGACCTCTCCAAAACCTTAGGATCAAAGATGCACTTGAGTTGGAGATAGAGTGACCATAACTGCATTTAACCTTAACAGAATTTAGAGAAGCATCAGAAGTTATTCCTTTAGTTTCTATTAACTTGGGGACTGGATTCTGGAAAATTCCTAGATCCCATACCTTAGGCAAAGCCTGCACTAGGCAGTAGATGAGAACACACTTTTGTGCATTTTTAGACACCTTTGTTGGCTCCAACATTGGCCAACAATGAATGTTTGGCAAGTCACCAAGCATGTGTTTTCCTGGGACAGGAAAGGCAGAACTTCATGGTCACTGGCAATGACCTGGAGACTGTAATTTTGACGCAGTATATTGACAGTTCTCAGCATGTGTGGGCATGAAGCACATTATCTAAAAAGCATTGCTATTTGGCTCTACAAGGCACTGTGTGTGTGTGTGTGTGTGTGTGTGGAGGGCAACAGATTCTTGTTTTGAGCATTTGAATTTTTGTATTTTAGCAGATTTGCCATCTCAGTTATGTTTTGCTTAGATGAATTATAAAGTTGGGCTTTGTCCCCTGGTGGTCCCTGGCTGAAGATGGAGAGAGTGGCCCATAGCTAGCCCAAAACTAACGTTAGAGAAAGAGCAGATAAAAGTCCTGATAGGTAAGACTTGTCTATTTAATTTCTGGGCCGAGTTCTTTGGGACAAAGGAAAGACTGTTTATTTTAAGCCCAAACCTAGTTTTTCAGGTTTGTCAGATACTAAACCTTTTGAAACTTAACATTGGGGCGTAGTCCAGAATTACATAACCAGTCATCAATGGCACCTTTTCCTCCTGGTGTTGTCAGTGGTATGAAGCAGTGGGCCCTGCTCGTCGGTGGGTTCTCATTACGGGGGCAGCAAACATGACTTTGAAAACTGACATCTTTATAGGCAGACGTGACCCAGCGGCCTGCCCTGCGATAACTGTTTCTGTTTTTTTCACTGTTAATTGGCTCAGTCTGACTGGAAAGTTGTCCACGTAGCACAGGCCAGGATGCAAATCTCTCACCAACCATGAGTTCAGTTAAAAACAAATGTCTGCACCACTGAGTGAACAATTATTCTGCTAGTTCTTATTTTGTTTATTTTGTTTTGTTGTTATTTGCATTTCAGTGGAGAGATTTTTCCCCTGAAGGATCCTTTCCTTCTGCTTCTCTGACTGAAGCCAAAATCATTGGTCTTTATATCCGAAATATGCCATTGTAATTGTTTTCTTCCCCACTGAGGAAGGGGCTGGTGCAGCTTACTGATGGCGAGGACTCAAGCTGTCATCGTCCTCAGGCTGCGGGGTGAGGGAGAGGGAGCATGGATTCACGGTTAGCGCAGACATTGCTGAGAGTCGTGGGGTGACCTTTGTGGCCATGCCCAGATCCTACACCACGGTGCGTTTTAGACCAAGGAAAACAAAGGAAGACATGAACAAACCTGTGGAGTTAGTATCCACTGATGAAACCAACTGGGAAAGCAGGAACTCTAACTCTCGGTTAAGCGCCAGGCTCTGTGGGTGGTGTTCCTGGTCTTTGAGGGTGCTACTTGGCTTTGATTCTGAAGCACGACACAGTACGTCTTTCAGCATTCAGATTCATTTCTCCTGTCTTCAATTCACTGTTGCTGGTTTCTCCTTCAACTTCACCTTCAGTTCAGTTTTGTTGGGTGAGAAATGGTTCTGGAATTTGGATTCTGAAATGAAGGTGTCCTCTGAGTATTTTGTTTCTGTATCAAGTAAAATCATCAAATGTCCATCACCAAGTGCTGTGGTTTGGGACCTTCTCTGCTACTTTTTTTCTCTCATTTCTTCTAGTTCCTCATGTGTTGTCTGAAATACTGAACCTGAGATCTCTCATTTTCCTCTCAGTTGTTCTTCTACCTATTTCTTAAATTCCTCAAAGTCAGATCACTTTATTCTATCTTTCCTTGAGGTAACATTTGATTGCATAACTGTGCCTCTGAGGAAAACTTCCTCTCTGCCTCCTTCCCTTAGGGCTTCATGTTTCACCACTACAGATAAGGAGGGCCCAGGCTGCTCGCCTCCCACACACAGGTCACAGATCTGTCAATCCATGGTTTACTCAGCTCCCGGCTGTGTCCAGCAGCATCCAGTGTGTGTGTGTGTGTGTGTGTACAGGTGCCAGCCAGGGACGAGCATAATAGCAAGCTATCACTGTCTTGCCTTTCAAGAACTTCCAATTTAATGTGGGTAGACAAGATGGCCACATGAAAATAAACAAACAAAGAAAAGCTGAAATGGGAGAATTTGAGAAAGTCCAGTGGTGACAGCAAGACCTTGCTGAGTGATTAGTAAGTTGCCAGACACTGTACTAAGCACATTGTGTGTGATACCCTATGTAATTCTCTCCACAACCTTATACATTAGGTATTATTATTACTCCCATTTCACAGATAAGACGATGAAGGCTCTAAGTGTTAGGTAACTTGGCCCACTTTGCACAGCTGTTACTTCTAGGTGATGTGTGGTCCTGGGGCCTGAGTTTATAATTATTCCATGTCCTGTTGGGGGTGCAATAGAATTGCAGGGCAGGTATGAAGCAGGAGAACCCACACAAGGCAGAGGCCCACAGCTGAGCTGGGCTCTGAAAGACACTCAGAGGTCACAGGGCAAAGGAAGGGCATTTTAGGAGGCAGGAAGGAGGATGGCGGGGGTTATTAACAGGAATAGCAAATGTCAAGAAAGGTCAGGGGCATGGAGCAGAAGGATGTACAAGACATGGGCTCCATGCGGCAAGGACAGGCTCCAAGCCAGAAGAGAGACTGTGGCTTGAGAGGCCACGGGAGCTGTGTAGGTGTCATCTGGGTATGGCTGGTGCCCGCAGGATGAAGCAGTGGGAAATACCTGGTGTTTTCCAGTTTTCTGTTTAGTTTTTTGAAATTCTTTTTCTTATATGATAAATTTAACTGTGCTCACTTCTGCGAGCAATGACTTTGAAATGAAGACTCAGAAAGAAAAAGATGGCGGCACTGAGTAGAAACCACACTGACAATCTCCTGGGACCAAACTGGAATTACAAAAAAACTATAGAAAAACCATCCTGAATAATCAACTGTAACTGAAGACGAGCTGGAGAGCACCCTCATAACCAAGGAGTAAAAGGCGAGACCACCTAGAGATGGGTAGGAAGTGCGGAGACGCAAGAGGGCTGGCTGGGCTCCACAGGCAGCAGCTGAAGGTCCTGAGGGAGATCTCAGCTTTGGGGGGTTCCCACTGAGGACTCTGGGGCCTAAATCCCAGGCTGGGCTGCCCAGCCCAGAGCAACAGAACTGAGAAAGGTGCCCATATAACATCTGGCTGTGAAAAGCAGCAAGGTTTCTGTCTCCCAGGGAGAGACAGCTGGAAATGCAGGCCCCCTCTTAAAGAGCCAATGCACAAAGTTTCATGTGCAGCACTCACCTTGGGATCCAGCAGAGGGAGGGCAGAGTGGACTGGAGCTGTGTGAGGAGAATCTGGTGTTGTAAGCTCTAGAGATAGAGCTCAGAGGCCACCCCTCTAGATTCCTGTGCCAAGTCATTCCCCCATAAGGCAGAGGCAAACATTTAACCTTCCAAGCAGCTTTTGCCTGAGGTGAAAGCAATTGCCCCACTCTGCTGGAAAACCTCTCAGCCTGAAACTCAATAAGAGACTGATAACAACCAGCCATCCCACCCTATGGAGTTCCTACAGCCTGAAGCTCACTAAGAGAATCACATTAATCAGCCTGCAGGCAGAGGCAGACTTCTGAGTGCTTTGAGTCTTTGCCTAATCTGCTTCTGGACCCGGGCCTTGGTAAAGCAGACTTTGGTGTGCATATTGGTCCTGTCCAACCACACTCAGCCTCAACAGAGGGGACCTCAAGCTGTGGGTTGTTGGTAGCTCCAAACAGAATACTCAAGGCCAGTCACAAACAGCGTCTGACATTGACCTGCACCAAAAAGACTGAGAATCCTGGCAGACTTACCTAATGCATAGAAACAAACCCAAATAGGCAGCCAAAATGAGGAGACAAACAAGCCCCAAATCAAAGAACAAGAGAAGTTCCAGAAAAAGAGCTAAATGAAACAGAGATAAGCAATCTATCAGATATAGAGTTCAGAATACTGATTTTAAGGATATTCAACAGCATGAAAAAGGATATGGAAACCATGAAGGAAATTAAAAATGATATAGCAGAAATAAAGAATACATTGGAAGGAATAAACAGGAGATTGGAGGAAACTGAGGATCAGATCTGTGAATTAGAAGATAGGGTAGAAAAAAATCACTCAATCAGAGACCCAAAAAGAGAAAACAATTAAAAAACAGGACAGTCTAAGGGAGTTGTAGGACAATATGAAATGTAACAATATTTGCATCATAGGAGTGCCAGAGGAGGTCAAAAGTAAGCAAGGGTTAGAGAATGTGTTTGATGGAATAATAGCAGAAAAATTCCCTCTCCTGGTGAAGGAAAAAGTCACACAAGTTCAGGAGACACAGAGAGTCCCAAGCAAGAAGAACCCAAAGAGGCCCATGCCCAGACACATCATAATTAAAATGCCAAAAATTCAAGACAGAGAGAGACTCTTAAAGGCAGCAAGAGAAAAGCAATTTGTTACCTACAAAGAAACTCCCATAAGGCTGTCAGTTGACTTCTCATCAGAAGCTCTAAAGGTAGGGGGGAATGGCATGAAGTACTCAAGGTAATGCAAAACAAGGATGTGAAACCAAGACTACTCTATCCAGCAAGGCTATCATTCAAAATAGATGGTGAAATAAAGAGCTTCCTTGACAAAAAAGGGCTAAAGGAGTTTATTACCACCAAACCAGCATTGCAGGAAATGTTAAAGGGACTGCTGTAATAATAAGAAGAAATATAGAGAGAAGCATAGGCATAAAGAATTAAAATGGCAATAAAAAAGGACCTATCAGTAATAACCTAAAGGTCTTGAAGGGAGAGATCAACAGCAATACAGTCATAAGTGTGGACTTTAACACCTCACTGACTTCACTGGTTAGATCTTCCAGATAAAAAGTCAACACAGAAACAGTGACTAAATGGCACACTAGATCAGATGGATTTAACTGATATTTACAGAACATTTCACTCCAAAGCTGCAGAATATACATTCCTCTCAAGTGCACAAAGATAGACTACATGTTAGGACACAAAACAAGTCACAAGTTTAAGAAGATCGACATTATATCAAGCATCTCAGATCACAAGGGCATGAAATGAGAAGGCAACTACAGTAAAAACACTAAAAAACATTCAAACACATGGAGGCTAAATAGCATGTTATTAAACAATGAATGGGTTACCAAAGAGATCAAGGAAGAAATAAAAAACTTCCTGGAAACAAACGAAAATGCACACACAACCACCCAAAATCTATGGGACATAGTGAAAGCAATTCTAAGAGGGAAGTTCATAGCACTGCAGGTCTCCCTCAAAAAGCAAGAAAAATTTTTAGTAAACTATCTAACCTTACAACTAAAGAATTAGAAAGCTCCCCTGTGAAGCTGTCCAGACCAGGGCTTTTGTTTGCTGGGAGCTTTTTTACTGCTGCTTCAACTTCATCAGCTGTTATTGGCCTATTCAGGTTTCCTGATTCTTCCCGATTTAGTTTTACATGATTTCACTCATATGTGGAATCTAATAAACAAAACAGACTGAGGAACAAACTGGATCCAGAGACATGGGAGCACGGAACAGACTGATGGATCTCAGTGGGAAGGTGGGGGTGGGGGAGTGGGTGGGAGAGATTAATCAAAGAGCTTATATGCTCACATGCATAACCCAGGGACACAAACAATAGTGTGGTGAAGGCCCTGAGGGAGGGCGCATGCAGAGTGGAGGGGATCAATGGGGAAAAAAGGGGGATATCTGTAATACTTTCAACAATAAAGATTAAAAAAAAAACACCTCTGAAAGGTCAGGGAGACATCGGGGGACGCTGACCACCTGCGGGGCTGGGGCAGATTCAGCATGAAGAAGACTGAAGCCGCAAGCTCCCCGCAGGCCAGCCTGGCTGCCTAAAGCGTGGTTTCCCTGCGGGATCCGGCAGGGGCGCGGCGTGGGGACCGAGGGCTCGGTGATGGACCGGTTGCCTCGGAGATGACGGCGGGGAGCCGGGGAGGGTGCGCAGCTGGCGGGGGCGCAGGTCCCGGCTGAGCGCCCAGACATTGCGGCTCTGCATTTCCGAGAAGCTCCACGCCCCCTCCTCTTGAATATGTGCGTGTTTCCCTGTTAAATATGCCCACCACGCTTCCCCCAACCATCCAGGCGCTTCCAGTCCCGGCACAGCCCCAGCCACTCGGGAAACTGCCCCACCCCAGGGAGACGGGCTGCGGCCAGTGCCTCCCGCAGCGCAGACGGCCTCTCTGCTCCGGAAAAGAGGCTCCTTAGACGGTCTGTCAGGACGCTGTCCACGGCGGAAACCGCCTCGGGTGGCGGTGGCGGTGGCGCGCTGTCCTGGGCGGCTGCAGACGCGGAGCAGCGTGGTCGGGGACAGTCCACTCACAGGTCACGCGTGTGCGCTGCCTGCTGGCTGGACAGGGAGACCCGCCGGGCCCACTGGACTCCCTGGAGAACAGGGCGCAGTGTGGGGCCCTCGGCCCAGCGCTGGCCAGAGGCAGGACCGGTCCCCAGGCAGGAGCTGGGGACGCCCCGGCGGGCACGTGGCCCTGTCCCAGGCCCGCGGGACTCTGCGCCTCGCCCTGTGCGCAGAGCCCGAGACGCACGGACCATTGGACCCGGAGTCCCACAGCCGCCTCTGTCCTGTCCAGCTGAGAGGCCGGGCTCCTTTCTGAGCGCACCCAGGAGGCGCGGGGCGGCCCGGGGTGGCCCGGAGCTGGAGGGGGCAGGGGCGGCCCGGGGTGGCCTGGAGCTGGAGGGGGGCAGGGGCGGCCCGGGGTGGCCCGGAGCTGGAGGGGGCAGGGGCGGCCCCGGGGTGGCCTGGAGCTGGAGGGGGGCAGGGGCGGCCCGGGGTGGCCCGGAGCTGGAGGGGGCAGGGGCGGCCCGGGGTGGCCCGGAGCTGGAGGGGGGCAGGGGCGGCCCGGGGCGGCCCGGGGTGGCCCGGAGCTGGAGGGGGCAGGGGCGGCCCGGGGTGGCCCGGAGCTGGAGGGGGCAGGGGCGGCCCGGGGTGGCCGGCAGCTGGAGGGGGCAGGGGCGGCCCGGGGTGGCCGGCAGCTGGAGGGGGCAGGGGCGGCCCGGGGTGGCCCGGAGCTGGAGGGGGCAGGGGCGGCCCGGGGTGGCCGGCAGCTGGAGGGGGCAGGGGCGGCCCCGGGGTGGCCGGCAGCTGGAGGGGGGCAGGGGCGGCCCCGGGGTGGCCGGCAGCTGGAGGGGGCAGGGGCGGCCCCGGGGTGGCCGGCAGCTGGAGGGGGCAGGGGCGGCCCCGGGGTGGCCGGCAGCTGGAGGGGGCAGGGGCGGCCCCGGGGTGGCCCCTGCGCCCCAGTCCCGGCTGCCTGGCACCGCGGGGGGCCCCTCCGTTGCCCCGTGAGCGGTGTCCGGGGGTCCGAAGCTAGAGGTAGGCGGGGGCCGAAGCGGGGTCCAGGGCGCGCAGCCCCGGCGTCCAGGCCCGAGCCGGGGCCGCGGTCCGCGGGAGGCGCAGCCCGGGGACCGCCCAGAAGGTGCCAGGCCATGACTTCAGCAGCAGCTACAGGTGCACTTGAAACAAAGAGACAAACTCTCAGAAAAACAGATAGAAAGTCGAGGCTAGCCAAACGGAAATTCATAGCTGAAGCATAGAATAGTCCCAGGGAGGACTCGGCGGATGGCTCCGCAGAACGGAGGGCCCGCGGAAAGTCAGGTGGAGCGGCGACCGAGCCCGGAGGAGGCAGGTGGGACTGAACAGGTCCACGCACCCGGGGCTGACTGAAAACTCTAACGTTTGTTACCCGAGTTCCCTAAGGAGGGGACACCAAGAGCAGGGGTGAAAGGCACGTAAAGAAATGACAGCTAATTCCCCAAGCTGGGCAAGAACATAAACCTACAGATTCAAGACGCTGATCAAACCCCAAACGGGGGGAACACCCCAAACCTACACCAAGACATATCGGGTCAAATTCCTGAAAACCAAGGACAATGAAAGAAATCTTGAGAAGACCTCTGAGGGCAAAGGCGATACAAACGCCCGCGGTGTCCCTTCAGGCGCTGAGACGCGAGCAGCCCATCTTTGAAGCGCTGAAATAAAACAGCTGTCGCCCAAGAGTCAGATACTGAGTGAAAATACCCTTGAGGTCTAGCAAGGAAATTAAGGCACTCTCAGGTGAAGGAGAGTGGAGGTGGCCTCCACCAGCAGGCCCACCCGGGACGAACGGCCCCAGGAAGTTCCCTAAAAACAAGGCCGTAGGAGGGCCTCTCGGGGCGCCCGAGGGAAGGCGCACAGCACGGGGGTGAAAGCGAATAGTAGGGTGCCTCTCCCCTGAGTTTTCTAATCATGCTTGATAATCAGTGTGGTTCTAAATGTATTTAGAAGAAATGTTTAGGCAATTAGATCATAATTGGGAGAAGTAAAGGGACACAAATGGCAGTAAGTTCTCGACACTTCACTTACATTGGCAACGTGCTGGCTCCAGTGAGGCTGTGATGTTTACCATCAAAGCAGCTCCCTCTGCAAGGAGACACACTTAAAAACATTATAGCAAATCAAAATGGAATCCTAAAAGTATATCGAACTAAATTAAAATGAAAACATCACACAACAGAATTTGTGGGGCACAGCTAAGACAATGCTAACAGAGATGTTTATATCACTAACTGTTTCAATTAGAAAAAAGGAAAAATTTCAAATTAATAATCTAACCTTGTATCTCAATTGAGAATGTAGAAAAAAAGTGAAATAAACAAAAGACAAGCAGGTGGAAAAAATAAAAATGATAAGAACATCAGTCAGTTGAAAACAAAAAAAAATTAGAAAACTCAATGAAACAAAAAGCTGGTCCTTTGAAAGATCATTAAAACTGACCAACTACAAAGCCTAACAAAAAAGAGAGAAGGTACAGACTACCGATATCAGAAATGACATTTTGTCACTAGAGATTCTATAGACATCAACAAGAGAATGAGGTGCACAGATTTGACAGCTTAAATGAAATGGACCAATTGCTGTAAAGCACCAACTACCACAATTCACCCAAGATAAACAGATCACTTGAATAGCCTTATAACTAAGGAGATCGAACTTATAATTTAAAAATTCTTCAAAATGAAATTTCCATGCCCGGATACTTTCATTGGAGAATTCTACCAAGCGTGTAAAGAATTAACACCGATTCTATGCAGTCTCTCCCAGGAAAATGGAAGATCAGGGATTACTTCCCAGCTCATTTTATAAAGCTAATATTACTCTGATGCCAAAACCAGAAGAGAGTACATACAAGAAAAATACTGATGAATATTCTTTGTAAGTATACATGAAAAAATCTTTTTTTAAAACATATTTTTTTATTGATTTTAGAAAGAATGGAAGGGAGAGGGAGAGAGAGAGAAACATCAGTGAGAGGGAAACATCGATGGTCTGCCTCCTGCCTCCTGCACGCCCCCTGCTGGGGGTCGAACCCTCAACCCTGGCATGGGTCCTGACTGGGCATCGAACCAGGACCTCTTGGCTCAAAGGCAGACGTTCAACAGCTGAGCCATGCCGGCTGGGCCATGAAAAAAAATCTTTAACAAAATATTAGCAAGTAGATTTCATCAACGTATATAATAATTATACACTATGATCAAGTAACCGTGCTCCAGTGATAGAGGCTGGTAAACTACCCAAAGCTAGGTCAGTGTGCTCTACCACAGTAACGCGCTAACGAAGGGAAAATTACACGAACAGATACTCAGCGGAGAATAAGCTGCTGACATAATCCCAAACTCATTCATAAAAAACTCTCTCAGAAAAATAGGAAAAGAGAGCGTCAACTTGATAAAAACCGTCCAGTGGAGATTACAGTCAGCGGCTGCGCCTCTCCCGGGCCGGGAGCGTCTCTGTTTCACTCCCCGCGGGCGCAGGGCCGGGAGTCCTGCCACTGCGACGGAGGAAATGCAAGGAAAGGCCGCAGACCACAGGAGGAGAGGAAAACTGTCCTTACTGGTAGTCGGTAGGATGACCTATGTGGTAAAGCCTAAGGAATCTATCAAAACTCCTGAACTAATCATTCTAATAAGCTAATAAACTAATAAGAAAGTTCTGCAAGATCGCAGCGTTTAAGACCAACATACAAAGCCCAGCTGCCTTTTGCTCAGGCCCCTGGCGGGCAGGAGGGTCCGGTGCGGTGGCCTTCCTCCTGCCAGGGAGCTCTGTACCACCCCAAGTCGGAAGCGTCTGACCAGCAGCACAAAAGGCCCCTGGGCTCTCCCTGAAGGCAAGCCTTTGGGAGGCACTTCCCATGCAAACGGCATTGTGCTGGAAAAAGTAAGGGTTGAAGCCGAACAGCTAATTCTACCATCAGGAAGTGTGTCAGAGTCCAGCTGATCAAGAATGACAAAATAAAATAACAAAATAAAATAAAATAATAAAATAAAATAATAAAAATCACAGACTTTGTACCCACTGATGCTTGCTTGAATTTAATTGATGAAGTTGATAAAGTTCTGGTTGCTGGGTTGGGTCACAAAGGTCATGGTGTTGGTGACATTCCTGGGGTTTTCTTTAAGGTTGTCTCTCCTTTGGCTGAATGCAAAGGCAAGAAGGAAAGACCAAGGTCATATTTTTTCATGGTGAAAAAACAGTAGTAATAAATTTTCATAAGCAAAAATGTCAATTGTATTTCTATATACCAGTAATGAACATATAGACGCCAAAATAAAAAATACAATTCTACTTACAATTGTTAAAAAATAAGTCATACTTCAGTATAATTATGGCAAACCTTACAGGACTTGAATTATAAAAACTAGAAAGTGATATTGAAAGAAATGAAAGAAGAGCTAAATAAATGTAGAGACATACAATGTTTATGGATTGAAACACTCAACATATAACAAATAATTGATATTTGTAGCACACTGAATAAAGTCCTCAAAGATATCCAGTTCTTAATTCTTGGAACCTGTGAGTGTTACCCTATATAGAAAAAGGAATTTTGCATGTAATCAGGCTAAGGATACTGAGAATGGGAGATTACCCTCGATTATTTTATGGCTCCTAAATGTTGTCACAAGCGTCCTTATAAGAGGAAGTCAGAGGACTGTTTGACACGGGAGGGAAAGTGGGAGATAAGATGAAGCAAGAGAGGGATGCGCTTTGAGAAAAGCAGCCAAAGAAGGCAGACAGCCACTAGAAGGCGTGGCGGGCAAGGACACAGTTTCTGCCCGCAGTCTCCAAGAGCTACCAGTTTTGTCAATACCTTGACTTCATCCTAGTGAAACTGATGCCAGGCTCTGCCCACCAACACTGTAAGAAAATAAGTTCTTGTTGTTTTAAATCACTAAGTTCATGCTAATTTATTGTAGCAGCAATAGGAAACTAATACACAAGTTTAATGAAATTCCTACCAAAATCTCAACAAGATGTTTTTATTATATATATATATTCTAATTTTACATAAAAAGGCAAAGAAACTAGAATAACTAAAAACAATTAAAAAACAAAGTAATGAATCGACTTGATTTTGTAATTCCTTAACTACCTATAGTAATCAAGGTGTGATATTAGGCGAGGATAGGCACATAAATCAATTGAACAGAACAGAGAACACAAGACTTGATGCACACAAATATGCCCAACTGATTTTTTTTCAGATTCACTTACCATTTAATTAGTAACTGGTAGTAAAAGAACAAATGAACAAACAAAATCGAGATAAAGTTTATGAAAACACTGAGCAATTAGATTTATAGACTGTGCTGATCTTTTCTATGTGGTATTGTCATCAAAGTCCTTTTTAAAAATCTGTCATTGTCACCATCAATATATATTCAGCAACTTATTTGCTTAGTGCCATTTTAGTCTTTGGCCTGCTCTCTAATCATATTCTGCATTGCTGAGATTTACTATACATGTTTACCATATTTGCAATTGTATTTCTAAATAGCTATTATTTCACAAAGCCCCTAATTGACCAATTTACAACTAAAAAAACCACTATAAACTGATTGGCAGTTAAGTTTTAAGTTTGCTTTATCTTAATAAAAGTAATGATTAGAAATGATACCCATCACCACTCCCTCCCCAAAGGACCTATAGTATTTTAAAAGGCAGCGTGATCTTGAAAACACGAGCATAGGCCCATTTAGGATTATTTCCATATTCAGTATACTATTTTTATTTTTTATTGAATTTATTAAGGTGACATTGGTTATTAGAATTTTATGCTTCCAACTGAAATTTGATAAAGATGCAAAAGCAATTCAATATTCAACAAATAGTGCTGGAGCAAGTGGACATCCAGAATAAAAAAATAAAAAAAAGAACCTTGACCTAACTTTCACAACTTATACAAAAATTAACTTAAAATAGATGATGTACTTAAATGTAAAGCTATAAAACTTTTAAAAAAAAATCATAAGAAAAGTCTTCAGTAACTAGGGCTAGGTAAAGAGTTCTTAGATGTGACATCAAAAGCATAACCCATAAAGAAAAATTTAATAAATTGGATGTCATCAAAACTAAAAACTTTTGCTATATGAAAGCCCTCTTAAGAAAATGAAAATACAAGCTACAGGCTGGGAGAATATATTTGAAAACTGCATATCTGACAAAGGACTAGCATCTATAGAACTCTCAAAACTAAACAGTAAAAAAAAAAAAAAATCTAATTAAAAAGTAGACAAAATTTGTGAAAAGACATTTCACCAAAGAAGCAAATAAACTTATGAAAAGATATGCACCATCATTAGCCATTAGTGGAACGCACATTAAAACCACAATGAGAAATCACCACACATCTATCAGAATGGCTAAAATAAAAAATATTGACAATATCATTGCTGGTGATAATACAAAATTGTACAGACACTCTGAAAAAGTTGGGCAGCTTCTTAAACTAAACATGCAACTACCATGTAACACAGCAATTGAATCCTGGGAATTTGCCTAAGAGAAATGAAAACTTATGTTCACACAAAAACCTATACATAAACATTCATATGGCTTTATTTATAATAACCTCAAACTGCAAACAACCCAGATGTCTTTAAATGGGTGAATTGTTAAGTAAACTGTGGTGCATCCATACCATGGAATATTACTCAACAATTTAAAAACAAAACAAAACAATTATTGACACATGCAATAACCTGGATGAATCTCCAGAGAACTGTAGTGAATAGTAATAAAAATCGAATCTCAGAAAGTTACATACTCTATGACCGTATTTATATAAAATTCTTGCAATGACAAAGATAAAAGAATGGAGAACAAGTCACTGTCAGGGCTCAATGGGGGTAGGACCAGAGATGTGGGTGTGGCTACAAGAGGACAACGTAAAGGTCCCTTGTGGTGATGGAAATGTTCTGTGCCTGACATTATCAATGTCGATATTCAGGTTGTAATATTAACTACATAGTTTTGCAAGATGTTACCATTAAGAGAAACTAAGCAAAAGGTACATGGGCTACCTGTATTATTTCTTACAACTGTATATAAATCTATAATTATCCCCAAATAAAAAGTTTGATTAAACAAATAAAATCAAATTAGAATTTTCCGTTGCAGTTCTGGTCTGACATGTAAAAATCTTAGAAGTCACAATTCCCACAACTACATCAAGAAAAAGCTGAGCCTGGCCGGGCATGGCTCAGTGGTTGAGCATCGACCTAGGATCCAGGAGATCGGGGTTCGATTCCTGTTTAGGGCACATCATCGTTGATGTTTCTCTCTCTCTCTCCCCCTCCTTTCCTCTCTCTGAAATCAATAAAGATATGTTTAAAAAAAAAAAAAGCTGAACAAACCTGAAAATCAGCCACTTTTCTCATATCCATCAGGGAACTGAGATTTGGATAAACCACCACCTGAATATGTGGAGAGTCAGGCACATCCAGAGAGACATAGACAACATCTGCTGACCAGAGCAACAGCTGCAGGAGCCATAAACTAGTAGAAACACACAGTAATTTTGATGAATTACTCAGACTGAGTGTTACATTAGCATAAAAGTGAGAAACTCCTGGGGCAGGGGACAGTCTTAGGTTGGCTACCACACTTTGTGTACTTCATCTCTGAGAATCCTACCAGTTTTTCAAGATGAAGATCCAAGAGATATCCTCTCATGGCTCTGGCATGGGGAGGGGAAGAGCAATCTTGTTGAAGTATGCTGAGTCTTCTCCATAACAAAGGCCTAATCTCCAGGGGAAAAGAATATGCTAGAGACTTACTTCAGTGGGGAAGGGAATTTCCCCCTCAAAGCTCCTCAGCTTTCCTGTCTCCTTATGAGGGAGAAACATAGTCAACAGGGGTACAAAGTACAAATGTAATAAATGTAATCAGTTACAAGTATGCTAGATATTGCTCCATCTAAATCAACAATTACTTTAAATATGAATGTTCTAAGCACAGCAATTCAAAAACAGAGATTGTCAGAATAGATAAAAAATAAGACCCAATATATGTTGTCTATAAGAAACCCACTTTAAATATAAATTAGGTTAAAAGTAGAGAAATTGAGAAAATATTCCATGCTAACACTAATTTTAAAAAACACACTATATTTCATAAAAGCAGTCTTTATAATAAGAAATATTGTCATGAACCAAGAGGGGCATTACATAAAGATTAAGGGGTCAATTCTCTAAGAAGAAATGACAATCCTAAAAATTCATGCACCTAACAAAAGTACATCAAAATACATGAGGCAAATGGGCAGAACTTAAAGAAAAAATACAAAGAAATTATTATAGTTGAAGACTTTTTAACAGTCTTCTGTTAGTAATTGATCAAGTAGGCAGAAAATTAGTAAGGCTATAGATGAACTGAATAGTATTATCAATCAACTTGAGCTAATTGACAATCATAGAAGACTCTACCCAACAATAGCAGAATACACATTGCTCTTAAATTCATATGAAATATTCACCAAGATAGACCACATACTGGGCCATGAAGTACTCTTTAACAAACTTAAGAGAATAGAAATAAGACAAAGTGTGCTTTTTCACAATGGAAATTAACTAGAAGTCAGTGGCAGAAAAATAGATGGAAAAATCCCCAAATAATTTAAAAATGAACAATGCACATTTAATAAAATAGCCCACGTATCAAAAAAGAAGCCTTGCCCTGGCCAGTGTTCTCAGTGGCTAGCACACCTAAGGGGCATGGGTTTGATTCCTGGTCAAAGGCATGTACCTGAGTCCCATGTCCTGACTGGGTGCATGCAGGAAGCGACCGATCGATGCGTCTCTCACATCGATGTTTCTCTCTCTCTCTCTCTCTCTCTCTCTCTTCCCCCCCATTTCCTCACTCCCTTCCACTCTCTGAAAATCAATGGAAAAAATATCCTTGGGTGAAGATTAATAACAACAAAAAGTAGTCTCAAGAGAAACTTTTAAATACTTTGAACTAAATAAAAATTAATATAATATTTAACATCAAAATGTGTGGGATTCAGTGAAAGCTGTGTTTAGAGGAAACTTTACAGCATCAAATGCATATATTAGAAAAGAAGAAGAGATTCCAAGATGGCAGTGAATTGAGTGGAAGCTAAACTGACACTGTCCCAGGACCAAACTGGAATTGCAACTAAAATATAGAAAACCCATCCTGAATAGTCAATTGAAGACTAGCTAGAAGAACCTTCATAACCAAGGACGTAAAGCAGAGACCACACAGAGACTGGTAGGAAGTCCAGAAGCATGAGAGGGCTGGCTGGGCTCCCACAGGCAGCAGCTAAAGTTCCTGAGGGATAGCTCAGCTGTGGGTGTTCCCACTGAGAACTCTGGGCTCTAAACCCCAAGCTGGGTGCCCCAGCTCAGAGCATCAGGACTGAGAAAGGTGCCCACATAACATCTGGCTGTGAAAAACAGCAGGGTTTCTGTCTGTCAGGGAGAGATGGCTGGAAATGCAGGCACCCCCTTAAAGGGCCAATGCACAGCATTTCATGCACAGCCACTCACCTTGGGATCTGGCATAGTGAGGCCAGAATGGACTAGAGCTGTGTGAAGAGAATCCAGGGATGCTGGCTCTGGGGATAAAGCTCAGAGGGCAGCAATCATCTGCATGCTTCTGCTGAGTCATTCACCCATACTGCAGAGGATATATTTCTCAGACAAACCTTTACCATACAGGTAGCTTTTGCCTGGTTCGGGGGGGTGGGGGGGAGCAATTGCCCCATCCATTGAAAACCCCTCACCCAAATTGGAGTTTACACCTTGCCGTGGTCTACAACCTGAAGCTCATTAAGAGACTCAGAAAAACAATCAGCCTACAGGCAAAGGTGCATTACTGGGTGCTTTGAGTCTTTGCCTGAGCTGCTTCTGGACCCAGCCTTGGAAAAGCAGACCTTGGTGTGCATCCTGGTCTTTTCCAAATGCACCCAGTGCCAGCAGATGGAGCCACAAGCTGTGGATCATTGATAGCTCCAAACAGGGTACTCAAGGCCAGTCATAAACAGTGTCTGACATTGGCTTGCACCAAAGACACTCCAAAAAGACTGGGAGTCCTAGCAGGCCTACCTAATAGATAGAAACAAACCCAAACAGGCAGACAAAATGGGGAGACAAAAAACAAGCCCCAAATGAAAGAACAAGAGAATTCTGCAGAAGAAGAGCTAACTGAAATAGAGATAAGCAATCTATCAGACATAGTGTTCAGAATGATGATTACAAGGATCTTCAATAGCATGAAGAAAGATATAGAAACTATGAAGGAAATGAAGAATGACATAGCAGAAATAAAGAATACATTGGAAGGAATAAACTGCAGATTAGGGGAAACTGAGAATCAAATCAGCGAATTAGAAGATGGTAGAAAAAAATCACTCAGTCAGAGATCCTCAAAGAAAAAACAACTTAAAAACAGGAGGACTGCTTACAGGAGCTGTGAGACAACATGAAATATAACAATATTTGCATCATAGGGGAAGAAAGTAAGCAAGACACAGAGAACCCGTTTGAAGAAATAATGGCAGAAAACTTCCCTAACCTGGTGAAGAAAAAGTCACACAAGTTCAGGAGGCACAGGGAGTCCCAAGCAAGAAGAACCCAAAGAGGCCCACGCCCAGACACATCATATTAAAATGCCAAAAATTCAAAACAAAGAGAGAATCTTAAAGGCAGCAAGAGAAAAGCAATCTATCACCTACAAAGGAGCTCTCATGAGGCTGTCAGCTGATTTCTCAGCAAGATATTTTGTATATATTGGCAAACTCTTTATAAAATTCATAGGCAATGGCAAAGGGCCTAAGAAAGGTAAAAGACAAAAAGACCTAGAATAGCCAATGCAGTACAATAAAAGAAAACAATTAGAGAAATCAGCTACTCAATTTCAAGGCTTACTATAAACCTATAATAATCAAGACATCATAATATGGCCAAAGGATATAGGATATATATAATATGTATATATATGTATATGTCCATATGTACAGACCTACACAGATATGGTCCAGTGATATATTTATAAAGGAGTAAAAGTAATTCAGTGGATAAAGGATAGTTTCTTCAGCAAGTGATTCTGGAACACTTGGATGTTCATATGCACCCCCCACCCCCAAAGAACCTAAATATAAATTTTACACTTTATACAAAAATTAATTCAAAAAAGCAAAATTACAAAACTTCTAGAGTAAAACAGGAGAAAAATCTATGTGACCTTGAATTGGTGAGTTTTCAGATGTGACACAAGTATGTTCCTATGAAAAAACATTTTGATAAGTTGGACTTTATTAAAATTAAAATATTTTTCTCTGTGAAAGACACTCTTAAAAGAATACATAGACAAGCTACTGCCTGGGATAACATATATCAAAACATACATCTGATAAAGAACACATGTTCAAAATATAGAAAGAACACTTAATACTCAGTAATAAAAAACAGCCTACTTTAATACTGGGCAAAAGATCTGAACAGATATCTAATCAAAAGATATACACATGTGGCAAATAAACACATAAAAGGTATTCAATATCATTTACCACTAGGGAAAGGCAAATAAAGATAATGAAATACCACTCGGACCTATTAGAATGACTAAAATCCAAGCACTGACCATAGCGATTGCTGGCGAGAATGAAGCGCAAAGAGGTTCCCGTTCACTGCTGGTGGGAAGGCGGCGATACAGCTACTTTGTTAGGATAGTTGGCAGTTTCTTACAAAGCTCAGCATAGTTTTACCGTATGATCTGGTAGTTACACTCCTAGGTATTTACCCAGTTGATTTAACTTATGGCCACACCAAAAGCTGTTTGTGAATGATTAGAGGAGCTTTAATTCATAATTGCCCCAACTGGGAAGAATCAGGCTGTCCTTTAATAGGTGAATGGATACACAAGCGATGGTGCGACCCATAACGGAACACTCTCCAGTGATAAAAAGGATGAGTCATCGGGCCAAGAAAAGACATGGAAGAAACATAAATGCATATTTCAACATCAAAGAAGGCAGTTTTAAAAGGCTGTGTACTGTATGATTCCATTTCTATAATATTCTGAAAAATACAAAACTATAGAGATGATAAACAGGTTAGTGGTATGTCGTGGGGAGATATTGAAGACTTGAAATAGAATGTGTTTGTATAAAACACAAAAGGTAAAGGAAAGTGCACTTATGCACTCTACTCTAGTTGATTTTGTTGTTTTCAGTGAAGGTGTGAGTGAACAACTCTGAAACCACTATACATGTATTCTGGAATTGAAAATTAAGGAGATGATGACAGGTAGTGAGAACCAGGCTCCTCACTGTTGGAACGGGAGATAACAGGCAGGAAGGAGAGAACATTAGAATGACCTATGTGGTAACAGAATTGAGTGGGAGATATTACTATGAACCCATGTTTTACTTAATATAGACAGATATGTGTGTGTGTGTGTGTCTATATATGTACGTATATATAAATATTTAGAGGCATGTATTTATACACAGGTTAGTATATGCACATCTATTTCCTTGCTCTGATGGCTGAGAGGACCTAGAAACAATGATACTCCAGAAGCAATGAGCACCCCTAGTGCCCAGATCTTGATTTCTAATACCATTTTCCAATAAAACAAACCAGGACTCTTGGAGAAATGGCTGATTCCAGGACTGGCTTGGGAAATATACAAGATAATTCTGGAGCATCTTGTAGTGCCATAAAGTAACGAAGTACAAGGTACTCAAAAAATAAACCCCAATGATGGGAATATGCCAAAGGGACACAGGAGCCACCTGAAAGAACCCCCAAGTGCCAGAGCTAGAACAATGTGAACAACAAAATAAATGAAGCAGTCTTACCCTAGTTATGCTATGATTAGAATGATTAGAATAGCACTTTCTTTCTGTGATCTCCCTCTTCATAACACTGGAGTTCCCCAGTCTAATCAGAAGAAAAATGTCAGACAGATCCCAATCAAAAGGACTGTCTCAAAAATAATAAATAAAATACCTGACCGGGGCTCTTAAAACAGCCAAGTAATCCAAAACAAGGAAGGTTAGGACACTGTCGTGTTCAAAGGAGCCTCAGGAGACTTATGACTAAAGGTAATGTGGTGTCTGGATGGGGTCCTGGGACGGTAGGTAAAGACTGAGGAAATCTGAGTTAACGATGGACTTCAGTGAATAATAATGTATCAATATTGGCTCATTAATTGTGACACATGTAGCATACGGATGTAAGCTGTTGATACAGACGAAACTGGGTGCGGGTTATATGGGAACGCTCTATACTATGAACGTTTCTGTACATCTACATGTATTCTAAATAAAAATTATTTAAACTTAAAAGTAAAGGGTTAATAACATATCCTTTTCTGAAAAGGCTGATGTTTATATTAAAGGTCAGCCAATAAGATAGCATTTAAAAGACAAAGTAATTACAAAGTTAATCATAAAAACCTATCTTCTTATGCAATTTACAAATTATCCATACTTCTGTCTTTTTTAAGCTTCTGCTTCAAAGCCGACTCAGGCTCAGGCCTTACGGATAGAAAATGAGGGATGAGTAAGAAGGGTGCCGGCCCCCGAGAGATGCAGGGTCAAAGTGCTGCGAACCCCTCTTCTTTGGGAGGCCATAGTCATGCAGCATTCTGAGCCTGGAGTTTTGTGGGGGGTTAATTTTTTAAAAATTTATTAGTTGGAATTCCAAAAATGTTCAGGGTATGAGGCAAGATAGCAGAAAGCTTTTCATGCCAGGGCATCGCAGGGGACTTGGTGCTCACCTCTCTGGTGGGCACCCTCCCTCACAGAAGGGTGCAGAAATGTTTCCATGTTTATAAAGAGCCTTTCTCCAACCTCATGATTTTTACATTTCTCCTTGTGCTCTATTTTTTCTGTTATGGGGACCCTCCAGATTTGGAGCTGCAAGCCTAGCTGTGCCTGTCACGTCGTAGAGGGTTTGAAAGCCCCACCCTCTGTTAGGCTCCTCAGTAGCCAGGAAAAAGGCTTAAATTCATTGGTCATTTGAGTGAGATTTTGTCTGAACAGCTCCTTAAGTTTTTCAGGAAAGGAAGGGACTGGCACAGCTCTTAGCGCCCATAGTGGCATCTCTTCCCAACCCTGCATTTAGTGATGTCACGTGGAAGCTTTAAACTGACCACGGAAATCGGCCATGAGGTCATTCTGGTTTCCCCGCCACCACCCAGCCACCCCTCCCCCGGATGCCACTGTTAAACATTCACCAGCCCCCCAAGGGGCCACAGCAGCTGTACCTGGAGAAACTCTCTGAACTCTGCCTGGTGACCGTCTCCATATCCTAGCTGGAGTGAATTTTTTTAAAGGTAAATCTGACCCTCTCCTTTACTTGCTTAAAACACCTCCCATTGCTCTCAGGACAGAGGCCTTACCATGATCTTTAAGGCCCTAAATGGTCTGGCCCGTCCGTCTCCCTAGTTGGACCTCCTCTAGGGTGGGACGCTGCCAACGTCTCCCGTAACCCTCACCTCCTTTCCTCCCCTACACGCCGCGTGCTCTGCCCACGTGCAGTGAGATCTTTGTACAATCTATGGCTCGTGTGTAGCCTCACCAGGGACTGCCCCAGTCTGAGCACAGGAAATACTGCGTCTTGGGAACCCACTGAGACACAGGCAAGCCCCGCTGTGTAGAGCCATTGTTTCCCCCTTCATTAGGTTGCTCTGTCTCACCTCACTCAAGTGTCATCCAAGCGGAGAAGTTTTCCCTGACTCCCTTGCCTTTTCCCACTTTCCTCGCCCAGACAGGGTCAGTTCCTCCACTATATGCTTTGATATTGCCTGTACTTCATAGTACAATACTTGTTGTGGTTTCAGTCATAGACTTCTTCTTGTGATTATTTGATCATGGTCGGTCTCTTCACAGCAGGGAGCAGAGGCCCTGCCTGCTTTGGTTGACGCTGCACCTGTAACGCTGAGCCACAGTCCAGCACCCAACAGGCACTTCAATATCTGTTGAACAAATCAGTGGATAAAAGAAGTGCTAGCCAACGATCTTCCCACATGATTGCACCCCGGTGGATTGGAATGCAGAATCACTGACCTGGGAGGGCGGGAGAGCGGAAAAGATGGCTCTCATTGGGTGGAAAAGCAGAGGACTGGCGCTTTAAAAAATTTTATGGGCAGCAGGAGAGTCTGGAATGTGTTAAAATCAAATGCCTGCCTTCCTCACAGTCCGCGCCTGTGGGAAGCCCTAAGTGTGGCAGGAACAGCTGTGTGGTTCAAGGGTCAACATATGACCATAGTATCTGGACACCCAAACACATGCTTTCGTTTTGGGTGAGGCCTGCTCCCACTGGGGGCTTATTTTGTAAAGTCTGGTCCACCTCAGTGTAGCTGAGGTAGAAAAGCATCTCATTTCAGAACCGCAAGCCAATGCTGAAGCGCTCCGCCCTCCACGGGAGTGTGTGAGCAGGAGCCCCACGGGCTGTGGCTGCGCCCCCCCCCACTGCAGGCAGGCAGAGGCTCTGGCAAGTGCAGTTCCATGCACGCCCAGCTTACAGACCGCAGTGGTAAGGGCCGCTGCAGTGGAAGCTGCAAGCACTCCCTGTGAGTCTGGTTTCTTCCCTTGTTTCCTCTGCCCACCTGTTAGGTAGCACTTGTGGGTGGGAAGTGCTTTTGCTTCTCAGTGGGTTATAAATCAGAGGGGGCATTTTGCACACTGCAAGGAACAGCAGCCTCCACCAACAGCCCCATATGTTCCTCTTGCTGTCGGCTGGAATCACTACAGACTGTGCCAAATAGCAACGGTGGGTGTGCATTTTTAACTCACTGGGGAGCGAAGCAAGGAAGACATGTTTGTAAGGCTGTTTAAAAATTATTTGCCAGAAAAACAATTTTAAAAATGTATGGTCATTTCCTTGATGTTAAAGAAATGCTATATCCAAAATCTAATTCCAGTGGGCCGGTTCTCTTCTGCAAGATTTATAAAGCAATCCCACTAAGCAGACAAATCTAAATAGTCACGTTTGCCCGGCCAGGCGTGGCTCAGCTCTTGAGCATCGACCTAGGATCCAGGAGATGGAGTTTCGATTCCCAGTCAGGGCACATGTTCCGGTTGTGGGCTCGATCCCCAGCAGGAGGCTTGCAGGAGGCAGCCGATCAATGACTCTCTCTCATCATTGATGTTTCTCTCTCCCTCTCTCTCCCTCCCTTCCTCTCTCTGAAGTCAATAAAGGTATATTTAAAAAATAAAAATAAGATAAAAAAATAAAAAAATAGTCACGTTTCACTTTAATAAGGGTAATCCCCAGATTAGGCAGACGGTGTCACAGCACCCTCCTCACAGGGCCCACTTTCTCTCGGGGCCCTCAGGGGTGAGTGTGCTGGAGCTGCCTGGGAGCCAGCTGTCAGGGTGGCCCTGACCAGGCCTTCCATCTCTCGGATTCACTGGAGTTTTACTTATCAGCAGGCACACGTTCACCATGTTTTTTCTAGGCAGAAATCCCTGCTTCTACTTTGGTAAACGTGAAGTCTACGAAGAATCTCCTGCCGATACATAGTGAGGGGCCACAGCGCCCTCTCAGAGGCTCTGAGCAATGCTGTAGGGAGGTCTCCTTTCTCTGTTCCCAGGGACAGAGTATCCAAACACAGCAAGTCCCTTTACAATCCGCTGGGGAGGAGGGGCAGCTGGGCGTCCGTGTCGGATGTGTGCTTATCTCTGACGTTTTCTTTACCGTTTTGTGTTTCAGGAACCAGCAATGACCCACAGTGCACACAAATCGGAGTGAGAGGCTCCTGGTCACAGAGGGACTCCGCTGCATTTACAGTCGGGCTGAGGAAGCATTTGCTGAGCGGTTTTAACTTCGCGTTGCCCCCCACATGGGCCGCGCCGGCCTCAGGAGCCGTGCCTGTGGCGCGTGCTGTCTGTCCTCCACGGGCATCCACAAAGCCGGCGTTTCCTGTGGGACCGAGGACAGCCTCAGAACCTTTCCCAGCACTGCTCCAGGAGCGGCCACCGAGCCAGAAGTCTCAGCATGAGAAGCGCTTGCCACTCCCTGGTCTATACCTCTAGGCTGCTAAAAAAAGGCAACACAGACTTCTCCCTAAAGCAACTGGCAAGGGGGGAAGGGGGCTGCGAGGAGCCATTATTTAAACAGTAAACAGTTGCTGACTTCTGATGTATCTCCACTGCATTTGGGTGTTTTCACTGTGCTTAACTCGAGTTGTTGGTGTTGCTTATCCGTGAAAGGGTGTCTGCCTTTTCTACTAGGCTGAGGCCTTCGACTCAGGGATGTCAAGCTCCCTCCCTAGCTCTAAACATATACCGAGGATACTGTTGATGCTAGGAGGATGCTCATTGACTTGACTTGAAAGCATTTGGATGACTTGCTTGTGGAAGGGAAGCTAAAGGCTTTCGGGGGTCCAGGCAGCACCACGTCATGGGGCAAAAGCAGACGTGGTAAAATGCAGAGCACAGGGCAGGGCTTCACGTGCTTTAATTGTAATTAGAACCAAAAACCAGTGTCTCAAAGTACAGCTGCTAACTCAAAGTATATCCAAACCAGAGGAATGCTTTGGTCAGCAAAGCTGGACAGGAAAATCTCTCGAGGACAAGCTGTCTCAGAAGGTTTCCGTTGCCGGCTGCTCACAGTCCCGCTGAACAGACCCCCGAGGCAGAGGCAGGTTTCCAGGGCTGGTTTTGGCACTTCCTCCCCCAGATGGAGCCCAAGTGCAGGAGTCCACAGAAATGAAAGCCCTGGGAGGAGAGTTGATTAAATGTTTTCAAAACTCAAAAAAGAAAAAAAAAAAAAAGAAACAATCAGTTCAGGTAGAGTTCAAGTTTTGAGGTCAAGCCTCAGGCCCCTGGGACTCTTTTGTAGTGAGGCCATTAACTGACTCCTTGAAATCGTACCCCAGAGAGCTTATCAAGAGCAACAGTCTTAGTTCCCAGCACTGCCCCCTCTTTGTTTTGTGTGGTCCGTTTGTCACAGAGTGAGCCCTGAATCATGCCGCATTCTGTCTACTACAGGAAAGTGCGAGCCAAGTCACGGAAGAATTCCTCATTCATCTAGAGTCAGACGCTGGCTCTCTTTTCCACACTTCCTTCTACTTTCCTCTTGAAATCAGAACTTCAAATGGCTGACCCCTGCTTGGATCTGCTTTTCCTGCAGAGATAGTATCATTTCAAGCTGCTTTTTCACATGGAAGCCCTCAAAGGCCCTCAATGACACCACCACCACCCTCCCAAGACGCTGACAGACAAAGCTGGAAAAAAACAATCCTATATGTGTTTGAAAACTAAGAAGTTCCGAGATTTTTACCTAGTCTTGAGCACTTTCCAGATATCATCTAGCACGTGGACTTTAGGGATGGATTGTTATTTTTCTTACTAGGAAACCAGGCTTCGTTTTCACTGGAGAGCACGAATAATTCATGAAATAAGTGCTGGGACATTTAGCTGCCCTCACAGAGGGGCTTTCCCTCCTGCTTGCCATCCCCTCTCTGCAGCGGCGTTGCCGTCTGGGAAGGAGCTATGGATTTTGATTATCCCTTACAAAAGAAAGTTAACGACTTTCCTGCGTAGGATGATAACATGATGACAACTGAAAAGACCAGGAAGAGCCCAGGAGGAAGCTGCCTGAGCCTGGGCCTACGAATGTGCCAAGTGGAGGTGCCTCTGTCACTCAGGGCTGGCCACCCATTATGTGATGGGGGGGGCCTCGGAGCAAAGGTTCTTCAAGGCTTCTTCAAACCTGTGTATTACTTACTCATTAACCCATTTACCAAATGTTGATGAAGAGCCAGTCACCTGCACTTTGTGAGACACACAGAGAGGAATGTAGCTTTCTTTCCCATCTACTAGAGCCCCCATCACAAATGAAGGAAAATACTAGTCCGAGGCTAGTTAGAGTATGAATCTTCATCTTGCCTTCCATGGACTAATAACCAAACTGGAAAGTAGATAACAATTCTTGCAAAAAGAGCTGTGTTCTCCTTTGTCCTAAGCTCTGTGTGAACACAAAATGCAATACAAGGCTCAGTCCTTAAGCTGGGGTTAAAGACACCAATAGATTAAGAGGGCATGTCTCATCCGTTTTTAGTTTCGAATATATGTACACACACACACACACACACACACACACACATCCAGTCATGCACCCCATAACGACATTTCAGTCAGCAATGGACAACATATACAACGGTGGTCCCATAACATTAGAATGGAGCTGAAAACCTATTGCCTAGTGATGTCGTAGCTGTTATAACATCATAGCACCAGGCATCACTCACACGTTTGTGGTCATGTTGGTGTAAACAAACCCACTGTGTTGCCAGTCATATAACAGCACAGCCCATGTAATTACGGTAGTGGGTTAACCACCAAGGTTTGGGTGAGGGCACCCCATCATGTTCACGCAGTAAAAAATTGCCTAGCAAGGCATTTCTCAGAATGTATCTCCACTGACCAGCGGTGCACAGCTCTATATAGAACAATTCCAGCTGAAGGGGAAATTACTGTACAACAGGGTGACTTTTTAAATGTTCTATTTGAGCAAACTCTTTGCCTGTAACACCGTGTGGTGAGAGCAGCAATGGAATGGAACTCAGGTGTTCTTTAATTCCCGACTCCCTTCCTTGTAGTCTAGCTACAACAGAGCTTTGCATTCTATGTTAGATTAATTTGCACTGTGTAGCTACAACCTAAAGCTCCATTTTGAAAAGAGAGAGAAGACGGACTGGGTGGAGAGAGAAAAACTGGAATTTTAGAAGTAGTATTGACATTTATCTTGCTACATATGGCTACCACACCAGACCACATTAAGAAAAACCCAAGTCTGTTGTTTCATTCCATGGCCAACCTATGCAATATAGCTGTGTGATCCATGTAGGATCTGACATGCTACAACATGAAGAGCGACAGGGTTGTATTTGGAGCAGCCTAGGATCTGTGGAAATTAGGCTGAGAAAATTAGGCTCAAGAATGGCCAAGAAGTTGTCAACAAGATTTTCCATAATAAGAGGTCTCTTGTATTTTCAGCATCCTCACGGGTGCACATCCGCATCTCTGAGGTTTAAAAGGAGGGCATTTTTTAACAGAAGAAACAAGTGGAAGCATAAATACATCCCCAGCCTCTGCACCCAGTCCACTCAATGGCTGTGCACTGCCACTGTCTCTGGTGCTCTGTCCGGGGGTCGCTCAGCCCCTGGGTTGGTTTGGAGAACATCATCTTTTAACTGAAAGAAAACTTCACTGAGGGCAAAAAGAGACAGCATTTAGAACAGAGTTGACCTGCGTTTTCTGTGAAGGACCAGATGGTCAGTATTTTCAGCTCTGCAGTCTCTGCCACAGCTACTCGACTGGCCCTGGAGAAAGCAGCTGTAGACAGTACATAAACAAACATGGTGTGTGTGTGTGTGTGTGTGTGTGTGTGTGTGTGTGTGTGTGTTCCAAAACAAAGATAAAAACAGGCTGTGGGCTGGATCGGGTCCACCAGCCATAGTTTGCTGATCCTGGTTTTAGAGGGTTCAACCTTTGTTTGCTCATTTGATTTGTGGTTTTAAATGAGGATGAGTAAGTGTGATGACAATTGCAGTTCCCAAGAATGCCCATGGCACCTAGAAATAGGAATGCCCTTTTATATGGCAATTTCCAAGCAGGTGTGCCGGCTTGACCACGTATCCTGCCAGGAGACTCCAACACTCTGCTTCTGCCCCTGGCCTGATGACAAGAATGCTGCTTTCAAGACGACCTCTGAAACAAGGGGCAAAAGTCAGCGTTTTTCATCTGCAGCCTTGCTACCTGATCCAGAAGCCTCAAGGGAGATTTTAATTTTAATGGCTCAGACGCAGACGTGCCTCCCTCCCCCCCTCCCCAATTTGGTATAAAGCTTCCTTCCCCACTATACTACTCAGTTGGGCTATAGGGCTCTGTTACATATTGAGACCCACCCAAACTCATACTGGTCCAAGGACCCACATCTACCCTAGGAGGGTCCAGACCCACTGTCCCCAAGAAGAGAAGTGACAGGAGGTCAATGAGAGGTCACTGCCCCTCCCCCCCATTAGAAGACATGCAGAAACTATCTGACTGCATTGGTCACTTTCAAACGGGGGAAGCTGATTTGTGCCAGGCTGCACGCACCAGGGGCTGCCCACGCAGAGCGGGCTTTGTGTAAGAAGACTGGGGCTCTCTGGTTTGAAATTTGTGAGAAATTCAATTTAAATGTGCACCCTTTTCACCTCTGAGGCGAGCCTGAGGCCACCTGAATCAAAACCAGATGGACTCTCAGGCCTAAAGACAACAAATAGTGTTTCAGATCAGCAGAGCAAGGGCTGCAAACACAGCGGGCTCCTTTCTAGAACTCCACTGTGATGCATATTAATGTTCCCAGGATCTGGAGCAGAGCCTCAGCCCTTCTTCCACCCCCAACACCCAAGAACATCGCATCATTGTAAACTGTTATTTGAGCCATCTAAAGTGGAACTCAGAGCTCCCTGCCCCTCGTGCTCCCCTTCCTTCGCAATGTGCCCCTGGCAGGGGCTGGTTTGTTTTGGCAAGGAGAGCAGGTGCCCTCCCAGCGCCGAGATCTGAGCTCCACTGGGAGTGTCAGCGGTGACCTGAAGTCTTGGGTGGCCGCCTTCACGCTCTCATTTCCCCGTCAGCTGATACATCTACCACCCACACACTGGAAGTTTCCAGCGAGCCCAGAGGCTCCTGACGGCAGCGCGGGCCTCCTCCGCTCCCGCCCCCGCGGGCCCCCTGGAGCAGCCGGGCAGCTGGGGATCCTGGGCCCTGCCTTTTCCTGCGCAGCGAGGGAGGTGAGCGTTCCGACATGTGGTCTGTGAAACATTAGCTTCCAACTGATAACTGAAATAGGACCTTGTAAACAAATGATGACTTAGATGTCTAGAAGTCTCTTCTAAATTGCCTTTGAAAAGAGGGAAGGGATCAGTGGATTATTTTTCAGAGACTCGGTTTGTTTGGGGACCTTAATCACCCGGGCATCTCCAGAATGAGCTCTGTGCTCCGTGTTCCACCGTTAGATCTGCGGGCATCACGCCGCGGCCGGGCCCTCTCCCGCCTCGGAGGCCCGGGCGACCCAGCTCCTTTCCACCTCCTCAGGCTCAGCGCATCCGCTCAGATTATGGGGTGAAGTCCCCCTAACTGAGGTACAGCTATGCCCACCGTGTTGCCTGAGCTCTGACCTCAGTTGCTCCTCATAAGTCATCCCAACAGCCTGCTGGTGCGCTGGTGGGGTGCAGGCGCTGAACCCCGACGTCCCACCGCGGGCCTGGCCACCGGCCCTTCACGCCTCCCGGGAAGGAGGGTGCAGGGGTGCGGGACCCCACGTTCTCTCTCCTCTCATGGCCCTGCGAGAACCAGGAAAGGGCACCAGGGAGGGTGCGGGCGCTGGGGCCCTGGGGGGCACGCGGGCGGCACCGAGAGCCCCCCCCCCCAGGCAGGGCTCACGCTTGGTGGCGCCATGGCCAGGGCTTCATAGAGCCGGGGCTGGGCGACAGCGAAGCCAGTGTTCCTCCGGCTCTGAGCCCCTTCTTCTCGCTGGGCACTCACAGTCCCGCAGGAACGGGGCGCAGCCCCTCCGCGGCCTGCGGGCGTCCGCCAGGCCCCCGGAGTCTCGGGTGCTGAGCGCCTGGCGGATGCTTTTCGAGGGTGACGGGCACGCTGCGCCCACAGCGTTTATTTGGTGCCTCCCGCGTGCCAGGCACGCAGCTGAACACCACCGACAGCCTTCCGCTCGATTCTCACTGCGCCTCCTGGCCTGTCCACCGACGCAGAAATATCCCGGCTTAAGGACGGCCTTGCTCGGCGGGAGGGCCGGGACCCAGCCTGACCCCGTCCCCCTGGCGGCCAGCGGCGCCCCCTGCCGGCCCCTTCGTCCGCCCTCGAAGGGCTGGCGGCCCGTCGGGGAGCCTGGTCCAGGGCGAGCGAGGAGGGCCAGGGTGCTCGTCCAGAAGCCGAGGGGTTCCCGGGGCGACACGGAGGCGCAGGAGGAGCGCGGGCCCAGGGGCAGGCACGTGGCGCTGCGCGCGAGGGCCGGCCGGGCCCTGTCCTCCCGCCCGCCTCGGCCGCGCCCGGGTTACGCGGGGGAGTGCGGGCCCTGGAACGCTCCTCCCGCCCGCGCGGTGGGTGCGAGTCAAGGCGAGGCCGGGCCGCTGGGGGCCACGTGCGTCCTGCCCCCTGAGGCTCCCGCCCCGCACCTGCCCCCCCTGAGGCTCCCGCCCCGCACCTGCCCCCCTGAGGCTCCCGCCCCGCACCTGCCCCCCCTGAGGCTCCCGCCCCGCACCTGCCCCCCTGAGGCTCCCGGCCCCGCACCTGCCCCCCTGAGGCTCCCGGCCCCGCACCTGCCCCCCTGAAGCTCCCGCCCCGCACCTGCCCCCCCTGAGGCTCCCGCCCCGCACCTGCCCCCCTGAGGCTTCCGGCCCCACACCTGCCCCCCCTGAGGCTCCCTCCCCGCACCTGCCCCCCTGAGGCTCCAGCCCCGCACCTGCCCCCCTGAGGCTCCTGGCCCTGCACCTGCCCCCCCTGAGGCTCCCGGCCCTGCACCTGCCCCCCTGAGGCTCCCGGCCCTGCACCTGCCCCCTGAGGCTCCCGGCCCTGCACCTGCCCCCCTGAGGCTCCCGGCCCTGCACCTGCCCCCCTGAGGCTCCCGGCCCTGCACCTGCCCCCCTGAGGCTCCCGGCCCTGCACCTGCCCCCTGAGGCTCCCGGCCCCGCACCTGCCCCGAGAGAGGCGCGCACCACGGTGCTGGGCGGCCAGGCCGGGGTGCCCCGGGGTCGGGGGCCCGGGTCCACCGGGGCCCTTTGGCCCGTTCCCGGGGCAGCTGGCCCCAGAGCGAGCCGGCCCAGCCGGGGGCCCCCAGCTGGAGCGCTGGGCTCCCGGGGCTCTTCCAGTGAAACGGCGCCTGGGACACGCGCTCTCGTCCTGGTGCGTAAAGCGCGAAAGCAAAGGGCGGGGACAGACGCAGGAAGGAAGGCGGGACCGGGCTCCGAACTCCCGCTGCTGGCCCGGCAGGAGGGGGGGGTTAGAGTGCGGCCGGGCGCAGGGTCCCGGGGAGCAGAGACCCGCCCGGCGGGGGGCTGGGGGTCCCGGGGAGCAGAGACCCGCCCGGCGGGGGGCGGGTGGTCCCGGGGAGCAGAGACCCGCCCGGCGGGGGGCGGGTGGTCCCGGGGAGCAGAGACCCGCCCGGCGGGGGGCTGGGGGTCCCGGGGAGCAGAGACCCGCCCGGCGGGGGGCTGGGGGTCCCGGGGAGCAGAGACCCGCCCGGCGGGGGGCGGGTGGTCCCGGGGAGCAGAGACCCGCCCGGCGGGGGGCTGGGGGGTCCCGGGGAGCAGAGACCCGCCCGGCGGGGGGCTGGGGGGTCCCGGGGAGCAGAGACCCGCCCGGCGGGGGGCTGGGGGATCCCGGGGAGCAGAGACCCGCCCGGCAGGGGGCGGCGGCTCCGGGGAGCCGGACGGCGGGGAAAGGACCCGGTCGGACCCGAGCAGCAGCCTGAGCAAGAGGCTTCAGCTCAACAAATCCCAGAACTGACCCAGAAAATCCACAGGAAAGCACAGCGGGGGCTGGGGGTGGGGGTGGGGGTGGAAAAGGGCACAGAGGGGACACATGGTGATGGGAAAATAAAATAAACAGAAAGTCTAACTGGCAAACCAGAGCAGATCCACTGAAGTATGTGGCTGTGTGTATAAACATCCCCCGAACGCATGTAGACACATGTATGTATGTATTTTTAATTATGTATATATTTTATGGCATACATACAGGATGTTCCAAAAAATGTATACACACTTTGAATAATTATTAATTCCAATGGGTTAAGTGTGAAAAGAAATAAACATCAATTGAACTATCAAAAAATGTGTATGCATTTTTTGGAACACCCTATATTTTATTGTAAATATAGACTATTTTCATATTACATGTAATATATATTTGTATATATATTTTGTTTGTTCGAGTGATGTTTAGTTTTCTCTGTTTACTAAAATAAGTTTCCCTGTTCACATGGGAGAGGCATGAGCAGAGCTAGGTGATCAGCCATCTAAGCTACAGAGGGCTCTAGCAGCAAGGACAAAATGATTGCTCAGGAGATCTGCTACTTCTTACGTTTCAAAGAAAGAAAAGGAAGGAAGGGTGGGAGGGAAAGAGCAAGAATTCCCTTCCAGAATATATTTAAGCCAAGACATATGTGGAAGCTACAAACTTCGTGACAATACAAGCTGCAACGTCCTGGCCACTTTCCAGCCTCTGCTGTCTAAAAGCCTTTCAGAAACCTGCCTGGATCCTGCTTCAGCCCAGCAGGAGCCAGGGCTCGGAACTGCAGGGAAGTGGCCTGTGCCCGTCCTGTGAGGCTGCAGTGAGCAGAGGGGAGCCGTGTCTGTCCCCGGCTTCATGGCTAAGAAGCCAACTTCCTGTTGACGTTACTCAAGACGCGTGGGTCAGGTGTTGCTTGGAGAGGCAACACCTGTCAGGAAGGGCTCTGAGTACACGTTTTCAAAAGCTCTGTTCTTTGCAGGATGACAGTTGCCAGGCTCACTGTGTGGTGGAGTCAGAGGCAGGACTGGCCATTTGCAGACATCAGCTGGGTTTTCATCGCCCATCAGGAAGCGTTCACACTGCACTGATATTCGCTGCGTCCTTCACATTGTATTCATTTGCTCCCAGGTTTACTGCCATAAAAGATTTTGCTGGTTGAAATTACAGAAGTGATTTAACAAAGGGGCCTCATGCACACTGTCCACATCCTGAGTAACCACTCATGAAATCTGTCTGCTTCTTTGCTGCAGATAATGGAGGTGAGGCCGCGGGGGAGGAGAGCTCCCAGTGCTGTCTACGCATGATTTTCTGAGGTGGACGTTGGAAAGCTTGGTCCCAGAGCTCATACTTTACATTTTCAGTTTTCACCCTCAGTCCCATTTCTCTCCGCCTCCCCACACACAGCAAGCGAGGCTCTTTTTCCTTTTGTAGCTACTCATTTCACATCTGTACCCATGCTCAAGACCTTTGCACTTTGTCAATGCTTCTTTGATCTTTGAAATGTCGTTGATGAGGAGGGAAATTCTCATTTTGAAATCACCTGAGTTTGAATGAACAAAAAATAGTGGACCTACATAATCTTATTAACCAGCGTCACCCCCTAAATTCAATAAAAATGTTAAAGAAATGGAAAAAAATAAAAAAATATTTTAATGACAAAAATAGTAGAATTTCTATAATTTTAATTTTCAAATTTTCTTTTGCTCTTGACTTTTTCAGTGAAACCACTATTGTCCCTAATGTGGGTGTCAACCACCTCAAATCCTTTCTGTAAATAGGAGATGCATGTGTGTGTGTGTGAGCTTGTGTGTGTGTGCACTCAGTTTTCAGATTAACTTATTTATCTTTGTGATAGCTCTGTGAGGGTGCAGAGAGACGCATCTTCATGTTCTGCAAGATAGAACTGAAACCAGAATTGATTAATCGGTGACTAAGTTCCCAAAGAATCTAGAGAAGCTTTGTGGTTGGTGGGTGGGTGGCGGGGTAGTGGTTTCAGAAGCAGCTAAGGGTTGGGGTGGGGGACTATGTAGTAACCACTGAACCAGGTGACCTTGGACAACTTGTTCAACCTTATTTTCAATAGCAAAACTGAAATAATATCTGCCACGCCTACTGTTCTGTTATGACAAGGAAAGCTATCATGGCTTGAAAATGTTTTGTAAACTGCAGATTACTATATACTTGTATATATATTATTGTTTATGTGCACATAAGCAGTGCATTATTATGAAAGTCGGACTGAAGTTACTTCATTTCAGAAAGGGCAGATGCATCCTCTAAATTAGTAAAATAAGTTTTTGCTCTAGACCCCCTGACATAATAGAACTGATTTTAAAAATAATTTTTAATGAAATTCTCATTTAAGAAAGACCATTTATAAAACAAACCTCAAATACCTCCATCAGAAGGTTGTTGTTAGGCTAAAGTACATTTTATGAACCTGAATAGACTTTAGATTAATGCTAGTCTTTCAAAGATGTGTGGGATGAGCTCACATTGCTGAAAAATAGATTGCCTTCTCTTTCAAGGAATAATATTGTCCTTTCTCCTTTTTTCCTTAGGCTATAGAGTAAATATGGGAGAGGTTCTCTGTCCTTTAGAAGCCAGGAAATTTAAGAAACTCTCAAAGAGAAGCCTAGCGATTCCATGGGCCGGAGCCAGGGCCTCCAGGTCCCTGGCAGGCCAGAGACCCGTAGGAGTCTGTCCAGTGCTGATTTTCTATAGCTCCACCTCGTTCCAAGGGTGCTGCTGCTCCTTAGAAAGCCTTTTCAACTTTCTAGGAAGCTACCCCAGGAAAATAATCAGAAATGTGGACAAGATTTATAGATATCGTTTAGAACAGCAACACTAGAAAAATGTTTAAATATATTTTGTGTATGCATGCATTCAGTCTTCCATATGGTATTTTCAAAGGATATTTATTAATATTGGAAAATACTTTATGCTATAATGTCAGGTGAAAGGGTAAAATAATATCAGAAACTTAATGATTCTCATTTATAAATGTATATGTGCATAGAAAAAGAATATTAAAAGAAAACATCTCCAAATAATAGCCATGGCTATTTTTCAGTGATGGCAATGAGAAAATTCCAATTACTCTTATACTTTGCTGTATTTTATACATTTTCTGCAGTAATAATATAATTAGGAAAAAGGTTCTTTTTATCAAGAAAGTCTTTTTCATGGATGTGAGTTCTGTTCTGACTCAGCAATAATCCGTATAAAATAAGAATTGATTTTTCCAACTTCGTTACCTTCACATAGCCCTTCTTTTAAGAAGACGACCCAGTTCCTGTTGTGACTCCTGCCAGACTGTGCCTTGCATCTGTAACCTCTGTAACTAGCCCAGCAGGGTGATGTCATGCGATCAACAGGACTCAGCAGAGGTTAGGGATCTGAGAAAATAAGTTCACTTATCTGCTGGTTCAGCAAACACTTAATGAGCGGCTGCTCTGCCAGGCACATTTCTAGGCATTCATGCCCAGGAGGTTAGTCCGAGGGCAGGATGGAGTGATCTAGAGGCATGGTTTGAAGCTTCTTTCCTTTTGGAAGCTGTGTCCAGCTAAACATTTCCCCATGTGTTAGCTCTTCTCTGCACAGATTAGCAAAACTCTCTGAAACATGACTTTGAGCTACTAATTTCAAGAAATATTCAATGAGAATGGTCTTTATGTCAGATTCTACGCCAAGAACCCTGGGTACAGAAAGCAGTGTGCTGGGAGCCCCACCTCCGGCCGAGCAGCAGGGTCGTCCCACTTGGCCTGCCGAGGTGGCCGGTGACGGGCACACGTCCCCATGTTCCCCCGAGGCTGCGTGAGGTGGCAGGGGTGGCTGCTCCCCTGAGCACCGCAAACATGGCCGTTGTGAATTTCCCTGTCAGTGACACTTGACATTCAAGCGCCCCTTCCTAATTCTTTTGGTAAAGTTTGAATGCGCCGCAGCAAATGAGACAGCGGCTCTTCCTGCCTTTGTAGCTGCACTGGGAGGCCTGCGCAGACAGGACGCCATCATCATCCAGTCTCCCTTCTGTTGTAAACAAAGCTTCATTCTCTTGCTCATGTTATTATTCTGAATATATTAACACTACATTTATCAGTATCACCCAAGAATTAAAGCATTTGTCCCAAATCATGGAAAAATAGTCCACAATTCTCCCTAGTACTCCCACTTCTTGACCCCTGAAGCTGGGCACGGATTCTGAGCTTCAGAATCAGCACAGATTTAGAGGTGGGTGTCAGTCCACAGCAAAACCCTCTTCCCAACTTACTACAAGTTTAAAAGTATCCAGAATATCAGTACTCTCTAAGCCAGCAAAGCTAACAAATAAAATCGATGGGATGAATACTTATGACAAATACTGCATTTATCAACAAAATATAAAAGTAATTTCTTGTATACTAAACATTTTTTGAATGTAGAACCATTATAAGAGAGAGCCCCAAACATTAATGAAAATGTGAGTTCCTGGGGACCCTGTGAGAATGCAGATCCTGAATCTAGGCCCACAGCTGGGGCCTGAAACTCTGCTTTTTAACCAGACTCCAAGGGATCCTGATGCTCCATGGATCACACCTGGAGGGGCAGGGGTCCTCAGATTTATCTTATAGAGAGAAATGTGAGCAATGGGGGAAAATTCTGAGCTGTCAAAAAGAAAGAAATCTTCTTCTAGAGCAGGATAATATGCTTCAGAAAGCTCTTCGAGGTGTGGGTCTCCAGGGCACTGTCTTTAGAAGGCCATGCATGGCAGAGGGGAGTTGAGGTCAGGGCTGGGGCCTCGGTGGGAGGTGCAAGAGCGAAGGGAGGGTTTGGCCTCCCCCAGCCTTCATGTGGGGCGTGGAGGCAGCTCATCATGAAAACACTTTGTAAGCACAATATAAATGTCGGGTGATATAATCATCATCATTTTGCACAAGGGCCTGGATCCTGAGGCACCGTCTTAGAGGGTGTGGGGGAAAAAAGAAACAAAATACCCATTTCAGAAAGCACTGGGCGGCTCTGAGGCTCTGGAGGTGAAGCCTGGGGCCACTGGCGGGCAGGGCGCAGCTCATTTCTCCTCTCACTCCAGCCTTGTCCCAGCACCAAGCGGGTTTGCCAGAGGAGCTGGAATGAGCTGCTTGACCTTTTCACTCACTTGAATTCTCCCCACAGCTCCACAGAGCTTCGCCCAAAGCACAAGTGTCCAGCAAACTTGCTCATCTCTTCATCGACATCAAGGGAAATAAAACAGGCTGTCTTCCCCCAATATGTTCCACAGCCTACCCATCTGGCTGTTTATCCAGCTGCCATCCATCCATCCTCCATCTATCTGTACATGTATGTGTGCGCTGTGTGTATATTGTGATATATATAATTATTATATATGTTCTCCATTTATATCTTTCATGAGGTTGAGACTTCTCAATCCTCATTGCTGTGTGTGGTTCATGATTCTATTTTATTTTATGTATTTTTTTGCTTTTATCAGTATCGTGGGTTGGACAGTTAGCTTCACTTGTTGGTAAATGCTGACCCGCCTATGATCTTCTGGACCTACTATCAACATAAGCAATGTTTGCTCAGGAATGGGAACTGTTTGGTGTTTATTTGTTTGCTTGTTAGAGTCTTTGACAGAAACTACTCAGAGAATAAAATGACCTCGCTCTTGACAGCTACCTGGTCGTAGACATTTGGTCTGATTTGGTGCACTGGGGGACGCACTTGAGCTTCAAAGTCCAAGTTATGATCAATAGACTCTCACCTGGAATCAAAATGGATGGAAAATTTGTGATTAAATGTTTAACAGCTGTTGACCGTAAGAAGTGCATGCTCCTGGTCCCTCATTCCTAACCTCTATTCATGCTATTTAGGGATCACTTAGAACTAGAAACAATATTGGCCCTGAAGGTGTTCACAGCCTGTGTGTATGTGTGTGCGGGCATGTGTGGGTCCAAATAGGCATATCTGTCCCAGAGTATATGTGTGTCTCCGTGAAAGCATCTAAGTGTGTGTGTGTGTGTGTGTGTGTGTGTGTGTATGATAGAGAGAGAGAGAGAGAGAGAGAGAGAGAGAGAGAGAACATAGCCAGGTAGATAAATAAATAAATTGACTTCTTTAAGATGAAATGCCAAAGACAAAGCAGAGCAGTGAGGGAGCGCAGAGGGGTCTCCTGAGCCAGTGCGGAGATGAAAGCCGGCTTCCCGCTGGCGGGCTCGCCTACGCTGAGGCTTGGAGGGTGACCGGGATTAGCCAGGCAAAGGTGGGGGGAACGGCGGTGTTTCAGTCAGAGCAAAAGGCGCATTGAAGGCCCCACGTGAGACTCTTTTGGCATGAAGGTAACTCTGAGCGTGGGGCAGCAGGCCCATGAGTCCAGAAGGGGAGGTGAGCGGGGAGCAGACAGCCTCCTCCGCCCACCTGTCAGAGAGGAGCTCCGCACCGTATTCCCACCACTCAGCCCCCGATGCAGTCGCAATCCCAGGAACATTCTCCTGTGGTTTCCTCACTGGTAAGGCCTGAAAGTCCTCAAACTTTGTCTCTACCCTATTTCTTCCTGCTCCATGTAATCATTGTGCAAACACACACACACACACACACGCACACACACACACAACCTACTTGCTGTAGGGGGAAGCTTGGCCTTTGTGGACACGGAGTGTTTCTGTCTTCCACTTACAGACATTTACGCACAGTGAGGCATCTCAACAAGCAACTTAACAAGTACCGTGTCCACTCTCCTGTTAGTGCAGGAACACGAGACCTATCTTCTGCAGCCAGTGGTTTCGATTCCAGATCTAGGTGAGTGAAAGGTCTGATGGGCCTGCCTGGATGGATATCCACATAAGTAATTTCTTACGAACGTGGAACACAGTGATGGAGAGATCCACAGCACCATGAAAGAGCCCGAGAGAGCATCAGAAATGAGCTAATGGAGGGGGAGTTGGGGCAGAGGTGATCAGTATCCCAGCTTTTGCTAAATTTAACATGACTAGCCAAATAAGAGAAGTCATTATTGAGAAAATCTGCAAGTCCAGCCAAAAGTTTGGGCGATGGAAAATTATAGTTGAAACATAAAATTTTACAATGCTGGGATTGTAGAATGATGAATGTCTTTTATATTTTAAGAATGCAGTTCAATGGGCCATCTCTTAGCATTATCCTGAGAGCTTATACTTTTGATTAAAATCATGACGTCTACTTTGAGGTCCAGGAACCCGTGTATATCAAGCCAAACATTCCACACCCTGGACAGCCAGCTTTCTCACTTTCCTGCTGTCGTTAATGTAATTAAACGGGTCCTGGTCAAGCTGGAGTTATTGTTTGTGAATTTTGTGTAGAAAATTCAAAAAAGTTAGAAGTGTTAAAAGATTATTTAAGAGTTTACACACTACATCATTTTCAGGAAATATGAAAGCAGACCCAAACTTAGCCACAGTGCTTGGGGAAATGACCAATGCATAGGACATGGTGTGGCCTACCTGGAGGGGCTAGAGGTTAGGGGGGGACAGGCTCTAGCACAACCATGTGAACAGTCCTAGGAGCCACCACGTGCTGCCTTGGAGGAGAGTGTGACTAAGGAGGGAGGAGGTCTGCTGGAGAAAGGCTAGATCTGAATCCTGGCTGTGGTTCTTTCCAGATGTCACTCTACTCATTTCTACCTTGTCCGCTTCACTTATGTCGACTTTCCTGACTAAGCCAGAATCTCAAATACTCATGTAATTGCATGGGACTAGATGATGCAAGAGCGCTGAGGTTTGGAATTTCTGATGCCAAGATCTGTCACACTAGAGAGCATTGTGTGTCATGAACCAGAAACCCAAAGGAATAAAAAAGTAATAAAATAACAATTGTGGTTATGAAGTGTTTAGCAGATCCAAATTTCCATAATATGATAACTAATAAAAATATTTCTCAAGAAACATTTGCCCTAATAGGAAGAAATCACATGGTTTTGCATCAGTTGAGTTTGGTTCAATGAGCATTTATAGAGATCCTCGTATGTTTGAGGCACTGTGAATAACAATGGGAATAAACCGATGAATTACACATGATAACACCGGTGACAAGTCTGTCCCTCCCTATCTCCAACATAAACTGAATGACAGCATTTCTAAAGAATTAGAAAACATAATGATTACCACCTCTGGGCCAGGCACTGCTCTACATTCTGAGTCTATGAAGTTTATTAAGACAAAGTTCTTATCCTTAAGTTATTCAGCTATTTTCTTTTTTCTGCTGCTTTATAAAGAACAGAAACTCTCAGGATCAAAAGAGTCATCATTAGAACAGAAATAAATTCTAAGAGATGGTAAAACTTGCTCTAGTTATTTGGGAAAGTGATCATGAGAAAATGTGGGGTTTCCAGAAATGGGTGGACAAGACGGAGGAAACTCTCCCAGCCACGTCCTTCGCACTGAACTCCATGCTGTGCCATCTGCGCTCTGACTTGGCACACGCTCATCTTCCGTGGATATTTCATTCCCATGTGTCTAAAACAGGGCTAAGGTTTAGCATAAAAAATGGTTTAGCATATGAAAAATGAAGTTTATTTTCAGATAAGATTGAATTTCAAGTAAGTTATTCATTCTTTATCTGAAATTCAAATGTAACTGAGTGCTCTGAGCTTTATCTGGTAAGCTAATTAGAGGTTAGCTCTATATTTATGGAGACTATGTACCAGTTCCACTGGGCAGTACCGTTTTTAAGCCTGGAAAAGCTCTCTGTTTAAACTTGTCTCTAGAGACCTGAGTTCACAGCCTTACTACTCAAAACTTGTGTGTTTTTTAAAAAATCAATCTTTGAATTAAGCCAAAAATTTTTGTTTGTTTCTTTGATGAATTTTATTAGCTCTTTTGAGTTTTTACCTAGCTAACTGTCTCTCATTGCTTTTTAATTTTCATTTTGCCTCTATCAAATTAATGATTCCATTCTTGGTCTTATATTCTAAAAACTATTGGTATTTGTAATCCATACCAAGGTACCACATGAGAAAGTACTGAATTTTAATCAGATTATACATTACATAGTAGATCCTGGAAAGTTACCCATCATTTACCCACATTTCTCTGTTAGAAGGGAGAAGGAGGCAGGAAAACAGCAGACTGTCCTTCTGAGAATGTGAAACCAGTTGGAGCAATATTTTCATACAGTACATTCGATTTGAAAGGCATCCCCTCCTTGGTCAAATTCAGATTAGTTAAATTCATTTATTCCTTCGCGGATATTTGAATCGGAGGCATAGTGCCAGGCATGGTGGTTAGAGGAAGACTGGCCTCACCCTCGGGGCTGGCTGTCCACAGCTGTGTGTCTGACAGAGGTGGCTGCCATAGGCAACTACTTGAATTTAAATTCAAATTAACTTCACATGTGGCACCAGCTGAAATTCAAGTACTCAATAGCCACACCTGGCTGGTGGTGACTGTATTAGCACAGATTACAGAGCACTTTCAACAGCGCCCAAAGGTCTACTAGACAGTGCAGGTCTGTGGGGAAAACAGTACGGAATGATGACTTTCGCACATTTGTTATTTATAGTAATTTCAATTATGATATGTGAAAGGAAATAGATATTTGAGGAGTTACGTGATACTATAATAGGGGAAAGCCTCTCTGAGGAAGGGGATGTTTTGAGGTGAAATGGAAAGAATTGGTAGAAACTAACTCACACATACTTAGGAGGCAAAGAGAACTCTCCAGGTTGAGGGGCTGGTATGTGCAAAGGTCCTGAGGAGGAAGGAACAAGCAGCATTTAGGGAATAAACAGAAGGCAGGAAGGAGGAAGAGGAGCCCGGAGAAGCAGGCAGAAACCTGGAGAGTCATGGCAAGGATTGGGGTCTCTATCTGAAAAACCACTGAGGGATCATGAGCTGAAGAGTAATATGTTGAGACTCACGCTTAAGATCATGAGCCTGGCTGCTGGGCAGCAGGTGGCTGCTGAGAAACTGGGGGCCTGCTTGTGCAGTCATCCAGGGAAGACTGAGTTTGGGGGCTGAAGGAGTGTAGCAGTGTGCTAGGGCTGCCTAACAAATACTACAGACAGGGGGGTTTAAACAACAGAAATGTATTGTCTCATTGTTCTGGGGACTAAAAGTCCAAGATCAAGGTATCAGAAGGGTTTCCTTCTTCTAAGGGCCATGAGGAAAAGATCTGCTCAGGCCTCTCTTCTTGGTGTGTAGATGGATATCTTCTCCTTGGGTCTTCATATGGTCTTCCCTTTGTACATGTCTATGTCCAGATTTTCCCTTCTTATGAGGACACCAGTCACATTGGATTAGGACCCATGTGACTTCATTTTACTTAATTACATCTTGAAGAGCCTGTCTGCAAATACAGTCACATTCTGAGGTCCTGGGGATTAGGATATGAGTAGCAACACTGATACTTTTTTCATTATAAACCATAAAACACCAGTAAAATTAACTTAAACCCTGATCGTTAAAAGTGTCAACAAGGTAAACTCCAAGAGTAATGCCAAAGGGAAAAAGTTATCTGAAAATAATGAAAACATTTTCAAGCCGAAAGTTTCAAGATCTCAGAAAATTCATTAACAAGCCTAAAATTTAAAAAAATTAAAAAGGAGCGTGTGTGTCTCAGACAACTCAGAGAATAAATGTAGCATAACTAACACGCACCGAAACTTCCTAGGAGCAGTCCTGTGCTGAGCTCTACCCGCGTCAGGCCACTGGCGTTCACAGCAGCCCCGAGGGGGGCATCATCTCCTGTAACAAATGAGGAAATTGATGCAATTTGGTCCACCTGGGGCAAACTAAGTTACTGAGCCTAGATTTAAATCAACGTCTGTGTGATTATGCCACTGTACTGCAGGGAAAGGACAAGGGACGATGCAGGAATTATTCAGCAAGGTCGGTACTTCTAAAGGTGACTCATTCTGTGTCCCAGGCCTGATCCCTTGATCTCACTTGTTGATGAAAGCCTAGAGAAGCCGCCCTGCCCCGCCCTGCCCTGCTCTGTAACTCTGTAGGTCTATACTTTCTGGAAAAGTACTTTTCAAAAAGAGACCAAAAGGCACAATTCCCTTCTAGAAATTGACCCTAAAAATGAGTCAGAACCTCAGAGAAAGCATTGCTTAAAAGATGAAAGTAGTTTAAATAGATCTGATAATAATAAATTACTATATAATGTTATATTATGCATCCATTTAAATTATGCTATTGGAAAACATTAATGATGTTGGAAAATGCTCTTGTGATTAATGGGGAAAATTCAAGACCAAAGCTTCTGTATACATAGCATTATCCGATTTTTAAAACATTTATCTTTATTGTTGAAAGTATTACAGATGTCCCTCTTTCCCCCCCCTTCCTGTCCACTCCCCCCTCCCTGGCCTTCACGGCACTATTGTCTGTGTCCATGGATTATCCTGATTTTTTAAAGCATATAAATATATGCTGAGAAAAAATGGTTGGAAAAAGCCCATACAACATTAAGAATGGCTACTCTGAGTGCTGCAACTGCTAGTGCTTTGTATTTTCTTCTTTAAATTTTTCTGTTTTCCAAAGTCTCTATAAGGAGCATGTGTGATTTTTATATTAAAATATTAATAACTGAATATTTTTAAAAGGCCAAATAAGAAATTTATGCTAAATATGTTATAGAAATAATTCTTTACCTTCTTAATCGGTAAAAGAAATTATTAAAAAGCAAGGAAAACCATGAAATTGGAAAAAAATTGAAGTAAACATAATAGAAAAAAGAATTCATAATAGTAAAAACTGGGAAGCAGTTCAGATGATGGAGTGCTTGTTATACTAATCATAATATATAAATTTTTGCGAGTTTTTACATAGCCCACAAGCTAAGAATGTGACCTCCGAAACCTAAAATATTTGCTATCTGGAACTTCACAGAAAAAAATTGGTAGACTCTTGCTATAAAATAGTATCGACACATTAAATTAATAAAGATAAAGACTCTTACAGCAATATGAGAATGCTATATAAAATCATATTTTATGAAATATCATAAAATGATGGCATACATAAAGATCAGAAGAGACCGAACACTGTTATGATAGCTCTGTGTTCATTCATTCATTTCATATTTTTGAAACACTCATGTGCCAGACCCTATTTCTGCACATAAAAAACATCGAGGAACAAAAGAGACAAAAATCCCTGTTCCCAAGGAGTTTGCAGGCTAGGAAGGAAGGCAAGCTGTAAACAATAACTTGTATGCCCGAAGGTAAGTGCTGCGGGAAAAGGTGTGTTATCTTAACAATTGTGAGCGTTCCAAGCACGTCTCCTTGAGAAGTGATATTTGATCAAAACCTGGTGACAGGGACTGCCCAGGACAGGCACTAAGGATGGAGTGTGCCTGGAATGTTGAGGAGAGGCCAGGAGGCCAGCGACAGGCCGAACCCAGGAAATCAGGCAGAGCCCAAGTAGATGAGATCAGAGAGGCAGCGGGTGGGGTGGTCACAGGGCCGGGCGACCTCTGGGAGGACTGGGACAGGGTCTGAGCGGAGGGGTGCGTGATGCGAGGTGCATCTCAAAGGGATGGTTGCGGCTGCTGTAATGCTCATGTGCTCAGGGCGAGGGCAACACCAGGAGCACCAGGGACGAAGCTCACTGTAGAAATACAATTTACAGGGAGCAAGGGCGGCCCTGCTCAGTTTGGCTCAGTGGTTAGAGTCAGCCTGAGGACTGAAGGGTCCTGGGTTCGATTCCAGCCAAGGGCACGCAACTCAGCTGCAGACTTGATCCCAGGCCTGGTCGCGGTGAGTGTGGGAGGCAACCAGTCAATGCGTCTCTCTCACATCGATGTTTCTCTCTCTCTCTCTCTCTCTCTCTCTCTCTCTCTCCCCCCACCTTCCACTCTCTCTGAAAAGCAATGGAAAAAATATCCTCCCATGAGGATTAAAATAAATCAATAAATCAATAAGCAATGGTGGTAGCTCAAATAGTGAGGACTGGTTAGATTTTGGAGATATATATATATATATATATATATATATATATATATATTTTTAATTTTATTTTTAAAAATATATCTTTATTGATTTCAGAGAGAGAAAAGGAGAGGGAGAGAGATAGAAACATCAATGATGAGAGAGTCATTGATCGAGGCCTCAACCCGGGCATGTGCCCTGACCAGGAATCGAACCCCGATCGCCTGGATCCCAGGTCTACGCTCAACCGCTGAGCCACGCCCGGCTGGGCTTGGATATATCTGAAGGGGAAGACAGAGCCAGAATGATTTCTTACAAGAGTATGTGGATCGGGAGAGTCGAGAACAGCACCTGAGTTTTCTGTAACGAACCCTGGACAAGGACGACTCGCGGTGGAGAGCGCTTTTGATGCAGTAACTTCAATGGTCCGTCAGAGATGCAGGTGGAGGCGTTGGGTACAGCAGCCTGAGGTCAGCGGAGAGATCCGGGCTGGGGCTATGCATTTGGGAATTGGCAGTATACAGACGGGACCCAAGTCATCGGATCGCCCAGAGGTGAACGTAAGTAGAGAGAAGACAACCAAGGACCAAGTCCCAGAACACTGACGCTGAGAGTCCCAAAGGAGGAGGAACCTGAAAGGAGACCGAGGGATGGTGGCCAGCTAATGCGGGAGCGAGGGAGGCTGGACTGTTCTGGAAGTCTAGGTGAGAAGGTGTGTCAAAGAGGAGGAAGCGGTCAGTAGGTTAAAGAGGAGTCAATAGGACCAGGGATTCGTCTCAGAGTTAGCGACGTGCACATCCTTGGTGACCATTATGACAACAGGGTGATCCAAGTTGTGACAACAGAAGCCCAATGGGAAAGCTTAAGAGAGAGTGAGGGGAGGGGAAGGAAACAACAAGCGCAGACATTTATGAGAGGCTTTCTTGCAAAAGAGAGCAGATAACAGAGCCACAGCTGGCAGAAGTCGAGTCCAAAGTGTTGCTGCTGCTGCTGCTGCTGTTAGAAGAAATCAGGGCCTGTTTCTATGCTGACACGAGCGATCCAATAAGTCAAGACATTTTGATGATGTCAGAAAGAGAGGGCGGGATGCTGGAGTGACGCCCTTGAGTAAGCGAGAGGAGATGGAAGTGCTCTGGTGGGAGACATGGCCAGTTAGCTCGTGTATAGTAAAACCGAGTCTGCCTGTGTGCCAGAGACCATTTTCACTGCTGTTCATACATATTTCTCACTTAAATCTTGTGAGGGAGAAACTGTTATTCTATTTTACAAATGAGAAAATTGTCTTTGAAATTATAAGTAATTTAACAAATGGAACAGTCATTCATGCTCACGTCTCATTCAATGCCCTTTTTTATATTTTTAAAAAACTATTGTGATAAAATATACATAACATAAAATTTACCATTTTAGCCATCTTAGTGTATAGTCTCATGGCACTGAGTACTACATTGTTGTCCAACCATCACCACCATCCATCTCCAAAACTGTATTTCCTAACTGAATCTCTATACCCATTAAACAATAACTCCCTAATTTAATTATTTTAAATATATAAATATATTTTATTTATAAAAACAAATTAGAATACCTTTACTAAGTCTAAATACTATTACATTAAAGAGAAGAGATTAAAGAATTTTTGGCAATATTGTTAAATTTTTTAAAAGTCATTTTAAAAATGAACAAAAACTATACCCAGGGAGAACTGCTCTTGACCCTTCATTGCTGAGATAAGTGAAGTTTAGAATACATACTGGAAGGAAAAAAGGAAAAAAATCTCAATTCACATAAAGAGTCTTGCTAATCACTACTTTCTCTTTTGAAATGCTCACATTTATAGAATAGTTTATGCTTTTTCAGTAAAGCCAGAATATGACATTTAATGTTAATTCTATAAATATTTCCACACAAAGTGAAGCAACGAATGATATGTTTAATTTGCTAAGCACTAACTCTGTCAAAAAGTTTTTCTAAGAATTTTACATGTATTAACTCAATCCACATAATAACTCTATAAAATAAGTATTACTAATACACATTGTGCCTCCAGTTATTATAGATATCAACTATTAAAAGGAACTTATATGCATATATGCATAACCCATGGACACAGAAAATAGTGTGGTGAAGGCCTAGGGGTTGGGGGGTCAGTGGGGGAAAAGGTGAGACATCTGTACTACTTTCAATAATGAAGATAAATTTTAAAAAACCAAGAACCTTGTAAACATTACCTAAATGAAAGAAGCTTGTCTTAAAAGACCACATATTATATTATCTCATTTATATGAAATATGAAATATCAGAATAGACAAATCTATAGATATAGAAAGTAGATTAGTTGTTGCCAGGAACTGGGGAAAGGGCAGAATGGAGAGTGACTGCTAGTGGGCACAGGGTTTCATTTTGGGGATATGTATATGTATATAAAGCAAATATTGATGGACATAAATGAAGAGTTAACGGTAATACAGTCATAGTAGGGGAATTTAACACCCCATTGACACCAATGGATAGATCATCCAGACTGAAAATCAACAAGGAAACAGTAGCCTTAAATGACACATTAGACCAGATAGGTTTACTTGGTATTTTTAGAACATTTCACCCCAAACTAGCAGAGCATACATGTGTTTTGAATTTCACATTGGAACATTTTCCATGATAAACCACATGTTAAGAAACAAAACAAGTCTCAATAAGTTTAAGGAGATTGAAATCATATCACGCATCTTCTCCAATTACAATGGTATGAAACTAGAAATCAATTACTATGGTATGAAACTAGAAATCAATTACAAGAAGAAAACTGAAAAACACACAAAAACATGGAGGGTAAATAACATGCTACTAAACAATAAATGTGTTAATAACAAGATCAAGGTAGAAATCAAAAGATATCTTGAGACAAATGAAAATAAAAACACAACCCAAATTCTAAGGAACATAGCCAAAGCAGTTCTAGAGGGAAATTTATACAATCCAGGCCTACCTCAAGAAACAGGGAAAATAACAAATAAATGATTTAACTTTACACCTAAAGGAACTAGAGAAAGAAGGACAAAAAAACCAAAAGTGAGTAGAAGGAAGGAAATAATAAAGATCAGAGCAGAAACAAACAAAATAGAAACTAAAACAACAACAACAGCAACAAAACCCAGAAAAGGTCAATAAAACCATGAGTTGTTTCTTTAAAAAGACAAACAAAATTGATAAACCTTTAGCCAGGCTAATTAAGGAAGAAGAGAGAGAGGGTCCAAATAAATAAAATTATAAATGAAAGAGAAGTAAAAACTGATGCTGCAGAAATACAAAGGATTATGAGAAAACACTATGAACAATTATATTTCAACAAATTGGACAACCTGAAAAAATTGAATAAATTCCTAGAAACATACAATCTTGCAAGATTGAATTGGGAAGAAACACAAAGTTTGAACAGACTGATAACTATGAATGAAATCAAATCAGTAATCAAAAAACTCCCAAGAAAAAGAATCCTGACCAGATGGCTTCACAGGTCAGTTTTACCAAACATTCAAAGAATAATTAATACCAATTTTTCTCAAACTACTCCAAAAAAATTGAAGAGGAGGGAAAGCTCCCAAACTCATTTTATGAGGCCAGCATTACCCTGATACCAAATCCAAACAAAGATACTACTAAAAAAGAAAATTATAGGCCAATACCCCTGATGAACATAGATGCAAAAACTTTCAACAAAATATTAGCAAGCCAAATTTAGCAATATATTAAAAAGATCATATGCATGATCAAGTGGAATTTATTTCTGGAATGCAAGGTTGATTCAATATCTGCAAGTCATTTAATGTAATACACCACACACAAAATGAAGAATAAAAATAATAATAATCATACCAACAGATGCAGGACAAGCATTGACAACACTCACATCCATTTATGATAAAACTCTCAGGAAAATGGGGATAGAAGGAACATTATAAAGGCCATAAATGAAAAGCCCACAACTAACATAATAAGCAATGGTGAAAAACTGAAAGTTTTTTCTTTAAGTTCAGTAACAAAACAAGGATGGTCACTTTCACCACTTATATTCAACATAGTATTGGAAGTCATAGCCACAGCAATCAGACAAAAAAATAAAAAGTCATCCAAATTAGAAAAAAGAAGTAAAATTGTCACTATTTGCAGATCACCTGATACTATATATAAAAAAACCCTAAAGACACCACCAAAAAGTATTAAGATTAACAACTTAATTCAGTCAAGTTGCAGGATACAAAATTAATATACAGAAATTTGTTGTGTCTCTGTACATACTAATAATGAAAAATCAGAATAAGAAATTAAGAAAACAATCCCATTCACAATTGCATCAACAAACATACCTAGGAATAAATTTAATCAAGATGGCAAAAAACTTGTAATACTTGGAAAACTATAAGACATAAGACATTGAAGAAAAAAATTTAATACCAGTAAATGGAAGGATGTACCATGCTCATGTACAGAAAGAATTATCAATAAAATGTCCATACTGCCCAAAGAAATCTACAATTTCAATACAATCTCTATTAAAATACCAATGGCATGTTTCAATGAACTAGAACAAATAATTCTAAAATTTATATGAAACCATAAAAGACCCAGAATATCCAAAGCAATCTTAAGAAGGAAGAACAAAGTTGGAGGTATCATGTTAGCTGACATCAAACTCCAAGGCTACTATAATCAAAACAGCATGGCACTTGCATGAAAACAGATACATAAATCAATGGAACAGAGTAGAGATCTCAGAAATAAATCCACACCTATATGGTCAATTAATGTATGACAAAGGAGGCAAAAACGTTCAATAGGGTAAAGACAGTCTCTTCAATAAGTGGTGTTAGGATAACTGAACAGATGCATGCAAAAAAATGAAACTAAACCACTGTCTTCTACCATATACAAGAATAAAATAAAAATAACTTAAAGACTTAAATGCAATACCTAAAACCATAAAATTCTTAAAAAAACATAGGCAGTAAACTCTTTGACATCACTCTTAGCAATACTCTTTTGAATATGTTTCCTCAGGCAAGAGAAACAAAAGAAAAAATAAGCAACGGGACTACATCAAACTAAAAAGGTTTTGTACCACAAAGGGAATCATCAGCAAAATGAAAAGACAACCTACTGACTGGGAAAATATATTTAACAACGATACATTGGATAATGATATATAAATATATATAAACATATATATATTCATATGAAACTCATACAGTTTAACACCAAAAACAAACACTCAGATAAAAAAAAAATGAGCAGAGGACCTGAATAGACACTTCTCCAAAGAGGCATACAGATGGCCAGGAGACATATGAAAAGATGCTCAACATCACTAGTCATCAAGGAAATGCAAATCGAAACAGCAATGAGATATCACCTCACACTGTCAAATGACTGTCATCAATAAATCAACAAACAGTGAGTGTTGGCGAGGATATGTTAAAAAGAAATCCTCATGCATTGTTGATGGAATTATAAATTGGTACAGCCACTATTGAAAATAATATAAAAGTTCTTCAGAAAATGAAAAATAGAACTACCGTATGACCCAGCAATCCCACTTCTGGGTATTTATCTGAAGAAATCCAAGATACTAATTAGAAAAGATATATGCACCCCTATGTTCATTGCAGCATTATTTACAATAGCCAAGAAGTGGAAGCCACCTAGGTGCCCATCAGTAGACGACTGAATAAAGAAGAAGCGGCACACATACTGGGTGGGCCGAAGTAGGTTTACAGTTGTAATACAAATTAAAAAATATAATAATAAAATATAAGAATAAACTCTGTGTTTTGCGTGCTCACAGCTGTAAGCCTACTTTTGCCCACCCCGTCTTTAGGTGTTCCTGACTTTGTTGGGTAGATGTTTACAAGAGTTATATCCTTGTAAACAGAGATTGAGATTGATCCCTTCGTCATTATTAAATGCCCTTCTTTGTTTCTTTTATAGCCTTTGTTTCAAAGTCTATTTTGTCTAATATGAGTATTGCTACACCAGCATTTTTTTTCACTTCCATTTGTATGCAATATCTTTTACCACCATTTTTTTACTTTCAGTCTGTGTGTGTCTTTCGGTCTGAAGTGTGTCTTATATAGGCAGCATATGTACAGATTCGGGGTTTTTGTTTATTTTTTATCCATTTACCCATTCTATAGCTTTTGATTTGAGCATTCAGACCATTTGCATTTAAAATAACTATTGCTGTGTATATAGATACTGCCATTTTACTGTTTTCTGATTATTTTTATAATTCTCTGCTACTTTCTTATTTTTTTGCTCTCTTCTCTTGTATGTTGATGAGTTTGTATAGTGTGTTTAGATCCCTTTCTCTTTATTTCTTGTATATATTTTATATACTTTTGGTTTGTAGTTATCATGTGCATCATATATACCAAGCTATGTTTATAGCAGTTTAAGTTGATGGTCACTTAAGTTTGAATATTCCAAAATGACTAGTTTTTACCCTCCCCTCCACATTTATGGTTTTGGCATTATTTTTTCTTCTTTTATGTATGTGTGTTTATATGTATCTCTTATTTTATTGTTGTAATTACACATAATATTTCTACTTTTGCCTTTTAACCTTTTTATTAGCTTTATAGTTGATTGACCAACTGCTTTTACTAAGTTTTGCCTTTATCAGCGGGAAATTTTTTTTTTCTAATATTTTTTTGTTCAGATTTTCATCATTTCCTTTCTGCGTAAGAAAGTCTCTTTAACTCTTTAACAATTGCAATGTTAAAGAAAGTCTCTTTAACATTGCAATGCTGGTTTAATGGTGATGAATTCCTTTAGCTTTTTCTAGTCTGGGAAACTCTTGATCTCTCCTTTGATTCTAAATGATAGCCTCTCTGGGTATGGTGATCTTGGTTGTAGGTCTTTGCCTTTCATCTTTTAATATTTTATTCCACTTCTTTCTGGCCTGGAAAAATTCTGTTGAGAAATCAATTGGTAGTCTTATGAGAGCTCCCTTGTTCAAAACTGCTTTCCTCTTGTTTTTTTTAAGATTCTCTCTTTGTCTTTAACTTTTGACATTTTAATTAAATGTATTTGGGTTCATATTTTTGGGACTCTCTGTGCTTCCTGGACTATGTCTATTTCCTTGACTAGGTTAGGGAAGTTTTCCATCTTTATTTTTCAAATAGCTTTTCAATCCCTTTCTTTCTCTCTTCTCCTTCTGGTATCCTTCAGATGCAAATGTTGGTACACTTGATGTGTTCTAGTTGTCCCTTAAATTATCCTCACTTTAAAAAATCTTTTTTTTTTTGCTGTTCCAATTGGGTATTTTCTACAACCTTGTCTTCCAGATCACTGATTTAATCCTCTGCTTTATCTAATCTGCTGTTTGTTCCTCTAGTGTATTTTTTATTTCAATTATTGTAATCTTAACTTCTGACTGGTACTTTTTTATGTTTTATAGCTCCATTTTATGTTTCTATCTCTTTGTTGAAGTTCTCACTGAGCTCATCTATTCATCTCCTAAGTTCATTAAGCATCCTTATAACCAGTGTTTTGAATTCTATATCTGATAGTTGCTTGTCCTAGTCTTTCATTTTAAAATTTATTTTTATTTTATTGTTGGCAGTATTACAGAGGTCCCCCAATCTGTCCACTTTAGCCCCCTCCTTCCAGCCCCTGCCCCATCCCAGGCCTTCACCACATTATAGTCTATGTCCACTGGTTATATATTTCCTTTGGTTAATATTTTCCCACTCCTCCACCTCCACCCCTCTGAGATGTCAGTCTGTTCCATGTTTCCGTGCCTCTGAACCTATTTTGTTCATCCGTTTATTATGTTATTAGATTCCACATACAAGTGAGATCATGTGATACTTGTCTTTCTCTGACTGGCTTATTTCACTTAGCATAATACTCTCCAGTTCCCTCCAGGCTGTCCCAAAGGGTAGGAGATCCTTCTTTTTTACAGCTGCATAGTATTCCACGATGTAAATGTCCCACAGCTTTTTTATCCACTCATCTACTGATGGGCACCTGGGCTGTTTCCAGAACTTAGCTATTAGAAATAACACTTATGCCAAGCTAGGTATCCTTTTGTGAGCACTGTGATGTGAGTTGAGGCTAGTCTCCACTTTTGCTGGCTTGTGGCCACTTAGGTGAAGCTGTTCAAGGCTGATTGGCCACGGTTTATGCCAGGCTTCAGGCTACCTGATGGGGGTTATAAAAAGTTGAGACCAGTCACCAGTTATGCTGGGTTTGAGACCTCTTAGCAAGAGCTACAAGGCACACTGAGGCTGGCTGCTGCTTGTTGAGGTTTGTGGATGTTTGAGAAATTTTAGGAAAATGCACAACACAAGCTGAGGAGGCCACTCTGAAGAGGAGCCACTGAAGTGGCTTGGGCTGAGCAAGCAAGTTGGTTGGGGTAGGGTCTCAGGGAATCACCAGGGTGGGACAAAGGCATTAGTCAGGTTAATGGAAAGCACAGATTTGGTGCCCATCTGTGCTGGGCCAGCTGGACAGGAGAAGAGTTCAACAAAAGAGCAATGGCGCCTGCCCGTGTTCCATCCCCAGAGAGGGTTGCTCCAACCTCTTTCCCTCTAGCCCTCACCCTCAAGTTAGTCAATTTAGTTTTGCTCCATACGTCCCTGGTGCTTTTTGAGGTGTTGCCCCTGCCCTGGAGCTCAGAGCAAGTGAGTTTGTGCATGAGTGAGTCTGTGCATGGGTCCTTTTAGAACAGTGCTTTCAGTTCCTACAGCCCTTTGTCTTTCTCAGACATAATCCTCACTGCTTTTCATAGCCAGATGTTATGGGAACTCTTCTTCCCTGCACTGGTGTCCCAGGCTAGTGAGCCCAATATGGTGTGGGACCCTTGCTCCTCAGGGGGGACCTCTGCAGCTGAGATATACCTTCTAGTTCTTAACCACACCACCATGTAGGACCTGTCCTTTCTGCATCTCCGCTCCTCCTACCAGTCTCTACATGGCTTCTTCTTTATATCCTTACTTATAGGACTTCTGCTTTGCTAGTCTTCAGGTGGTTCTCATTGATGGTTGCTGTGTAATTTAGTTGCAATTTTGATGTAATCATGGGATGAGGCATGCACAGAGTTTACCCACCTGACATTTTGACTAGAAGGATCCTCATGCCCTTTATTATTTTATACAAATTTTGATGTAAGGAAACTTTATAACCTAGTCTTTAAGTGATGAAACATTTATATGGGATTGTTGCTACATTTGAGGGATAATAACACAGCCAAGAGATGGATAGCATGCCTCTCTCCCCAAGATAAACGCAATGACATTGTTTTTCCTCATTTTGAGTAGAGGGTAAGAACATCTTTTTTTCAAATACAGTTGCATATTATCAGGTGGAAACACAGAGTTGTTTTTGATGTAGTATGGAAATTGAAACAGTGGCAGGGTATATCTGGATGGTTAGTGAACAAAAGGGTGGACTGTGCTATAGTGCCTCACCACCAAGTCCCTCCTATCCTCTGATGCTGGGCCTGGGACTCTGCAAAATCATTTCTGGATTTCTATCTCACTCCATGTTAGGCTTTGCCCACTGGAGTAACTTGGCACAGACTGGAAAGATAGGGTAGGAAGATGTATTTGCTCCTTCCTGTTGGATTCCTGTCTGCTTGCAGTTCTTTTGATTGTCACCCTAACAACACTTCTTCAAAGCAGGAGCTACAGTTTCTCCTTGAAGCTGCAGCTGAAATATGTTTGAAGTTTTTCCAACCATTGCATCACGTCTGGGCCAGTAGCACCAACCGGCTGCTGTTGCTTTCTCAGGGGTCTTGATTTCAGGTCAGTGGGACCCTTTCTCTGAACTCAGAGATACTAACACCAGCCACATAGCACATCCTCCTCAGAGGTCTGTTTTGATTTTACAGGGCCTGTTATGGGTTAAACTGTGTCTCTCCCCAAAATTCGTATGTTGAAGTCTAATTCCCAGTTCCTCAGAATGTGATTTTATTCAGAAAGAGGGATCATAGCAGATGTAATTAATTAAAATGAAGTCATTAAGTCTTAATGACTTGAAGTCTTAACTCAATTTGGACACACACACACACACAGGGGTGATTACATGTGAAGATGAAGGCAGATATTGGGGTGATGCTTCTACAAGCCAAGGAATGCCAAGGACTGCAAGCAAAACATCTGAAACTAGGGGAGGGACTTGGAACAGATTCTCCCTCACAGACCTTAGGAGGAGCCAACTCTGCTGACACTTCGATCTTGGACTTCCAGACTCTAAAATTGTGGAACAAGAAATTTCTGTTGTTTAAACCACCCAATCTGTGGTACTTTGCTACGGTAGCCCTATCAAACCAATACAGGGCCCTTTCTCCAAGTCTCTAAATTTAATAATTCCCAACTCTGCCCTTTACTCCTCCGGTCCTGAGGGAGGGAGGTGCTTCCCGAGATCACTGCCCCCGTGATGTCATATTTTCTTCCCTTTGTCTTTTGAGTTACATAATAAACTTTATGCCAGATAAAGATTTTTTATTTTAAATTCTGTTAAAATACCTTGTATATTTCCTACCTCCTAACTGAACCTTGGCTTATACACCTAGTTTTCTTATATGGGAACCAAGTGTAGAGGAATTAAACAACTCACCCAAAGTCAAAGAGCTAGTGGTGGCAGAGCTAGGTTGGTGTGGTTCTCAAAGTGATTTTCTTAGTAACTTAGCAACACATGACTACACCTCCACAAACTAAAAATCTGACTCAACTGGCCACTACACATGTATAACACAGGATAATACCCTTTACTTTAAAAGCTGAAGACTGACTTTATTTATTAACTTCTTATCTTTGCATATATTTCTAACCTGCATCAGCTCAGATCCTCCAAAGCAGAGAAAGTCTTATCCAGGCTCATGAGACTGAGTAAATGTTGCCCATTGGAAGGATTCCATGTCTGGCAAGAATGGACCAGTTTTAGTTATCCCTGCCATGCTCATGGGCTGGGTGTAGCCTGAAGAAAGCATGACCTTGTCATGACAGCCATGTGGGTCCAAAGGAACCATGGCTTGAGGCCACTAGTCAACTGTGCTCCCCACAGCAGTCTTTCTTTCAGGAGATCTAAGACATACATCACTGCGGCTGCTACACAATCTTCTCTGTGCCCTGTTTCGCAGTTACTCCATGGTCCCTGTGGGCTATTCTTGAGAGGAAATTTAGGAGAAGGTGTTCATTGGGGTGAATTACCCCTCGGTCACTGCAGTTGGTCCTGGCCAAGATTGATGCTCACGACTCCTGTTGTACTCATTCTAAATTCTTCTCACTCTCAGCAGTCATGTTGGCTGTGGCGGCCTGGATGCCTTGATGGTGGGATTCAAGCCTTCATTTATAAGGAGGCTGAGCCCCTGGTAATCATACCCTTTCAGGTCAGGATTGCTGCACCTTTCCATTCCCGGTTATCATAGGGCATGCGCGTAGATCACCTGAGCTCCACTCCACCTGTCTCCACCGTGCAACAGCAACCTTACCTCTTTTTGCTGGGCATACAGCACAATATCAGAGTTGATGATTTATACACACACTGTGTTCTGAAGGATGGCACCTCTCCCTCAAGTGTTTCCTCTAACCTAGCACTTCAGGGCTCAACAAGACCAGCTGAGTCTTTAGGGCAAGGTTGTGATATGCCAGTGGACTCTGGGGTTCTGGACCCATTCCTGAATCACCTTTTCTCTTCAGAGGGTCCCCTGGTTGTTGTACTGAATGGGATTCCAACTTTATGGATCAGGCATTCTGCAGACACTCCTGAATAGCAGTGCTGGTTGAAGCTCTGAAGGAAACACAAACTATACTTGAAAAATATGTCTACCCCCCCCCCCCCCTTAGGACAAACTACTGCTCTTCTAGGATGGAAGGGGTTCAATGTAGTAGACTTGCCACCAAAAGGATGGCTGGTCTACCTAAGAAATAGTGTCCTACTGAGTGCTCAGCATAGGTCTCTGTTGCTGGCAGGTTGGATGTTCAGAGACAGCAGTAGCTAAACTGCCCTTGTTAAATGAGAATTTAAGCATGTTAGCCATTGTACCAGCTTTAAGGAGGTCAATGATAAAGGCTGGTCAACCTGACCCAGCTGAGCTGTTTGCTACTTCTGCATGTATAATTAGTGGTGGGCTTCAACATGTGATATAAAATCTCAACTCCCAGTTCCATGCCTCCGCTCCAGATTGCCTTGTCTTTGGCCTGCCTGTCTCTTCCTCCCATGCCCTTGACCAGTCAGCGAAGTCATTCATCACTGGCCAGAAAACCATATATTCCCACTTCAGAGCACTTGTCCTTCCACATAAAGTGAATTACCAGATACACCACTCACGACTCTGCCCACTGAGCAGCTTTGCCCTCTCCACTGTCTTCAGGGAAACCCCGATGTGACTGCAGTGCGGCCACCGCCTATTTCCAGCTAGTTGAACATCTATCCAAAGCTCAGACTTTCCCTCCCTCTTTCAGCTGGTCACAGAGGATCCCCTCTGGCCGTGTTGTGTGCTAAGGGAGAGGTGCAGACAACTGTAGTTGACAATATGCAGGCTGGGCTGCTTGCTCATGCATCCTGCTGTGCTTGCTGGTCCTGCTTAAGCTCCATCCCAGTCGTACCATCTCCATCTGGTGACGGACTGCTGCTGGGCCCACCCATTATGACTCGTGGGTCTTAGAAACCCAGCTCACAATGGAATGTCGCCCCATGGTCAAGTGTTCCATCTCTAAGGGAACCTAGTAATATATTCTAGGAGGTTTTTTTCCTCAAAAAGTGTGCAGGTCTGCACTGCAAATGGAATTGGCAGATACCTGCTTCAGGACTCCAGAGATGACGTTCTGACTCCTCCATGGGGTTTGACACAAATTCACCTAGACACCTCCAGGACTGTAGGGTCTGCCATATCTTATGGCCCCAGTGGCAGGACTGAATGCAGCAGGACCCACTGCAGAGCCCTTTCCTGCTCCAGGCTTCACAAAATTGGCAGCCTCTGTATCACCTGATACAGAGAATGTCGCGGGTATACAGTGTGGCCTGCAGAACACTTTCTTCTGTGTGGTAGGGATGCAAGACATAGCAGTTCATCTGCTACTTTGGAGGGGATATCTGGGCACCTACTTGACCACTGGACCCCTAAAATCTCTACTCAAATGACCCTGGAATTTTTAGATGGTTTAATCCCCACCTTTTGAAGCACATATATCTCACCAATGCCTCCAACATACTAGCCACTGCTTGCTCGACCTGTCCAACCAGTGTGATGCCATCAATTTAATGAATTAATGTGATGTTTTTGGATGTTGAGTGGTCTGTATTACCTTGGACTGATACTGAGGGCAGGTAAGCTAACACAGTCCTGGGACAAATTTACAAGTGAATGTTGTTATCTGTTCCACATGGGAACAAACTGTTCAGGTTCCTTTTACTGATGGGAATAGAAAAGACTCCACCCACCAAGTCAATAGAATGTGCTTTAGCAACAACCACATCCAGCCCCAAGCATAGGATTTGCAAATGGAGCTACTAGTTGGTTGAGCTTGGGTGGGCTAGACAGATGCACAAAAGACAGGAAACTAGACAGTTTATAAAGAAAATTGTGGGGCCAGAAATGGACACAAAATCTTACTCTAAACCCATTGTTCTTCCTACTGTGCTAAAACTGGCAAGATTAGCAATTATTGGTAAGAAAGGCATGCATAGATCTGCGTACATGCGGTCTTAGCCCCTCTCTTCTCCTGCCTTGGGGGGGGGGCGTTGTCTACCTCCCACCGAGGGGACCCCCACCAGGGCTTCCTGCCCGGCAGTGGCCAGCCAGCCTTCTTTTTGCCTTTTTAGGAGGAACACCTGCTGTTGTATGATCAGCCACAAAGCTGCCTTGGTAGAGACCATGTGAAAACACCACAACCTCAAAGGGCAATGCGTTACAGGTAACCTAGAACGTGCTTTGTTGAAAATTATGTTTTTAATATTTAAAAATATCTGTTTCTAAAACTTACTCTCTAAACACAGGCTACTTGATCCAACGCCCTGTTTTGTGACGGCTCTAATCTGGTAAAGTCAGGAACCAAGTTGCCGTTTGATATCACTAAGGATGTTCAGAAAGGAGGCAGGGACAAGCGGCGCGGGGACGAGGGGTCAGGCGGGCAGCAGCCTGAGGGGGCAGCCAGGAGCCTCCGGCCGCTGGAGGCCCGGCCTCGGCCTGACGGCCGCCCTCGCTGCCCGGCTGCACTTCCCCTGTCCCCTCTCGCAGACGGGTGTCACTCCAGTGCCTCCTCTCCTCCGCCCGCGGGGATTACTAGGTGCCGGTGCATCCTAAGCGCTTACTCAGTTCACTGGAAAATGTTCCTTTACTGTAAGAGGCGCATTGTCCCAGGAATGTAGCTGGAACCCGGAGGCAGAGGCCTCAGGAAGCAGGAGGCGCAGCTCTGCAGAAGCGTTAACTAGCCCCAGGGCGGGCAGCCCTTCCTTGGGGGTGGAGGAATCTACCCCCTGACTCTCCCACAGTCTCACAGATGGTTGGGTCTTTGGAACTTGAGGACTTCTCATAAAAAATTCTTAATTAACCCAGGGGAAACTAAAGCCTATCAACTTAAGAAATACAGTATTTACTGTAGAGACATTTTCCCAGTGACCAAGAACTAGCTAGGTAAGGGCGATCTGGACCTTTAGGTTGGCATCAGGCAACAGGGCCGCTGGGGGAGCCTGTCTTCCCGCCGCGCCGCAGGCACTGAAAACACTTGCAAAGGTAAGGAAAAGGGAAGGCAGGTGTGACCATCAAGGCCCATAGCAGCGGCCTGCACAAAATGGGGTTAGACAGGAGACAAGCTCGGACAGTCCATTTCATGATGTCCATTGTTCTTTCAAAAATTATTAATAAAATGGAGTTTAATAAAAATATAACGAACTGCACACCTTCCAAATAGCCAATGCAGAGATCCAGCTCGACACCAGTGATTTAGACTGGAAACTGTTCAACAAATGGGCTTAAAATAATTAGGAATGTTACCCCCTCAGTGTGCTCAACGCTTAGACTAATCCAAGACTTTATTTTTAAGCTCAGAATAGCTCTATTCCAGAGGCCTCATTTGGGCTTGATTTCCTTGTTTGGAGTAGTTTTACGGCCTCGTGTGACTTTATATGAAGGCATCGTTACACACAGACACATGAGCCATGTTCGAAATTTCTAATTTCAGCCTCCGAACAAAGAATGCATTTTGTAGCACAGTAAGACGAATTTACTAGTATGAGAATGGCAGGCTCACTGTAGGTTTTACAACATTAAAAATTCAATAGGGTTTTTTAGACCCAAAATAATTTCTAGTGCTTAACATTTCTCATTTGAGTTCAAACAGAGCCAAGAGCAACAACCCAACAGAAAAATGGGCACAGGGTGGGAGCAGATCATCCACAGAAAAGGGGAAATATTGTCTCTGAGTCACATTTTTCATATGACGCTCGCTGCACTAAGCATGAGAAATGAAAGTTAAAGCTGCGCTGAGATGTTGTGCCTCCCCGGCCGGGCGGGCGAACGCCCACAGGCTCTCCCACTTCCCTGGGTGCCGCTGCGGGCGGCCGGCTCTCCCGCTTCCCTGGGTGCCGCTGCGGGCGGCCGGCTCTCCCGCTTCCCTGGGTGCCGCTGCGGGCGGCCGGCTCTCCCGCTTCCCTGGGTGCCGCTGCGGGCGGCCGGCTCTCGCGGTGCCGTTGCCGCTGGACACTCAGCACCAGCGACGGTCCCTGGCAACAGCTGCCACCCTTACCACCACATGTCACCACCGAACCTATTAATTTCATTCTGTAACTTTATCCGACGGATACACTTGCAGGCACGCAATTTAGTTGCATATACAAGGTTTTCCATGAGCATTGCTTATTACAAAAGGTTGGAAACACCCCAAATTTCCATTACTAGGGATTATTTAAATAAAATGTGGAAAATGCAGGTATTTGAAAAATTGAAGAGGCACTCTACATACTGATAATGAAAAAAATATCCAAATATATAATTTTGTGAACAAAGCAAGGTGAAAAAACTGAGTATACAGTATGTTCCTTTTGCGTGACAATAAAAAGAGAGATAAGAATATATAGTTATGTTTGCTAGGATTTATATTAAAACTCTGGAAAGATGAAAAAGATACAAAGTTTTATGGAAATGGGATGGATGACAGAGTAGGAGGAAGATAGTTTCCTGCATACCTTTTCATTTCTTTTTTCCCTCCAAGCTTTGATATATAATCAACATATAACATCGGTGAGTTTAAGATGTACAGTGCAATAACTTGAAATATGTATATAGTGTGAAATGATTGCCAAAATATAGTTAACACATCCATTACCTTACATGGTTGTGATTTTTTTGTTCTGCCTGTGCTAAGAACTTCTAAAATCTGTTCCCTTAGCAACTTTTATCATTTTTTTCTTTTTCTTCAGCTTTATTTTTAGAATTTATCTTTATTGTTGAAAGTATTTCAGATGTCCCCCTCCCCCCCCTCATTGACCCCTCCCACGCCCGGCCCCTCCCCAGGCTTTCACTGCACTATTGTCTGTGTCCATGGGTTACGCATATGTGCACATAAGTCCTTTGGTTAATCTCTTCCCACCCACCCTCACCTTCCCTCTGAGATCCCTCAGTCTGTTCCATGCTTCAATGTCTCTGGGTCTATTTTGTTCATCAGTTTATTTTATTCATTAGATTCCACATACAAATGAGATCATGTGGTACTTGTTTTTCTCTGACTGGCTTATTTCACTCAGCATAATTACTCTCCAGGTCCATCCATGCTGACCCAAAGGGTACGAGATCCTTCTTCTTTACAGCTGCGTAGTATTCCATGGTGTGAATGTCCCACAGCTTTTTCATCCACTCACCTACTGATGGGCACTTGGGCTGTTTCCAGAGCTTAGCTATTAGAAATAACACTGCTATGAACATAGGGGTGCATAAGTTCTTTCTGGTTGGTGTTTCAGGATTCTTAGGATATATTCCTAGAAGTGGGATCACAGGGTCAAATGGCAGTTCCATTTTTAATCTTTTGAGGAACCTCCATACTGTTTTCCACAGTGGCTGCCCCAGTCTGCATTCCTACCAGCAGTGCACCAGGGCTCCCTTTTCACCCAACACTTGCTGTTTGTTGATTTGTTGATGGAGCCATTCTGACAAGTGTGACGTGGTACCTCAATTGTGGTTTTAATTTGCATCTCTGATGATTGGTGACATTGAGCATGTTTTTGTATGTCTCTTGGCCATCTGTATGTCCTCTTTGGAGAAGTGTCTATTCTGGTCTTCTGTCCATTTTTTAATTGGATTGTTTGTCTTCCTTTTGTTGAGCTGTGTGAGTACTTTACATATTTTAGAATTAGTCCCTTATCAGATGTGTCATTGGCAAATATGTTCTCACACACAGTGGGCTACAATACGTGTTGTTAACTACAGTCACTGTGCTGTGCGTTACATCCTCAGGACCATTTACCGTATGCCTGGAAATGTGTGCCCTTGGTCACTTCACCCACTTTCTTCCTGCCAGCTTGGCAACCATCAATTTGTTTTCTGATTCTATGAGTTGTTGGTTTTTTTAGATTCCACATATAAGTGAGATGATACAATCTTTCTCTGTCTGATTGATAATAATGTACAATGTCCTCAAGGTTCAGGCTCATCCATGTGGTTGCAAATGGCAGAAACAGATATATATTTCTTTACCCATTCATCCATCAGTGGACAAGTCCGTTGTTTCCATGTCTTGACTACTGTAAATAAGGCTGCAATGAACATGCAGGTGCAGCTTTACTGAGCTGAGTGCCAGTCACCATCATACCTCATATTTAGCTTATTTATTTATTTTATTGCCCATGATATAAGCTTCATAATATAAATTTCAAAAGTACAGGAATTCATTCATTTATCCATTTACAGTATTGCCTTTACTGTTGATTCCTCCAAACCTACAAATGTACCTCGCACATATTAGGAGCTTAATAAACATTTGTTGGAATAGTGAATTAATTCATGAATGAAACAGTAACCTTTCAAGGCCACAGCAGAGCATGAGTGGTTCAAACCCAGGTCATCGGATTCCAGAACTTACACTCCGATTCTCTCTGTCCCTCTGCTTCCCAGTTGCAGAAGGCATTTAGGTAGTGGGTGAGGCTGTTTCTTCCAGTTGACAAGAGCCATTGCCAATACTATTTTTTAGGCAAAAATATTAAACAAATTTTAGAATCATCTATCCTTCCTCATTCAGGTTGGATTTTGACAGCTATGGAAAGAGAAAGTTTCAGTGCTTTGTGGCAGTTCTGATGTGAGTTCTGTGTCCCCATCTATAAATTCTTTCTTGCATTTCCAACAGAAGAAGAGGTGATGGGTCTGCTCTTTCCATGGGTGATCTCTACCAGCCAGTATTCATTTGCTTGTCTGTTCCAGACTGTGGCTGGGGATGGATTTCAAGCTTACAGGTTTGTAACTTCCAAAATTCAGCCAGTATAAACAAGCAAATAAACAGGACCTTTGCCCACTCTCTTTCTCTGCTATGACTTCCCATCAGTTAATATGAAATTTAAAAAATAATAATAATCAGGATGTTTATCCATTCTTAATTTAATATCTTGCTAAAATTTCTGAAATAAAAATTTTAATATATACTACCCCATAATAAAATTTTAGAACACCTATAATACTCAATTACTTATGGTTCTAAAAAATTAGACTATTTTCCTTACAGGTATACTTGTGACCAAAAACTCCAACATACTAATTTTGCTCAAAATCCATGGTTATCTGGCCTGATCAGGGGCAACCCAGAACTATTCTGTGTTCCTGCTCTAATAGTCCTCACACCTTCGAGAAGGCAGGAAGGGGAAATAAGACCAGAACCAGCTTGTGGCGCCAGGCCCTTCCCGGTCCCTGTATACACTGTGTAGCTCAGTGTTCTGAGGACCTGTGTGGATACATGTTCCCCACAATACAAGAAAACTTAACCACCAGGTCCCAAGCCAAAGATGTGCTAATCTAAGTTATATTAATAGCTATGAGACATTGCTCTTTATTTCCAAATTTCCCCCATCTGTGCTGTCCAAGGTTGGCCTTGTGCCGGTGCACAACACGTCAGGGCCAAGAAGTTGCTCCGAGCTCATCTGACCTGGAGAGACAGGATGACCCATCAGACTCGGATCTTGTTGCCTTTGCAAAATGCATGTATAGAAATGAGCACATGCAGTAAAAATAAAAAAATAAAAAATTTAAATAAGCGAAAGACTCTGAAAGGTGAAACTGGAATGTGTGGAGTGGCAGGTTTAAAGAGCCCGTGCCCAGAATCCCGCTGTTTTCCACATCAGGGCTCACACTGAACATCAGTGAGTCCAGACACTCGCTTGACAATGTCCCAGGTTTCAAATGGTATTGGTTGTGAGAGAGCAGAGCCAAGGGGTAGCTTCCTCAGAAAAAGCATATTTCTTCAAGGGATATGTGTCAAGAGACACACAGAGAGAGAAAGGGTGAGGACTGAGAGGAATGGGGGTGATGCAGAGGGAGGAGGGAAGTAAAGTTGCAGCTGTGGTTTGACTATCAGCTGTGAGTAATGTGCTCTTCAAATCCTTTTGTTTTATTTTGTGGGGGTTTTTGTATGTGGTTGAAGAAGGTTCACATTTGTACAGATACAATTTTTTTCCTGAAAGATACTGCTACATAAACTGAAGTCATTTTTGAGACCTGGTAAAACACTTTATTTTCTAGCAGGAATTTAGTTCTATTATCATAAATTCAAAAGAATCAAGGTCTTGTCTTTATTTGGCCTTGGGTGGTCTGTGATTGCAGAACAGCTGTGACATAAAAATATGCCCTCAAGCACATGTGCTTTAAGTGGTAGGATCATAGAGTTCACAAAGGAACACACTATAATGACTGAGTTTGCAATCCCCAGAGTTATGAAAATGCACTGTACAGCACAGCTCTAATACTGTGTAAAACCCCAAGAAAGGCAAGAAGAAATATGCAAAAATTCACTGATTAGTAGAAGACTGAGTTTATGTTATATCAGAAGACACACACACACATATGCACAGATGATCTAAACAACAAATAATGAGGTAATTGCTGTATATCAAACTTTATACCCTAAAACCAGAGAATAACTTGTTTCCCAAATGACCTAGTAATGGTCACAAAAATTGACTCTAGTTATCCAGAAAAAAGACCTCAATACATATTTTAAGATAAAATAAAAATAACATTTTGTGATCATAATGCAATAAAATAAGAAATTAGTAATAAAAGTGGCACTAGAAAACAAATAAACCTACCATCTAAAAATATGTTTAAAACTCTTCATTTTCAGTCACTGAAAAATCAAAACCAGAATAGCAGAATATTTAGAAAACAACAAATATCAAAACTTATGGAGCAAAATGAAAGCAGTGCTCAGAGGAAATTAGTACCAGTACATGCTTATATTATTAAAAATAAAATATAAAAAATGAGCATGTTAAGCATACAGTTTAAGAACTTGAAAAAATAACAGAATAAACTTAAGGAAAGCAGAAAGAAGAAATTACTACAAGTAAAAACAAATTAATTAAAAAACAGAAAAATAGTAATGCTAATAAATAAATCCAAGTGCAGATTTTAATAATACTAACATTAAAAAATATTGAAAAGAGGAAACAAGCTGGCGGCGTAGGTAACAGCTGCACCCGCCGCCTCCCGCAACCACATCAAAATTACAACTAAAATACAGAACCACCGTCACTCAGAGCCTCCTGAGATCTGGCTGCACAGAAGCCCCACAAGCAGGGAGCTGAAGAAGCACCGAGACCGGGAGGAGGGGCGGAGACGCGGGCGGATCGGGGCTGAATCGGAGACGTGCCACGGCCCTACCTGGTGCTGCGGGTTAAACCCAGGAGGGAATCTCGGCGGTGGGGGTTTCCCGGAGGAGTGACAGGTCCCAGCCCCATGGCAGGGCTCCAGGGCCGGGAAGAGACGTCCCCACAACTCCGGGCTGTGAACCCAGCGGGACTGTCCCTGAGGGTCTCAGAGGCTGCAGGAGCCCCAGGATCTCCTCCTAAAGGGCCCGCGCATGGACCCACTCGGACGCTCCCTCTGAGCCCAGCGCCGGGCAGCAGCCTGAAAGGACCCGGGACACTCGGGGAGGAACTAACCTGCCTGGATTCAGGGTGAGAGGCGGAGGGCGGCTTCCTCCCAGGCAGAAGGGCTGGCGGAGGCCATGGCTCCTGTGGCGAGTCCTCCCCACACACAGCCCGAAGGCAGGCGCCATGTTTGAATCGCCAGCACCTGACTCACCTTTGGCCCCGCCCCGTGACTCCCGGAGGCCCCGCCCCTCCCCACCTGCAGCTCATCCAGGCCATTTCCAGGGGCTTTTCTCTGCAAGTGGCCCCTCGAGCCTCATGCTTAGGACTTTCCTAAAATCTCTCAAACAAGCAGTAGCGGGCCCCATACAGCTTGATAAGTGGCCCCAGGCCTGGCACTAGCGGCAGCTGCATTGGCTCATACCTTGGCCTCTCCTGGACACCTCCAAGCCCAACACAAGTAGCAGCCAACTACAGTTTGCTGTGTAGCTCATGCTGGGTGGCCCTGGGCAAGGCACTGGCAGAGGCTGACTTTGCACCTCCCGGGAGGCCCCAGAGACAGTGCACCTGGTGGTCAGACTCGACTACATTGGATTACAACCCTACCACAGCCAAGAGTGACACACTCAAGGGGCGCACTTGGTGAACACCAAAGCCCCACTGAAGTAAATCCTGCTCCATAGGGGTGTCTGCAGCACAGCAGCTCTCTGGCTGTAGTTGCAGCTGGTCCTCACAGCTGATTGGTCTGGGGGTCAGTTCCTCCCAGTGATGCCAACAGCAACCAAGGCTCAACTACAGCAGGACAGTGCACACAGCCCACACAGGGGAGCACCTAGAAGGCCCAGCTCAAGTGACGGGAAGCTGAGCCACTGGACCCTACAGACACCTACTACACAAAGCCACTCTACAAATCCCAGGAGACATAGCAGCTCTACCTAATACATAGAAACAAACACCTGGAAGCAGCCAAAATGCAGAGGCAAAGAAACATGTCACAAAGGAAAGAACAGAAGAAATCTCTAGAAGAGGAACTAAATGAAATAGATCCAAGCAAGCTAACAGATACAGAGTTCAGAATTTTGTTTATAAGGATACTCAAGCATATTATTACAAAAATGACTTAAAAAATCGATAACATAATAAAGTACCAATTTGAAGTGAAGGCTACATGAACTGAAATGAAGAATAATTTACAGGGAATCAATAGTAGAGTAGAGGACGCTGAGAATCAAATCAGCAATTTGGAACATGAGGAAACAAAAAACACCCAACTAGAAGAGCAAAAAGAAAAAAGAATCCAGAAATATGAAGATTGTATAGGGAGCCTCTGGGACAACTTCAAGAGGCCCAACATTCGTATTATTGAGGTGCCAGAAGGAGAGGAAAGAGCAAGAAATTGAAAACCTATTTGAAAAAATAATTACAGAAAACTTCCCCTACCTGGGGAAAGAAGTAGACTTACAAGTCCAGGAAGCACAGAGGGTCCCAAAGAAGAGGAACCCAAAGAGGCCCACAGCAAGACACATCATCATTAAAATGCCAAAGGTTAAAGACAAAGAGAATCTTAAAAGCAGCAAGAGAAAAGCAGTTAGTTACCTACAAGGGAGCACCCATACGACTGTCAGCTGATTTCTCAACAGAAACCTTGCGGGGCAGAAGGGAGGGGCAAGAAATATTGAAAGTGATGAAAAACATGGAACTACAACCAAGATTGCTCTACCCAGCAAAGCTATCATTTAGAACTGAAGGTCAGATAAAGAGCTTCACAGATAAGAAAAAGCTAAAGGAGTTCATCACCACCAGACCAGCACTAAAGAAAATGTTGAAGGGTCTTCTTTAAGAAGAAGCTAATGAACAAAAGAATCTGATGAACTAAATAGATCCAGAGACATTGAGGTATGTAACAGACGATCATATTTCAGAGGAAAGAGGGAAGGGGGGTGGAGGGTGGGAAGAGATTAACCAAAGAAGTTATATGCATATATGCATAATCCATGGACATAGTCAATATCAGGGTGAATGCCTGGGGAGGGGGTGGGAGTGAAGTGGAGGGGGTCAATTGGGGGGAAAAATGGGACATCTGTAATACTTTCAACAATAAAGATAAATTAATATATATATATTGAAAAGATGAGATAAATAGAAATATAAAAATTAGAAATGGTAATGCAAATTCAGAGAAAAAGTTTTAAATTATATAAGGGTTATTTTAAAATTTCATACACATAAATGTGTTAATTATGAAAATTGAACCAAAAATAGAAAAATAGATTCAGATTAGTTATATAGAAGAAATAAAAGTATTAAAGATCTGTTCCCTAAAATGGACCAAACCTGGACAGTTTCACAGATTTCTACCAAACTTGAAAGAATAGATAATCCCCGCGCTATTTGATTTGTTTCAGAGCATTCATATTCTTTTTACAAGCGGCATAACCTTGATAACAATACTTCCCAAACATTGTCACTTAAAAGAAAGCTATAGACCAATTCACTTAAGAATAACAATGAAGCCCAGGCAGGCGTGGCTCAGTGGTTGAGCATTGACCTGGGATCCAGGAGATCGGGGTTCGATTTCCAGTGAGGGCACATGCCCGGGTTGCTGGCTGCAGCCAATCAATGACTCTCTCATCATTGATGTTTCTATCTCTCTCTCTCCCTCTCCTTTCCTCTCTCTGAAATCAATAAAGACAGATTAAAAAAAAAAAAGAATAACAATGAAGAAAACATACACAAAGTCATGCAAAGAGGACAAATGGCGCTGCTGGGCCAGGATGCATTGGATACCTTGAGAGACAGCATCCATAGCGAATGTGTGGTATGTTATTGTCCATCACACTCTAACACACTGCCTGGCACTTTGGCAGAGCCAGACATTCCAGAGGAAGGACCCTGACTCCTAGGCTGAGGGACTTTTATACCACATTACTAGAGAGGACCAGCCCCTTGCCTGCTGTGATCAGGAACCAAGACACAATATGGTGTAATGGAAACTTGGCTTCAGTCCTATTTTGCCAGCTCAAGATTCATGGACAAGGGAGGGGAAACATCAGAACCTCCTCTGGTGAGAAAGAAATTGGAGTTCAAACCTTGCAGTTAGAGCTGTAGGAAGGAGTGAGGCAACAGCAGGGTTTGTCGTCTTGTTACAGGCACCTCTCACAGACACCAGAGAGATGTTATCGAACAGCCCCGAGTCCGAAGGAGAGGGCTGTCCCCTCCTCTTGTCTTCTCATATGACTGAATTCAAATGAGTGACTCCAGATAATTGCGTTGTGTTTAAACAAATTTATTAAGAAAATAATTTATTGCCCAGTCGGGCATTGCTCAGCAGTTGAGCATCGACCTAGGACCCAAGAGATCACAGTTCTATTCCCGGTCAGGGCACATGCCCGGGTTGTGGGCTCGATCCCCGGCCGGGGGCATGCAGGATGCAACTGATCAATGACTCTCTCTCATCATTGATGTTTCTCTCTCTCTCTCTCTCTCTCTCTCTCATTCTTCCTTCTTCTCTCTGAAATTAATAGTCATATTCAAAAAAAAAGAAAGAAATTTATTAAGAAGGTAAATCATGCCCTAGCCAGTTTGGCTCAGTAGTTAGAGCACTGGCCTACAGACTGAAGGGTCTCAGGTTCGATTCCAGTCAAGGGCACATATCTCAGTTGCAGGCTTGATCTCCAGCCCTGGTCAAACACATGCAGGAGGCAACTAGTCAATGTGTCTTTCTCACATCAATGTTTCTCCTGTCCCCCTCCCACTCTCTCAGAAAAGCAATGGAAAAAATATCCTCAGGTGAGGATTAAAAATAAATTAAATAAATAAATAAAAATAATTTTAAAAAAGAAAGTAAAATATGCAAATTTATTAAAGGAGTAAGGCAAGCAAATCTATCACCTGACAAAGTGTAGATGGGCTCTCTCAGCTAATCTAAGGAGCAAGTGGGGTGGTGGTGGGGTTCTGCATTATATACTTTTCTGTCTATAGATTTTAAAATTCTGCTGAATATCTTGTTACAGATTAATTTTCAAGGTCTCCCTTTTATTTTGTTGTGACCTTCCAGGAATTTGTGAGAAGCACTGAGCAATCTTAACTTGCCACACCCCAAGACTGATGGCTTTTCTGTGTAGGGATTAGGATGAGATAAGACTGCACTCTTCCTTCCCCTTCCCCCTTTTCCTTTTCCCCCTCCCCCTGCTGTTTTTGGAGAGACAGTAACCATTTGCTCTGAAGCATCCTTGGTTGGGGGAAGATAAGGACTTGCTATTTATAAACTAGTTGCAGGCTGCCAAACTGTTTGGCCTTGTTTAATTTTCTTATCTCAGTTTCCCTATTCCTCCTGCCTTGGAATTTTTCCTAGCTTCTTGCTATCCTATAACAATATCAGCATTCTGTTTAAGGGAAAGAGCAGCTCCTATCTTAGCATGATCAGGAGCTTGGACCCAGACTTTGCAGTTGACAAGCATTGATGCCATAAACACTGGACCATAGCTACTTTCCCTGTAACTTGAAAGATAGAGCAGCTTCTTTTCTGGAGGCCAGTTTTCAGAGATCAATCTTGGACAGATTAACCCTTACATCTCAATTAGGAAATAAAATCCAGAGAAAATATTGAAATAATAATATGCTATAGCCAAGTGTGCTTATCCCAAGAAATCAAGGATGGTTCAATATTAGGAAATCTGTTAATATTATTCACCATATAAAAATGTCAAAAGAAACAAATATATGATCTCCATAGATAATTTAAAAATTGATGCCTGGCCAGGTGTGGCTCAGCAGTTGAGCATCGACCTAGGATCCAGGAGATTGCAGTTCAATTCCTGGTCAGGGCACATGAGGGGGGCAGCTGATCAATGACTACTCTCTCATTGTTGATGTCTCTCTCTCTCTCCCTCTCCCGTCCTCTCTCTGAAATCAATAAAGATACATTTAATAAAAGAAAATATAAAATAAAATATAAAATAATAAAATAAAATAAAAATTGGTAAAAATCTAACAACCAAAATCTATTCTTGTATTTAAAAATGATAATTTATGAGGAGATGAATTCTTTGGTAATAACATTTCTTTTAAATTTAGAAACAAATAATAGGTGTCTTTTATCATCATTATTATTTAGAATTGTTCTACAGATACTAGAAATTCAACTACAGAAAAGAAGAAATTAAAATTGAAAAATAGAAAATAAAATGATTATTATTTGCAGATTATATTGTTATTTTACTAGGAAATCTAACAGTTCATCTAAAGTTATTACAAACAATAATAGATTTTAAAAAGTGGCTGAGTAGAAATTTCTATAATAAGTAAGTTTTTAAAATATGATGAAAGAAAAGACACCATTTGTGACAGTAATAAGAAATACCTAGAATATAATAAATAAGAAATTTATAAGACTTGAATGTTACTGACAGATAAAAAAGATTTGAACAAAGAAAAAGGTATTTTTCTCTAAATTAGTATATAAATTTAACATGACCCCAATAAAAATACCAGCAGGATAGTTTGTACTAAATAAATTAATTTTTTAAAGTTAGTGTGAAAAGCAAACATAGCCAAAAATTTTTACCAATGAGAACTAGCACTACTTCACATTGGAACTATGGTACAGTTATAATATGGGTTATGAACATATAGGTTATCAAAACATAATAGAGTATCCAAAAATAGGCCAAAATAATTACAGGAATATTGTGTTTTTTAAATATAGTGTTTCAAATCAGTGAAAAAAAAAAAAGATTAATTATTCATTAGCAAACAACTAGACAATAATTTGTTAAAACTATAAAATTGGATTGCTATCTTCTAGGCAAAGTAATGATTTAAATATGAAAACACAAATTGAAACCAAAAGCACTAAAAAAACAAACAAATACGGGACTTTTTTTTTTTATTTTTAATAATCTCAGAGTAAGGAAGTCCATTTTATGTTTCACACAAACCAAGGGTGACAGCAGCATCAGTGAGAGAGGACCTTCAGGTCTCTCCCCATGAAGGTACAAGTTGGACACCTATAATTCAACAGTGCATTCCCTGCTAAACACACACATATGTCTGACAGATCTGCACATTGAGGAGTCTGAAGGTGAGCATATCAAAGCTAACAAGGGAGATTGGATGGGAGAAAGGACAAGGATGGGAGCCACAGACACAATCTGGTGCTCACTGCAGCAAATGTGATAACAGTGAAAGGTCAGGTGCAGCTCCCAATGAGCAAAAGGGAGGGGCAGAGACAACAATGGGGCCTGGGTGGCTGGCACATGTTGAGGTTAAGCCCAGGGTAAGGGGCAGAGAAGTGATGCATAGGGTGGCAGCATTTCACAAACTATCATCACCAGACAAAGAAATTTGCAAATGAGGGAACTCACTCCCTTCTTTTGTGGCCTGCCTAGCAGTAAAATCCAAATTCAGCAGAGGGTGAAAAGGCAAAAAACACATTTCCAGCTTAAGTGATTTGTACTCATTGCAGCTAAGCCCAATAGAAAGAACATAGCTGCAGACATGCAAGTCTGCTTCCCTCACACATGCAGCAGAGCCTGGGAGAAACAGCAGGGTCAACACTCTGAGAAGCTCTGCTAGCAGCTTCTGGCTACAAGAATGCAGCACCAGGAACACATAGGCCAGAAGACCCATATCCAAGACTAAGATAACCACATGATAAATGGGTAGCCCACCTCCTCAGGGAATAAAGGGTATTTCTCAAGGCTGAGACAACACTGCCCCACAGAGATCCCCAAAGCCCCAGCTGTGCAGGTAAGAGAAAATAAAAACTTGAGCTTCAACACCACCTACTGGAAAACAAAAGAAAAACTTGTACTTATTAACCTGCTAAACAATGAAGAGTCAAATACTGTAAAAAAATAAGTTTTCATTCCCACAAATGCCCAGTCAGAGAAGTAACCCATCAAGCACAATGAATAACCAAGATGACAAGGGAATTAAGACAGAAAACAAAAAAATCTCCAGCAAATAAACTTGAAAACATGAAAAGCTATGATTTAAATGAGAGAATTCAAGATTGCAGTTCTGAGATACCTCAGTGAGATACAAGAAAACTCAGAAAAGCAATTTAGCAAGCTCAGAAATCGAATCAATGGACAAAAGCAGCATGTCACCAAAGAGAAGGAAACTATACAAAAGAACCAAACAGAAGAAATTCTGTAGCTGAAGAATGAATATACAAGGTGAAGAATAAACTAGGAAATAGGGCAGACCAGATGAAGGGAAAAATGTGATTTTGAAGACAGAAATTTAGAAATGATTCAGCTGGAAAAAGAAAAAAAACAAGAGAAAAAATAGATGGAAGAAACCTGTAAGAACTATCTGACTCTATTATAAAGACCAATATAAGAATAATGGCTGTACCAGAAGGAGAAGAGAGGGAGAAGGAAACAGACTATTTAAACAAATAATCTCTGAGAGCTTTCCAAACCTGTGGAAAGAGCTGGAACCTTGAATCCAAGAAGCTAACAGCACACCAAATTATCTTAATCCAAAAAGGCCTTCTCCAAAACATTACATTAAAGCTGTCAAAAACTAATGATGAAGGAAGAATTCTCGAGGCAGGCAGGGAAAAGAAGATGGTGACCTGTAAAGGAAACCCCATTACATTATCATCAGATTTTCAGCAGAAACTCTACAAACAAGGACAGAAAAGAATCAAATATTCAGATTATTGAAAGAGAGAAATCACCAGCCACAAACAATATATCCAGCAAAATTATCCTTTTAAAATGAAGAAAAAAATAAAGGCTCTTCCAGAAGTACAGAAGCTGAGAGAATTTACTACCCTAAGATCTGCATTACAGGAAATGCTAAAAGGTGCTCTTCCATATTACAAAAAAAAAAAAAAAGGCAAAAGGATACAAAACTGTGAGTAAAATGACTAACAAACAGACAGAGGCAGGAAACTGCAAGCCTTGTTCAGAATAGGGTATTAAACAATAAAATACATTGTAAAGGCTAAAGGAGTTAAAGTCATTTTTTAAAAAGACAGTAGCTACTGCAATTTGGAGATGAACACATAGCATAAAAAGGGATAATTCATGATAAAAAAAAGATAACATTAGTGGAGGGGGAAAGTACTGAACTGAAGCAGGTGAATGGAGATAAGATACAATTAGAAGAAACAGGGCTGTTGGACATATAAACCTTTTTTTGCATAAACATGATGGCAACCAATAAACAGAAATCTAGAACTGAGACACATACCATAAAAAAGTCAGAAACAAAGGGAAAAATCATAGACTATCACCAACTAAAATAACAGAAGCACAGGGGAAAGTACCAATGCGGACACAGAGTTACCAGCAAACAAAAGGTAACATGGCTCCAGGAAATCCTCATACATCCATAATCACCCTGAATGTAAATGGACCGAACTCACCAATGAAAAGGTGAGTAGTGGGATGAATTAAGAAACTAAATCCAGCTATATGCTGCCTTCAGGAGACATGTCTCAGCTGTAAGACAAACATAGACTCAAAGTAAAGAGGAAAGTTTTAGCCAGAGAAAAGCAGGTGTAGCCATAGTTTATCAGACAAAGTAGATTTCAAGATAAAAAAGTAACAAAAGTCAAAGGTGGACATTTTATAATGATAAAGTGGACACGACATCAAGAAGATATAATACATTAATATATATGCACCCAACCTGAGAGCACCAAAATATATAAGCAACTACTAAAAGAACTGAAGAGAATCTGACAAAAACACAATTATCATAGGGGACCTAAATACCCAATTGACAGCAATGGACAGATCATCAAAACAGAAAATCAATCAATAAGGAAATATTGGCCTTAAATTACACATTAGACCAAGTAGACATAATTGTTATTTATAGAGCTTTTCATCAAGAACACCAGACTATAAATTCTTTTCTAGAGCAAATGGAACACTCAAGGGGAACAAAGCTAGCCTCAAAAAATTTAATTGAAATCATAGCATTTTCTCTGAACACAATGCTTTGAAACTGAAAATCAACTCAAAAAGATAGCTGGAAAAACCACAAATATGTGGAGATTAAACAACAAACTATTAAACAATGATTGGGTTAAGGAAAAAATAAGAGAACAGATAAAAAGATGCATAGAGATAAATGAGAATGTCAATACAAAATATCTACATTCTGGGGATGCAGTAAAAATGGTTGTAACAGGGATTTTTAAAAAAAGTCATTATAGGCCTACCTCAAGAAACAAGAAAAATCTCAAATAAATAACTTAGCATTTTACCTTAAAAAACTTGAAAAAAAAGCTCAAAGACAGTAGAAGGAAGGAAATAATAAAAATTAGAGCAGAAAGTGAAGTCAGACGGAGAAAGATGAATACTGTATAATTTCACTTACATATGGAATCTAAAAATCAAAACAAACAGAAGAGTCTCATAGATACAGGAAACAAACTAATGGTTACTAGAGGGAAGAGGAGTTGGGAGGCAAGTGAAATAAGTAAAGGGGATTAAGAAGTTCAAACTTCCAGTTATAAAATAAATAAGCCATTGGGTTGTAATGTACAGCATAGGGAATACAGTCAATAATGTTGTAGTAACTTTGCATTATAACACATGGTAACTAGAATTATTGTCAGATTATTTTGCAATGTATGTAAATATTGAATCACTATGATGTACACCTGGGAAAAAATTAGAGCAAAATTAAATAAAATAGAGATTTTAAAACAATGAAAACATTTAATGTAACATAGAGCTGGTTCTTTGAAAAGATTAATAAAATTGGCAGACCTCTGGCTAGACTCACTAAGAAAAAAACAGAAAAGACTCAAACAAAATCAGAAATGAAAGAGAATTTACAACAAACACCATAGAAATAGAAGAATACCATGAAAGGCTATATGCCAAAAAATCTGATAACCTAGAAGAAATGGACATGTCTTTAGAAATATATAACCCTCAAAGACAGAACAATGAAGAATTGGAAAATAGACTGATTAACAGTAAGAAAATTAAAACAGCCATTACAAACCTCACCAAAAGAGTCCAGAACCAGATGGCTTTGCTAGTGAATTCTACCAAACGTTCGAAGATTTAATACCTATCCTGCTCAAATCCTTTCAAAACATTAAAGAAGAGATAATGCTTCCTAACATATTCTATGAGGCCAATATTATCCTGGTACCAAAACCTGGCAAGAACAACACAAAAAAAGAAAATTATAGACCGATATCTCTAAGGAACATAGTTGCAAAAATTCTAAATAAAATACTATCTAATAGAATGCAACAATACATTCAAAAGACAATACATCATGATCAAGTGGGGTTCATTCCAGCAGCACAAGGATGGTTCAATTTAGGCAAATCAATCAATGTGATATACCACATTAACACAATAAAGAATAAAAATTGTATAATTATATCAATAAATGCAGAAAAACATTTGACAAAATTACAACATCCATTTATGATGAAAATACTCAATAAAATAGGTATAGAAGAAAAGTACTCAACAAAATAAAGGCCATATATAATAAACCCTCAGCTAATATCATGCTCAATGGTGAAAAACTGAAAGCACCCACTCTCACCGTTGCAATTTAACATAGTCCTAGAAGTCTTGGCCAGAGCAATTAGATAAGAAAAAGAAATAAAAAGCATCCAAATTGGAAAGGAAGAAATAAAACTGTCACTATAATGACATGAACACTATAATGACTGTACATAGAAAACCCTAAAGACTCCACTAAAAAGTGTTATAAACAATAAACAAATACAGTAAATTTGTGGGATACAAAAATGAATGTATAAAAGTCCATTGTGTTGTACTATACTAAGAATGAAATGTCAGAAAAAAATGAAAGCAATTCAATTTGCAAGTGTAACAAAAAGAATAAAATACCTAGGAATGAACTTAACAAAGAGAATGAAGGACCCGTACACTGAAAACTACAAGACATTGTTGAAGGAGATTGAAGACACAAAGAAATGGGAAGACATCCCATGTTCATGGAGTGAAAGAATCAACATTGTTAAAATGGCCATGTCACCTAAACAATATACGGATTTAATGTGGCCCCATCAAAATCCCAATGGCATTTTTCACAGATATAAAACAAAAAACTAATCAAACTTGTATGAAACCACAAAAGACCCCCAAATAACCAAAGCAATTCTGAGAAAAAAGAATAAAGCCAGAGGTATCACACTACTGGACTTCAAATTATGCTACAAAGTTACAACAATTTAAACATTAATCTCATTGGCAGATAAACAGACACACAGACCAGTGGAACAGAACTGAGAGCACAGAAACAATCCCACATGTGTATGGGCAACTCATTTTTTGATGAAGGAGCCAAAAACATACAATGTAGAAAAGAAAGCTTCTTCGATAGTGTTGGGAAAATTGGAAAACCACCTGTAAAAGAATGAAATTAAGCTGCTATTTGACACCATACTCAAAAATTAGCTCAAAATGATTAAATAGTTAAAATATTAGACATGACACAATAAAATGCATAGAAGGAAACATAGGTACTGAACTTGTAGACATTGGTCTCAAAGTGGATTTTATGAACTTGACCCAAAAGGCACTGGAAGTAAAAGCAAAAACAGGTGAAGTGGGCCTACATCAAACTAAAAAGTTCTGCACAGCAAAGCAAACCATCAAAGAAACTAAGGGCAACCAACGAAGATGTTTGCAAATGATACCTCTGATAAGGGGCTAATATCCAAAATGCATTAAAACTTGTACAACTCAACAATAAAAAACAAATAATTCTTTTACAAAGTGGGCAGAGGACCTGAACAGATACTTCTCCCAAGAAGACATACAAATGGCCAACAGATATATGAAAAGGTGCGTAACTCACTAACTCTAGGGAAATGCAAATCAGATATCATCTCACACTGTTAGAGTAGCTACTATCAATAATACAAGAAATAAGTGTTGCAGACAATGTGGAGAAAAAGAACCCTCATTCATGCTGGTGCGAATGTAGTTGGTACAACCACTATGGAAAACAGTCTGGTGGTTCCTCAAAGAATTAAGAATAGAGCTACCACATGGCCCAGCAACCCCTCTTCTGATTATCTACCTGAAAAATTTGAAAACATTTATTTGTAAAGATATATGCACTTCTATGTTCATTGCAGCATTACACACGGTACCAGGACACAGAAACAGCCTGCAGCAGAGGACTGGATAGAGAAGATGAGGGCATGTGCACAATGGATACTACTCAGCCATGAGAAAAATGAAACACTGCCATTTGCGACAGCATCGACGGACCTTGGGAAATAAGGGAAATAAGCCAGATGGAAAAGGCAAAAGAACCACCTGATTTCAGTCAGATGTGGGATATAAAACAGAAAGCAACAAACAAAAGAAACAGGCTCATAGGCACAGGCGACAGTGTGGTGGTTGCCAGGGGAGAGGAAGAGGGTAGAGGGTGTCAAATAGGTGGTGAGGGAGAGAGACTAGACTTTGAGTGCTGAGCACACAATGCAACATACGGATGATGCGTCATAGAACTGTACACTTGAAATTTATGTAATGTTATTAACCAATGTCACCCCAATAAATTTAATTAAAAAATTATCACACAAACCCAGAAGCCAAAAAAAAAAAAGATAAATTTTACTACATATGAAATTTTAAATTATGCCCAGGAAAAACTTTCATAAACAAAATAAAATGCTGAGCAACAGCCTGGGGGAAAGCATTTGCAACTTGTACCACAAAGTACTGATTTCCTAATACACAAAGCAATAAAAAATTTAACAGATGGAAAGATAGGCATAGACTATTAATAGAGAATTCACCAAAAAAGGGTATATAAGTGGCTCTTAAACATACAAAAAGATGCCCGAGCTCACTCAAAGTAAGATAAATGAAAATGAAAAGTACACTGAGATGAATTTCACTTAGGAAGCTGACAAAGATACAGACTGCAGATAGCACACGGCCTTGGAGGGGAGGGGGTGAGGCGGGGCCCTCGCAGGGTCCCGGGTACTGCCTGCTGCGTCCCTGTCAGTTCGCACACGCCTCTGGGAGGGAAATCAGCCACATCTATGGAAATTAAAAATGCGTGGTCTTCTTGACTCAGCAATTCCACATCAGGTAGTTATCCTGCATATGGGGTGATGAACGTGTAAAATTAGGTGCATGCAAAGGTATTCGCTGCAGGTTGTGATAGAAAAATAATGCGGGCAGCTCGCTGGAAGACTGGTTACATGAATGGGAGAGTGGCTGCCCTCTTGAAAAGGCGCCTCTGTGCACTGATACAACTAGCTTAGAGACACATTCTTAGGTTTCATAAAAGCACCATGCAGAGCAATGTGTCTACTGTGCTAATTTACAAAAAAACCAACAAAACCCGAAAGGGAACAGTGCACCCACCTGTGCTTCCCTGTGCACAGGATGCCTCTCCCTCTAGAACGTGCGGAGTAGCCGAGGTTCCCGTGGCTGGGGGACAGGGTGGGAGAGACGCACTTGTCACTGTCAATGTTTTATAGTTTTTAATTTTAATAAATAGATACAAGACAATTCTTAAGAGAGAAGAAACAAAGTGTGTGTCTGTTTTGTTCTTTGCTCTCTATGTCAATGACCACAAGCGTTTTAGCAGGGATGTTGGAGGGACTGTGGAGAGAGGCCAGGGAGATACTGGAGATGGCAAACCCACCTGTTAATGTGTCCAGCTGTCACCCGGCTCCTCCTGCCAATACTGCATCCGCATCATTTCCTCAGGAGTCACACAGCCCTGCGAGCGCATTATCCAGAGCACTTCGTTTCGTGCAGAGCAGGGTGTGAGGAGCCCTGAAGGAGACCTGGCAGGTGTCCCCGCTTGCGGGCCTGCCTCTCACCCCACCAGCTTTTTGCAAGTCGTGCGCAGGGGAGGGAACTCAGGAGGAGAGACACGTGAGGGAGATGTGCGGAATGAGACAACGGCCTGGTGCCGCTCCTGTCTGCCAATGCGCCCTCGTGGAAATGGACATCGGGGCACCTGGTACCCAAGCAGTGCCACCTGAGGCCTGGGAGACTAGACGAGCAGTGGAGGGGGCTCTTCTCCAGAGCCAGACACCCTGCTCGGCCTTGGTACCCCCCGGGCTCAGCCTGTGCAGTGCCCATGCCTGCATCGCCCCGGGGAGCAGCCTCTCACTGAGGGCACCTCTGGGCTTGGAACAGCAGGTCTCAGCTAGAAAGCCGGAGGAGGGGACACCCTCTGAACTGAATGTGTGGGACCCCCAACATTTATATGTGAAGCCATGACCACCAGGTTGGCTATATTTGAAGATCGAATCTCTTTAAGGACATAATAAGGTTAAACGAGGTCAGAAAGGTGTCCTGAGCCACATGGATTAATGTCCTTATGAGAGGAGACACCAGAGAGCTTTCTCTCTCTGAGCCACGCGGAGACATGGTGAGTAGGTGGCTGTCTGCAGCCAGGGGAGAGGTCTCACCAGAATCCAGCCCAGCCGCTGCCTTCACCTTGGACTTCCAGCCTCCAGAACTGTGGGAAATGAATTTTTGGCATGTAGGCCACCTAGTCTGTGGTATTTTGTAAGGGCAGACTGAGCGGACTAATACAGACACCCTGCTGGGACTCTCAGGAATATAATAGGACACCTCTAAATGGGGGCTGGGGTGCTGTGGTGATGCAAGCAGAAGCTACCCACCGGAGAAATGTGAGGATTAATGCTAATTTGATTTAATTGGAGACCACAGGCTGGTAAAGCCCAAGAGAATATAGTGTACTATATAGTAATGTGGCATCAAGACTTTCTGCCAGTTCAGACCATACATATAATAGTGGTCCCAGGAGATTATAATGGGTTATAAGCAAAAGTTTGTGATGCTGAAGGAAAAGGCTGGATTTAACTACGATGCGGAGTTTGCTGCTGGCTCTGGGTAGCTTGAACGAGTGAAGAGGCTCAGCACGCTGTGTTCCTGCCGTCCCCACCCAGCTGGGCCAGCGAGACAGCAAGAGGAACAAGCTGAGGAGGGGAGCCGGGGGCCTGGGGCCTGCCACCCAGCACACAGCCCGTGTGCACACACGCACACGCTTTATTTTTTATACTGAATTTCTATTATACCTTTTCTATGTTTAGATATGTTTACATGCACAAGTACTTGCCACTGTGTTACAGTTGCCTACGGTATCCAGTGCTCAGTACAGTCACATGCCATAGGGGCTGTACCCAGGAGCAAAAGGCTCTGCCACATGGCCGAGGTGGATGGCAGGCTGTACCGCTGAGGTTTGCGTAACACTCTTCGATGTTTATACAACCCGAAATCACCTAATGATGCATCTCTCAGGACATACCTCCATCGTTAAGTGGCACATGACTGTAATCAGAGTTACCGAAAAATAAAGTGAGGCTTAAGTCTAAGTTTTGCACTGGGAATCCTGTGCTCTTCTTAATTTGCACTTGCTCTGCAAGGGCAGCCTGGAGTTTTACATTTATATAATGAGGATAAACATTTTAAACATTATTTTACTCAATTTTTAAAAGTTTTGAAATAGCTCAAACCTGCAGGAAAGTAAAAGGATAATATAATGAACACTTTTTTTATGCTGATTCTTCAGTTACTAATATATACATATGTATATATGAGAGTTTATATCTGCTATTTATATGTTTTATGTGCATTTCATGTTACATGTGTACCTATGTATGAATATATGCATATATGGTTTTATATTGTTTGGTTTTGCTGAGCCATTGGACTCTGCAATATTAACATACATTTTTCACGTAATCACAGCACCAATTTCACACTTAAGAAAATTAGAAATAACTGCATGTATCATTTACTCAATAGTCCATATATCGATTTTTCCAATTGTTCAAAAGTACATTTTACTATCTAGCTGTGTTTTCCTTGATCTGGTTCAGGCGCCCGTCAAGTTTTGTGCACGGCGTTCGGTTGGAATCCCTGTCTCTTCATCAGGAACAGTTTTCTGTTCTTTCCTACTATTTTTTGTTCTAAATATAAGTGAGAAATACAGTATTTGTGTTTCTGTCTGACTTATTTAACTTAGCATAATGTTCTCAAATTCCATCCATGTTGTCACAAGTGGCAGAATTTCTCATTTTTTACAGCTGAATAATATTTCACTGTATAGATTACTTTTATCTGTTTATCTGTTGATGGGCACTTAGGTTGTTTCCATGTCTTGGCTACTGTAATAGTGCTGCTATTAACAGGGGTATGTGGCTATCTCTTTGACATAGTGATTTCAGATATAGTCCCCAATGTGGAATTATTGGATCATATAGTGGTTCTATTTTAATATTTTTATAAACCTCCCTACTGTTTTCCACAGTGGCTGCACCAATTTACAGTCCCACCAACAGTGCACAAAGGTTCCCCTATCTCCGCATCCATGCCACACTTGTTAGCTCTTGTCTTTTTGATGACAGCTATTCTAACATGCATGAGGTGATATCTCACTGTGGTTTTGATTTCTCTAATGGTTAGTGATGTTCAGCATCTTTTTATATACCTGTTGGCTATCTGTATATATGCTTTGGAAAATGTCTATTCAGGTCCTTTGCCCATTTTTTTTACAAAGAGAGAAAATTTACATTTTATTTCAGACTTACACAGTTTGGAATTTTATTAAATCTCCATATAAAATCAGTCTTTTAAAGAATTTATCTTTATTGTTGAGGATATTATGGCTGTCCCCTGTTTTCCCCTCATAGCCCCACCCTAGGCCTTCACCACACTATTGTCTGTGTCCATGTATTATGCACATATGCATATAAGCTCTTTGGTTATTCTCTGCCTCCCTTACCCCCCAAACCCCTTCACTCTGAGATCCTTCAATCTGTTCCATGCTTCAGTGCCTCTGGGTCTATTTTATCTGTTGGTTTATTTTGTTCATTTGACTCCACATATAAGTGAGGTCATGTGATACTTGTCTTTCTCCAACTGGCTTGTTTTTCCCCTTTTTAATTGGATTATTTGGGAGTATTTTGCTATTGAGTTATATGAATTCCTGGATATTTTGTATATTAACCTCTTATTAGTATATGATTTACAAACATCCTTTTTCCATTTTATAGGTTCCCTTTTCATTTTGTTAATCATTTCTTTTGCCCTGCAAAAGCTTTTTAGTTTGATGTAGCCCCACTTATTTATTTTTAAGATTCATATCCAAAAAGTAATTGCCAAGACTCATGTCAAGAGCTTTTACTCTATGTTTTCTTCTAGGATTTTTATGGTTTAGGTCTTACATTTTAGTCTTTAATTTATTTCAAGTTAATTTTTGAGAGTGGTGTAAGATAGGGGTCTAGTTTCAATCTTTTGCATGCAAATATCCAATTTTCCCAACACCTTTTGTTGAAGAGATTGTCTTTTATCATAGAGTATTCTTGGCTCCCTTATCAAGTATTAATTGATAGTATATGCTTGGGCTTATTTATGGGCTCTCAATTCTGTTTCACTGGTCTATGTGTCTGTATTAATGTCATTACCATACTGTTTTGATTACTATAGCTTTATAACGTGGCTTGGAATCAGACAGTGCAGTGCGTCCCACTTTGTTTTTCTCTCTCTCAAGATTGCTTTGGCTATTTGAGGTCTTTTGTGGTTCCATAAAAATTTAAGATTATGTTTTTCTGTTTCTGTAAAAAATGGCATTGGAATCTTGACAGGATTTACATCAATCTATAGATGACTTTTAGTAGTATTCACATTTTAATGATATTAATTCTTCCAGTCCATGAACATGGGATACCTTTACATTTATTTGTGTCTTCTTTGATTTCTTTCATCAATGTCATAGTTTTCAGAGTAGAGATCTTTCACCTTCTTGTTTAAGTTTATTCCTAAGTATTTTGTTATTTTTTAAAATATTGTAAATAAGATTGTTTTCTTAATATTTTTAAGATAATTCTTTGTTAGTTTATAGAAACACTACTGATTTTATATGTTAATTTTGTATATTGCAACTTTACTGAATTCATTGGTTAGATTTAACAGTTTGGGGATGGAATTTTTAGTATTTTCTATATATAAAATCATGTCATATGCAAATAGAGAAACGTTTGCTTCTTTTGTGCAATTCTTATGCCTTTTACTTCTATTTTACGTCTGTTCTAGGTAAGACTTCCAGCAATATGCTGAATAAGAGTGGTGAGAGTGGTGAGAGTAAGCACACTTGTCTTGCTACTGGTATTAGAGAAGAAAGTTTCCAACATTTAACCATAGCATATGATGTTTATTGCAGCCTTGTCATATATAACCTTTAATATGTTGAGGTGTGTTCCTTCTGTACCTAACTTGCTAAGAGTTTTTATCATAAACAAATGTTGAATTTTTTCAAATGCTTTTTCTATGTCTATTGAGATGATCATATGTTTTTTCTTTCATTCTATTGATGTAGTATATTACATTGATTGATTTGGGTATGTTGAACCATAGTTGCATCGCAGGGATAAATTCCACTTGATTATAGTTAATGATCCTTTTGATGAGCTGCTGAAATTTGTTTGCTAGTATTTTATTGAGAATGTTTGCATCTATACTCATCAGAGATATTGGCCTACATTTTTTTTCTGGCTAATGTTATTTTCTGACTTTGGTGTCAGGTCAATTAGTTAAAGAGTGTTCTCTTCTCTTCAAATTTTTGAAAGAGTTTGAGAAAGACTGACTTTAATTCTTCTTTAAATATTTGGGAAAATTTACCAGTCAAGCCTCCCTCCATGGTTTTAAAGCTGTCTTGAAGAATATTTAAATTTGTCTTATTGTGTGTTTTTTTATGAATAGTGAAAAGGTAATATTTTCTGAAATATATTAGTAGGCTTCTCTCACTTTGACACTTTTAGAATCAATATGTCATGAGAATAATTGGGACTCTTACAGAAGGAATTAAGGAAGAGTTAATATTCCACTTGTGACATCCAAATTTTTTTCAGTCCAGAGCAAATCTCAGGCTGGAAATCAGATTTTTCAGGAGAGAAGAGAAATTTCTAAACCCCTTACTTATCCTTTTAATGCATTATTGAGGAAACCTAAAAGCCTCAGGCCATAGAGTTTTTCCATGGGATTAAGAGGAACCCCATCTTGAACATGAGAAACAGACATGAGGCTGGTAACCCCAAATGAGAAGCAGGCACCTAGAGAAAGTGGGAGGCTAGACTGAGAGACTGAAGAATAAAAAGGAGTCTGGGATGGAGATGGAGGCAGTCACCAGAGCCCTTTTCCCACTTCGCCTAAGGGTCATATGTTGGGGGATGGGGAGATGAAGAGACTTGAGAATAGAGGAAATCTGTCCCTTCTCCATCTCTGGGGCTTAGAGAGGAGTCACTGGTGTTAACCTTAGGTCCCTTGATCTAAACAAAAGGGACGCCAAGCTGTGTCAGGTAAGGTGACTAGACTAAGCCTAAGCCTCCAGATCTTCTTTGGCTCCCGGTGATACACTGGCCTCCAGGAGTTCCAGCTGCCCCACTGGGACTCCACTGGAGAAAAAAGGTGCTAAGAGCACTGGCGAGGGAACTGTCTGGAAGGGGGTTAGCATGGTGGAGGCAGAATGGCCCCTGGCTGAGGGCTGCAGGGTAGATTGCCTGGGTCTGAAGCCAGAAGGGCATTTCAAACAGAGGGACGTGGCTAATGCTCTCAACCACCGCCCTTGCTTGTTCTGGGACAATGCCACAGCTTCCGCAGGCTCCCTGCCCCCAACTTCAACACTGAAGGCCACTGGTGCCCCTAGTGAGCAGACAGGAAAGACCACCTGCAGAGGCGCCAGAGCGCAGGACAAGTACCCCCCATGTGGGCCCAAGGCCTTCACCTTCCCTGTCACTCTGGGGCCATGGAAGCCCTTCCCAAATGCCAAGACACCCTGGAGAAGATCAAGTGTAGGAATCAGAGAGCCTGAGTGGTGATGTGGAGACACCCGGCTACTTAAAGATGCTGTTTAACTTATTGAATTGAAATACATTTAAAATGGACAAATGTTTAGTTTTTTTTCTCTGCCATCTATGAAATAGGGTCTTATAAGGAAGATAAAAGCAGTAATAAAAAGTGAAGAATATTTTCTTTGTCTATCTAAATTCAGTATGAATTTTTTTATCCCACTGATATGTATATTCACACATGGTGGGGAAATGTGGAAAACAGATGAACACTATCCTTAGTATTCCTATCATCCAGTTTCTGAGCTCCTCATTCAGCCCCTCCTTTTCCACCCATGAGTGCCCCATGGCTTCATCCAGTCCCCTGAAGGCCCAACTAGGTCTGACCTCTGCAAACAGTGTCCTGGCTTTTTTTCTTACTACATCCTTGCTCCAATGGCTCAGATCAGCCGAAATTCCCTTAGTGACCCAAGGTAGCCACATTACAGATGAAAGTGATATGGCAAACCTGGTTGCTAACACCGGTGATGTAAGATAAATGATAGCCCCTTATGTAGTGTAGGCAAGGGTTGTTTGCAAAATAAAAATAAAAATTGCTTAGAGTTGTAACCCCAAAAGGAGTTTTTAGCATGAGAATTTCAGAAGTCACAGCTATTAGTTGGGACCTCAACTAACTAGTTCCTAGTGTCTCCCAACCATACATCATAGATTGCTAGGTCAGCCAGTGCCCACACTGGAAACCAATTCAAAGAGTTTAACTGGAGAGCTTTGAATGATGGATTCTTTACAGAGGTGGGCAGTTTAGAGAGGTGGTCAGATACTCCAGGAGCAGTAATGGAAAACTCTTACCACTCCCACCTGAAAGGTAAGGCAGAGAGGGTGCCCCCCATAGAGGACACCATCACTGCAGACGGGACAAGCTAGGGAAGTGCCCCTCATAGAAGACAGAGCCATTGCCAAGCAGAGCAGGTAGATGGACTTCCAACCTCTGTGCACCTCATCTTCTGACATCCCACTGATGTCATCTGTGGAGCAGACATAGCTGGAAGTCAGCTTCCTGTGCACACAGCAGGCTGGAGGTGTGGACAGTAACTATGGCGCTGTGGCCAATAGATGACAGCCAGAACAGCCACCTGTGCACTTAAGGCTCAGAGACCCTCACAGACAGTGTCTCCCTCCTTCAGAGATCATGTCCCTGAGAGCAGAATTTCCAGAGTTCACACTGACTTCATGTTCACCAGGACTGAGAAGCTCTACCCTCTTGCCAAGGTATGAACTAAAGTCACTGAGAAGTTGAAATGTGTTGCAGAGATCTGATGTATCGAGTCAGCAAAATCACTGAGAGCATCCCCAAAAGTAAATAAAAATTAAAAAATGAAAGGCTAGGAAAGCATTTTCTCCGGGGTAATCATTTGGACACCATTGAAAATCAGCGTTTGCATGATGCTCACAAATGTCAGAATGCGCCCAGGACAAATCCCAGAGTCTATAGAACAGACTCCAGGGTTCTCTGCAGGTACTGCAGGCTCCACAAGAGAAAATGATGTTTGTAAAGGTGTTTGTTCAGCTGCAGAGAATTTGGCAAGTATAAGTTTATATTATTATATTTGTATAATAAAATATTTCATTATAATAGGAAGTTTTATAATATTTTTATGTAATACATATTAGTAAATATACATTATATTTGTATTATAGATTTGGAAGAAATTCTTCTTTTACTGAACCACTATTTATTAGATGCCTGCCCTGGGCTGAGCTCTAGAACACACGAGCACGAAAAGTCCCAGCCCTCAAAGAATCCGCACTCCAGTAAGTACAGGGGTCCATGAACGGTCCGTGGCCCCAACCCAGCCTTCTGCCGGTTTATTTACAGCCTGTGGACTCTGAGGCATTTTTACAGTTTTAAATAATTTTTAAAAATCAAAAGAAGAAAAATATGTCGTGTAAACATTACATGAAGTGCAAATTTTAATGTCCGCAAATAACTTTTGTTGGACTGCAGCCACATCGTTCGTTTGCAGGTTGAATGGCTGTTTTGCGCCATAACAACAGAGTTGAGCAGTTGAGAGACTAGGAAATCCGCAGAGTCTAAAGTCGGCATTATCTGTCCCTTCACAGAGAAATGCTTTGGAGCCCTGGTCTAGCAGAAGACAGGTCTACAAACAAACTCCTGCAGCAAGGTCACGTCAAGCACCTTGAGCACAGTCAGGGCCTGTCGGGGGGAGGGCAGGGAGAAGGGAGCCAGGGCTGCTCACGGAGGAAGTGGGGTCTGCAGTTTTAAGAGCAAATCGGTAGTATCCATACCATATTGATGAATGCACACATCAGACACGGGTTTCCAATGCTGCTGACTTATACAGGTCCCCCAAATATCCACCCTTCTCTGGGGTGACACTGCCAAGCCCTGGCCGAGCCTGGTGGGGCATTAATCCCACCGTCTGCGTGGCATCGTCACTGACCGGCTCAGAAACTGAGCCAGCCTACGTCCTTACCGCCACTGGGTGTCCATCAGCTGCACTCGCTAGCCACAGGGAGAAATGGGGAATTTGTGGTTAGCAATCATTCAAAGATGGAAAATCATAAAAAGAACTGGGTTGAAAGCAGGGACCGTAAGTGGAGGGCTAACTTGAAAAAGCGCAGCACTAACTGAAGGATGGAGACAAGCGGCTAAAACGAACGATCAAAGGCAGTCGGAGCAACGGGCCCCATCAGCTGCAAGCCCCAGACAGCGGGACGTGAGCTCGAGGCAGCACCTTGGAAAGACAACCCAGCAGGACACAGCCTCCGCCAGCCCGGCACAGGAGACACTGCCTCGCCCAACTCCACCAACAGAATGAGGCGCGGCTTCGGGACAGGGACAGGCGCAGGAAGGCCAGGCCACGCCTTACTAGAGATGGACTAATCGTCTGACAAACGAGCTAGTTTCTGAGGGTGTTGGGTGCTGGTTGAGTCTCCCTTCCTCGTGTCAGCCCGAGTCTGGCTCACTGTGCACAGGCGATGATGCTGGCTGGAGGTGAGCACGCCCGCTGGGATCTGGAAAGAATTCCCCATGAAGAACCCAAGGAAAGCGATGTCTTGATGTGCAGACAAGATTCGCAGTGACCTGAAAGGGTGGGAGAGGCGGTGCCCCACCTTTCTCAGGGTCCAATCGGAAGAGACCCTGGCGTGTGGGAGGCTCCCACCTCCCTCTGGAGCTCCAAGGGCCCACCGCCCGCAGCCAGCCCTCCTGGGCCTGGGCGCCACGCAGTGAACTGAGTCCCCGCAGCTGCAGCCGGTCAATCTTGAAGTAGCCCAGTCACTGCCCCCCCCTCCCCCTTTTTCCCCAGAGTCTCTAGGCCAGTTTTTCAATGCCCTTAATGGCCAGGAGCTAAGGGAATCTCTCACAGACCTGTCCTTCGCTTCTGTTTTCTGGGAGAGGTTCCTGCTCATCCTAAGCCTGTGCTGGGCTCTGCGGGGCCCACAGCGCTTTGCTCGGGATTAGACGGAAGCCTTCCTTCCCCAGACGTGCATCCGGCCTCGGGGGGCAGCTTCTGGCAGTGGCCATGACTCTCCTGTGGTGTTCTACAGGCTTAAAATTCTGGTGTCCTCCGCAGCCTCGCAAAGGTGTGTGGGCGGGTCATTTTATCCCCTCGTCACAGATGCTCCTCCGAGAAGCTTCAGCAGAAAAGTGCTGGCGATGTTTAGGGGCTAAGTCCTCAGTGTGGCGTTAGCCCAGGCTGCCCGAAGACACACCGTGTCTAAACTCACTGGCCAAGCCCAACGCCTTTGGAAGAGTGAATATTAGAAGCATTTGCTTAAGCCTCTCCCAAGAGAGCAACATTCTCCCTTGAGGGGTACAGGCTAGGTAGAGAGTGAGTGAGCGCGTTAGATTCAATGCTGCTCATTTTAAAAGTGTGCTTGCGTCTGCACACAGGAGTTGGATATGAGATGTATGCAGATTTCTCTGTGGGGGCATCTGTGTGTTTTGAGTGCATGTGTGCGTGTGTGTGTGTGTGTGTGTGTGCGCGCGTATAAGTGCACAAGTGCACAAAGCCACCTACCCCCCAAAATAGGGGGAGTGGGAAGGAAAGCACAAATCACACTAACCGTAGAATTCAGTGCTGCCCTAGGAATTCAGAGCCAGTGGGTCAGGGAGAGCTCGTCAGGGGGGAGTCTGGGTCCCAGGGAGGAGCGCCTCTGAGTGCCCGGGGCTCTGCCTCTCCGCTCCTCCTCTGCAGGAGGCTAAGCCTTCTTCATTGCCAGGCTTCTATGCTGGGAGGGATTTTTGAGAAGAAGCTACAGAAATAGATATTTCTGAAGGTAGAACTAGAGTGGGGGCACTGTAGGTTACAGCATGAGTTTAGCTACAATTTTCCTGAGACAGTTTTAATCTTATTGGCATTCCTTTCATTGCTCTTCAGAGAATTTTCATTTGTGAAAACCAGCCAATTGTTCATCTCTGAAACACTAGATAGTTTCGTGACTCTGAGGGTATTATGAAAATTATAAATGAGAAGAAAACTTTGGGCCAATTTTTTATATGACTCTCCAAGAATTATATAGGATGGGAATCTGACCCTTCGAGAGTTAAAAATGTTTCTAAAGATGGAAAAGATGATGTACTAGAGCCAAAGTGCATTAAATCATATCAGTGGTGCAATTATCTCCCAGCAAAGATCCCTGCAGTTGAAGTTCAAGCTGGAGGTCAAGAAGATGTTGAGGGAAACAGGGTCCCCCTTGTTAAAATAAAGCAATTAGTGTAATGTATACTGTAGGGAGAGAAGAGACGGGAAGGGAAATTCCCCTTGTCAAATGGTGAACATTTAGAGGACCGCTTAGAGCAAAAGTAATAAGGCACTTCTCGTGAAAAAATTGGCCAAGTACCACGTCTAAATGCAAACATGTGTGTTCTTTATTTCTTTAATTCATTTAAACCTCTGCTAACTGGGATATTTTTATGTGCATTCGCAGCCATTCTCTTTCTCCCCTGAACAAAAACGTGCCAGGGGTCAGGAACGGTGCCCATGGCTGCAAGCACCTCCAGATTCCATAAAACACGCAACGGCTCTTTTTAGTCAGGTCAAGCCCCCACCTCCAATCGCTAAACAAACATCAATTTACAATTCGTGGCTGAAATGCTCAAAGGGCCATAGTATTTTGTTGCCGGTAATTTATTTCTCTTAGACATTAAATATAAAATGAGCCATTTAGAAGTTCCAACCCACAATTCTTCCTGTGAAATGAAGATCTTTATTCTAGGAGTTTACATTATTTGCCTTAGAAAGGAGTAGCATGGCTTTATAGGGAGCAGCATGGTTTTATCAGGAGTAGGGTGGCTTTATTGGTTTCAAAGGCCTTTGCTCTCCATAGAAAATTTTAACAATCAGCCTTGAAAATAGGTCATTTTGACCCAGCTGGGACCCAGAGTTTGTTTGGTTCTACATGGAAAAAATCTCAACACTGGTTTTCTAGGTAAGGGACTGACCGAGAGGGAGCATAAAGAAACTTTCTGGCCTGAGAGTAATGTTTTATATCTTAATAGGAGTTTGGGTTACACATTTGTCAAAATCCAGCAAATATACAATTACAATGTACATTTCATTTTATGTTAATTTTACCTCCAAAGAAAAAACACATTGTAAAAATATAGAATTCTTGTAATTGATATAGTTAAGGAGAAGTGTACCAATGTGGGTAATTTACTCAGATGGAGAGATGTGTAAGAAGACAAGTGTAGGAAATGTTAATGGCAGGGCCCAGGTAGTGGATATGCAGGTATTCCCATGACATCCTTTGACATTCATAATAACATGAAGGTTTTCATAATGACCTTTTGGGGCAAGGGTGAAAGCAGGACTGTTAGCAATCAGGCCAGGAACACAGGCATAAGATGAAATGTCTCAGATGAGCTGGGACATACTGTCACCCCATGAAAGGTCATCTTCACTCTTCATTTAAACTCACCTCGGGTTTACTTTCATGGAACCAAAATATGCACTTCCTTTGGATTATCTTAGTGCCAAAAGCCTCGCAAAGCTAGTCAAAAGTCATACAGTCCCCTTCTTCTAACATAGAAGCTATGGAATTTTTGCAACAAAGGGGAGATCTGAGAGCCAGCTCTGGGCTATGAGACATAGTGTCCCAGAAAGCTTTTTAAAGAGAAAAGACTCAGAAGGTCTGTCCCTTCTGCCCATTTTCCTTCATTCATTGACTTCCTTCCTGCCTGGAATATAGTGCCTGGAGGTGCAGCAGCCATCTTGTCACCACGAGGATAAAAACCCACACACCCTGGATGGGAGAGCAGGAAGACAGATGGAGCCTAGCCTGGAGCTTAGCCTGTTTCAGCTACACTAACATTTCTTATTACCTGACCCAAATACATTCTTTTAAATATATATATATATATATATAATGTTTTGTTGATTTTAGAGAGAGAGGAAGGGAGAGGGAGAGAAACATCAATGAAAGAGAAACATTCATCAGCTGCCTGCTGCATGCTCCCTACTGGGGATCAAACCCACAACCCGGGCATGTGCCCTGACCGGGAATGGAACTGGTGACCTCTTGTTGCATGGACAGTGCTCAACCAACTGAGCCACACCAACTGGGCTACATTCCTTATTTTAGAAACATCTTCAGGTTCTCTTTTAAATTCAGTCAAACGCATGCCTCACTAATATTCAGAGTATTTTAAATCAGCTCTCAAAAGATTTCACTTGAGTTCGCATTACTTGAGTAATGAATATATTGTTGGAGATGCTGAATAGGAAGGAAGGTGAAGTGCCGCTCGCTGAAACAACCCAACCACCCGGGAGGGTCCTGGAAGCCGGGTGTGTGTGGGAGGGAAAAGCAAATCAGTATGATCTCCTGTTCCCCCCTCCTCTCCGTAACATTTTTGTACGGAATCTGATTTTTAAAACCCCACAAAGAGCAGGCTTGAAATGAGAAGCTTCTCGGCGAGCATGATACAGCAGCCGGGAAGGGGTGGTGGGGAGAGCAGGGGGAATTGCTGCCAAACAGCTGGCCCTAGGCTCGCAGCAGGTATGCGGTTGGGTCTATGTAGGACCCCAGGTGAGTCCTTCCCCAGCTTCTGCGTCCCTCCATTCCTAGCAGAGGCTCTACCTCACAGCCAAAGCCCTGGGAGCCTCCGAATGCCGGGTCCAGGGGTGACTCCCACACAGCCGTGAGTCCGGGATGTCTTGGTGATGGTGGCAGGAATGAGTCCCATCTGCTCTGAGGTCTGGGGGTCACAGTATATAGAGTAAACTAAGGTAACTGAGTTATTCTACAGGTATTGCAGCCATTTGCATCCCTAGGTACTCAGACCAGATTTAAATACAACATTTTGAGCAGAGTGAGTCCGCACTCCATGGAAACATAAAGAGACACTGACCTGCACTTTCCTTATGCTCCCAGGAATGGCTGGCTCCCTGCCATGGCAGATGAGAAACTTTAATTTGCTTCTTCTAGAAAAAATGGTTTGACTTGGGTTGGTACATAGGACACTTTAGATGAGGTCTTTCTACATCTCACAGGTCAGCAAACTCATATCATTTTGACGCTCTTTCAGCTTCTGTCTCTGAGCCAGGCAGCACCCTGGGCTGGTAGCTCCGCAGCTGCAGGGGACACAAGCGGGAGGCAGTCCAAAGCGTGGCCACTGCTGGCCACATGGGGAATTTCACTGGACACTCGCTTATTACAAAACTGAAGAAATCTTGTAAACATCTTTCAAAGCCAAATATGCCCTATTTCAACAGCTAACATAATGTGAGTGGCCTTGAGTGTATTGGTCTGGAAGTTTCACTCCATCACTTGCAGAAAAGGGAGTTCACTTTCGTGGCCAAACCTGTTTTTTGCTTATGACAGTTTTTAAATTGCGAGTGAAACTTGCTATGGCACAGATGGAAAATTATCAAGCAAACACTATTTCACTTGGTGATAATTCTTATGCTCTCATTTGCTTTTAAAAATAGTGACATTTTTTAAAAATAGAAAAAATGTATTTTCTAATGTGGAAGCTCTTGACCTGTCTCTGCTACCTCCGAAGTTTAAAACAAGCCATTGTATTTTAAGCAGTGTACCTGTTTGAAACAGACACATGTGCATATGACCATATTTGTCCCTGGCCTGATCATTCCAGCCTGTGTCTTGCTGTTTTGTGGGGGGCGCTGCACAGAGATACTCAGATGTCCACACAACCCACATATCACACTCACACACGAGAGCCAAGCCTAGCACGATGCAAACATCTGGGCACTGGGGTCTTCGATGTAGTTCCCCCTTTAGCACTAATGCTCAGCATCGCGCAGACAAGGCTTCAGTTAGTTACCTGTCTCATCCACATAAACCCACACACTTTGCTACCCATTCTTGACAAGGTGCTAAATACTAAGAAACACTGTCCGGCATCCAAGATTTTAATTAGAAAAGCAATTAAAATATATTTTACTTGGGTTTCGTTAAAATGCAAAGGGGATTTTATTTACTAAACACAAACAAACATAAAAACATAATGGGCTCAAGAAAGTCTTCTTTCTCAATTGTTCTTTTTCTTTTAATATCTTGGTCACACCAACTTCTCCTAAAATCTCTCCCCTCCTTCTCACCAAGCTCATAAAACAGACTCCTTCAAGTCACTCTAATCTGAAGCTTGCCTTTCTCCCTGCACCTATCCCTCTGTCTTCTCCTGTAACTTTCCGGAAATCAATCGACTCTCCCCGGATTCTCTACCTTTGCCAGTCTCGCATTACTTTAACCTTGACCAACAGAGGCTCAAAGTGGAGTAGCTGAAGACAGAACCCACCTCATCATGTGGAAGTGGGGGGCAAGGGACAAATTCTCATGTAGCAATAATTTTTTCCCATCATGTTTATATGGATGGGGATAGAGTCCATAGGTAAAAGGAATAGGTAAGTATTCAAAATGTCCCAAGATTGAAAGATTCGAACCCAGTTCTACTGTGTGTGTGAGTGTGCATGCTGGTGGGGGGAGGTATAGAACACGTGGGACCAATTCAGTAGGATTTCCTCAGCAAATAACTTGGCCAGTCATTTGCTCTTCTGTTTTCTCCTGTGCCTGGAATGTAGGTGCACAACAAAGAAAAGAAATTGAGATAGCAATACCCTGGAGTGTCATGGTTTTAGTTTTCTAGTTTCTTCTGACCAAGACAGATCATTGTACGTGTGTGAGAAAGACCAGTGTGAAGTGTGAGCGTCTGATCCTGGGTCCTTCCCATTAGCACTGGCCGTGGGTCAGCTGCCCTCACTCGACACCCTCGCATTTGTCTCATTATGTGCTGTCCCGCGGCCAGCAGATCTCTGCTCTGCTAATCTTTCTGTCATTAGTGATCAGTCTTTACTCTGGCAGCTTTGGGGCTTGAAACTGAACACTTTTGACAAGTTCTACAAAGACAAGAATTTAGCCAAGGGGCTCTTTAGTCAATTAAAACATTTTATCCCACAATTGCTATCAGGGGCTTTCCAGGGCTCAAGGGGTTCCCACCGCTGCCTGGGTCTCACGAATGAAGAGGAAAAGTATTAGCCCTTCTGGGCCATCCCCTCAGTCACAGGAAAGGCCAGTTCTCACCTTCGAGCACTTACTTATGTGCCCGGAAAGGAGACAGACAGAGGGCGTTGCCCCACGGTCTCCCTGAGCCATTGTCCAGTCATTGGAAATTTCCTCCAGAGCCACAGCCAATGAGTCAGACCTAAGACACCACTTAGGGGTTCGAGTTGTCCCAATTGGCTTTGTAAGCAAGCCGCTTGCCCCAAATTATCCTAATTCACGGGAAAACTGTTGAAACTTCTGCTTCAGCTGTTGAAAGCAGTCCTCGGGTTTCTTAATATTGTGAGTATTCTATGGAAAACGTTTCTGAAGCATACTTATTACCACATGGTGATGCCTGTGCGACCGAAATTCAACAGCGGCCTGAACGGGGCTCTCCCTGGCTTTTTGCAGCCCAATCCACAGCTAAGTGTTTGGTATAAAACACCGAGCTTTGTTCAGATGCTCATTTTTTTTTAAAGAACTTGTTTCACTCAGCTCATATTTCCCTTTTTGAGATGATTTAAGAACTTTAATAAACTGTAACCTGAACACTCTCAGGAAGTTCTTCCTGCTCTTTCAGGAGGAAGACACATAGATGAGCCCTGGCAGAGGCTGAGTTCCCTTATGAACATGCAGAGGCCAGGGGTCGGGTCCCTCCTCGGAGCCAGAGCGGCTGATTTACAGCAACACCCAGATCCCTGGTGTGCGATCGCCCTGTTCCCACTGCCTTCACCAAGTCTGCGTAATTTCAGAATGTTAATGCAGATAGGGTAGGCAGCCCCGCAAGTCCCCCAAATGAAGGAGTTCTGCCCAGACTCACACTTCTACTTGCCAAGTGCCTCTGGGTGGAGATTCACTTTCTTCTCTAGCAAGCTGGGAAACTATGGGCTTGCTGACCTATGGGTTTAAGTTGCTAAATTTCTTCACAAAACTTCAGGTGTGTCATGTAAAATGCCTCGGTGAAAACCAGCAGAAACTGGGAAGCACCGGCTGAGACGGAGCTGAAACCCTGGGGTTAAGGTGCTTCAGGGCTGGGCTGTTCCAAGCCCTCCTCAGACCCTGTGTTCTCCAAGTTTGCGAGAAACCTTCGTCTCTGGAGGTCCCAGAAGGGCCTAATTGTGCAGCATAGATCCAAAAGCAGGGTAAGGGAAAAAGGAAGAAAGGGGATAAGTTGCCGGAAAAGTAGGAAATTCTGTGCAGAAAGCGCTCGGTTCTGTCCCCTCCTCAACACGAGGAAAGGGGGAAAGGAAGAGGCCCAGCTGAATGTTTTCAAAGCTCCTATCTGCAGAATCAAATTTTATTAATGACATTACAGGCCCATTTGCCAGGGTGACTTTTTGGCACCACCTTTTAGGTGCCACTCCCAAGGGCAGCACAGCCCCTTCTCTCCTGCCCACGTGCGAACAAGCAGCAACGGGCAGACGCCGCGACTCCGCTTCGCTGGGGGCTGAGCCGCCCAGCAGCCTCTCTTAGCTACAGTGGCCACAGAAGAGCCATCAGCAGTTTCCTTCTCAGTTAGGATTCACTAATTATTTATTCTTTCAATCCAAAGATATAGAGAGCAAAACCGAAAATTGCCCCTGCCTGTGTGGAGGGTGAAGATAACACGAATACAATGTTAAGTTATAACCGTAACTAGCGCTTCAGAGGGGAGGCCCTTGGGAGCTCCGAGGTCTCCCACCTGGGCCTGGCCCGCGGGATGCGGGGAATGGCCGCCTGGGGGAGGCAGAGACAGGCCAAGGCGTGAGGGGGAGGAGGGCGGGGTGAGCAGGCAACACTGGAAGGAAACACCTGGCCAGTAGAGAAGTGGGCGCGTGTCAGAGGGTGAGGCCTGGGGGCCGGTACAGAGCGTGAGGCCAGGACGCTGGGGGCGACTGGGGAGACTGGGCAGCGGCCACACCGCGCCAGCTCGGGGACCCGTGAGGAACGTGCTCTAGGACAGGGCCAAGCCAGAGGCAGCTGCTTATTCCACAGACCGCGCTGGGCAGCAGGCTGGGACCCAGCCAACATGGGCAACGGGACAGTAGTAGAACCGAGAGGGGTGGCGGCCCAGGAGAGGGCTCGATGCCTGACGGAGGACGTGGGTGGGGATGGGACACGGGGACAGGGAAGGGGACGCGGTGGGGGTGGCGTGAAGAACCCGGGACCACCAGGTCTCGCTCGCCGGCAGCCCGGCAGCTGTGCTGCCAGCTGTCAGGATGAACTGCGCAAGCACTGAGCTTCCCAGGGGAGACCTGACTTTGGTTTGGGACACGTCAAAGCTGAGCTGCTTTGTGATAGGGTGGAGGGAGCGGGACACATGGTCTGGCCTCACAGGGAGGTCCAGGCCAGAGGGGCACGTGACAAGCTATATTACATGTTAACGGTTGAGCATAAGCACAATTAGCATTACTAATCTATATGCAAATATGATGCTGGGAACAAAATTGAAGGTGATAAAAACACCTGGATACCTCTAACTATTATCAAGCACTCTCACACTGTTCGCCCTCTCCCCGCCCCCCCCCCCAGGCTGCTTCTTTATAACTCCCTTAGGCCCCTCTTCTTACAGCTGAATTCTTCTAGGAAGCCTATTTGATTCCGAGTTTCACATATTAGAATGTTTTCTTGGCTCTTGGTTGGGACAATTAGGGTTCTTCAGCTCAACAAATGTCCCAGTATGTTGATCTCTTCCGCAGCCTATTGTTAAATTCCCTCAGAACTTGAGCTACATTCCATCCAGAGAATCTCTCCGGCCTCTCAGAGTACTGGGCACAGGCTGAACAAGGGAAAATTCTTTTAAAAAATACAACATTTTGCCCTGGCTGGTGTGGTTCCATTGGTTGAGCATGGTCCCATGCACTGAAAGGTCACTGGTTCAATTCCCAGCCAGGGCACATGCCCAAGGTTTCTCTATCACATCAATGTTTCTCTCTCTCCTTCTCCCTTCCTGTCACTCTAAAATCAATAAAAATATATTTTAAAAAAATACAACATTTATCGAATAGCAAAGAACTAACAATTTTATTTTTCCAATAAAATGATAGTTTTCTAGGCTCTTGCCTATTTCTTCCAACTTTAACTATTCTTCCCCTCCCTAGTGTTCAATAGCTTAGGTCCGTGTTACGTATTGTGTATTTAACATGGCAAAAATTATTCAGAGCATCTGAGAGTCACACAGACTTTTTTCTGGAAAGAGTCTGGTATTCGGAAATCTAAGTTTACCAGGCAATAATTTCAATTTTTTAAAATACCTTTTAAAAAGGTTTTTAGACAAATAAACAAAACTATAATTTAACTACTAATGGTTAGCTTTTTGAGCCATCAGTTTAAAATGCATTATCCTAATCTACTCAAAGGCAGGGTTGTTACAGAAGGAACTTAACTCTCAGAAGGTCTGGCTCTGGTGCTAGTTCTTCCTCTGCCTCATTATGGCCTCACAGAAGTCTCTTTGTCTCTTTGGACCTCAGTGTCTTCACATATAAAATGGGAATATTAGTATCTGACTTCAAGGATGGTTTTTAAAACACTATATATCTATGTAAACTCTCTTAAATTTACACATACAATCTATTATTTTATTACTATATTAATGTAAAATATTGTTTAAACTTTCAAAAAAACTTTTTTTGTAATTTTCTCAATGTCTATTTCATCTTGAAATGATCTATTTCAAATCCTTTCATAATTAGCAATCTGTGATTATGTATGAACTTGACTAGGCCACAAGGGGCCCAGACATTTGGGTAAATAGCATTCCATGTGTGTCCGTGAGGCTGTTTCCAGATGAGATTGACATTTGAATTGGTGGACTGAGGCAAGCAGATTGCCCTCCCACATGTGGGTGGGCCTCACCCAATTCATTGAAGGCCTGAAGGGAACAAAAATGCAGAGAAAGGGAAAACTTCCGCTCTTTACCTGACTGTATTTGAGTTGCAACCTGGGTTTTTTGCCTGCTTCAAACTTGGACTTGGACTAGGACTAGGACTAGACTTTACACCATCAACTCTTCTGCTTCTCAGGCCTTTGGACTTGGACTGGAGCAATCCCATGGGCTTACCTGTGTCTGCAGCTTGCCAACTATAGCACTAGGGACTTGTCAGCCTCCCTATGCACATGAGCCATTCATTATAGTAAATCTCTCTCTTTTTTGATTGAGAGATAGATAGACATGTTTTAGATAGACAGGTAGATAGATATACATAGACAGGTATGTGTTTCTCCAGAGACACAGAACTAATAGGATACTATCTACCTACCTTATCTACCTATCTATCATCTGTCACCTATCTACTGTTTATCTGATATACATACACTTCTATACCTATCCATCTAGAGACATATTCATATCTAGATATCAATAGATAAATCATATCTCTATCAGATAGATGATAGATAGATGATAGATAGATAGATGATAGATAGATAGATGATAGATAGATAGATAGATAGATAGATAGATAGATAGATAGATAGATAGATAGATAGATGATAGAGATAGGTAGATATCCTATTGTTCTGATTCTCGGGGAATCCTGACGAATACATACTCCGTCTGGATGGAGTTAGTCAGAGGGCCTGAATGTCTTCGCAACACTATGTAATTGAAGGAAGGAGGTTGTGGAGTCACGGAGATAAAACACTCAGACACCCTCGTACGCTATGTGTCTTTGAACAAGTTATCTAACTTCTCAGAACCATGCTTTTCTTACAGTAAACTAATCTCTTAAGCTTGAAATAGAGCAAAGCGGCTGCATTTAAGAGCCTTTCCATTGATGCCAGTGCCCTTTTCCTGTCTTCTCTGCCTCCCGAAGCCTCCTCTCCCGGTGGGAATGTTCTCGATGAGCGAGAGCTGTTTCACAACGCTGGGGCCGCGGCGGCAATGTTGGTGGCGCTGCCGGTGGAACCACGGCTTCCACACGGTGCTGCTAAACATCCTCAGGGACCCGCTTACCCTAAAAGGCTCCCAAGGCAATTCTGGATCATAAACACATGAAACATTAGAGTTATTTTTCAGAAAACAATATCACTTGTTTTTAACTCCCCAGAAATAATTCACCCTTACCGTACGCCTTCCTCCCTGGTAGTGCCAGCGACCCGCAGTGGCCAGGGCTGCTGTCACATACCAACCACCCCGTGACCGGCCTGCAGCAGGGGGAAGTGGGGGAGCCGAAGCCTGGACAGCTCTCCTCGCATCACCCCGCCATGGACTCAGTCACTTGTTTCCTTCTTCTCTCTGGGAGGCTCCATACCTTCCCCGGAAGCCTTTTTCAGACAGCAAAGCAAAAGGCCTCATCCATGAAATGCCTTTTCCGCAGAGCTGCTGGCTTAAGCCCTGACCTTTCATTGCTCTGACCCAGTGGCAGAGCGGTTAATTTTTGGAAGGGCACTGCTGTTTACTTTGGAGAAAACTCACCATCCTAAGAGTGACAACTACTTTTCCCTTTGTTCAATAATATTTCTTTGGGGCAATTTGGCAATAGCCAAATTTTCAGATAATTTTTTTTTAAGTACCAGCATTGAACTATAAATGAGAACTGTGTAGGCATATTCCTGCACTCCCAGGAGGGGCTGAGAAATGGATCAGCCTAGGGAAAAGGAAAGGACATTTCCAGCACCACAGAGATGTTGAGTGTCCCCCTTTACATTGTTATTAAAGGAAATGCAGAATCAGAGAGGACATAGGCAGTGCAGGTCCTCCCAATGGGGGAACCCTAGTCTGAGCTCCATCATTTCCTCTCTGGGCCCCCCAAATACCCTACTTTGAGGGCTGACCATCCAATGGGGACATGACCCCAAATGGCATTTTTCCCAGAGTATTGTCCATGAATTTCAACATGTCGCTATGATCTGTCGTCTCAGCATCCTACTTGCTTTTCAACAAAAATGAAAGCTGCTTAATGGATAGAGAGCTTTGATTTGGGAAGATGGGAAAGCTCTGGAGGTGGATGGTGGAGACGGTTGCACAACAGTGTAAATGTGCTTAATGACACTGAACTTGATGCTTAAAATGGTCCTAACAGGAAAGTTTATGTTAAGTATATTTTACCTCAATTAAAAGAGAAAGAACAAAAGCTGTGTTCAGACTTGTCAGACTATGGCTTGTCCTTATGCCATTGGTGTAGAACTTAAAAAATCTTAGAATCGGAAAACAATCTAATTAACAACTTTTCAGATCCCACTGAAGTATCTGCAGTATCCCACTGCAGTGTTGACTTGTTGTCAGGCTTTCTGCTTCCCATGTGCACCCATCAAAACCGACCTCTGTGGCCCGGCCGGCGTGGCTCAGGGGTTGAGCACCGACCTAGGATCCAGGAGATCGGGGTTCGATTCCCGGTCAGGGCACAGGCCCGGGTTGTGGGCTCGATCCCCAGCAGGGGGCGTGCAGGAGGCAGCCGATCACTGACTCTCATCATTGATGTTTCAACTATCTCTCTCTCCCTTCCTCTTTCTGAAATCAATAAAGATATATATTTTTTAAAAAAACAAAACAAAAAACTACCTCTGTGGATCCACCCCTACCCTATTCCTACACACGGAAACATACACAGCTATAGTGGTCACTGTGCAGCAGGAGCAAGAGTTATCTCCAAAGATGACAGAACTAAGGAGCTAATCATGTGTACAAAGGAATGGAACCAGCATTTTTCAGGCAAATGTGAGTAACTAAGCTAAATAAACACTGCTCTTGGAGATGGTGGACATAGTGCTCTCAGGTGTTTTAACACTTGTACGTCATTCAAACTTCTCAGGAGTCTGCTTAAACTTATTATTTGCTGCTCAAAATCCTCCAGAAACCATTAGCTTATATTAAATGTAAAGCCAGTAAATTCTTTCCTAATGACAGAGTCACTCAAAGTGGCTGCTTTGAGAGAAGTACAGCAAACTCTGCACCAGGGACATTTTATGGGGAAACTGGACCTGGGTGAAGCCTCCTATAAGTGCCCCTTTCAATCACCCCAGCAGGATTTGTCCTGGGGCCATTGGGAAAGAAAATTACACCAGTGAAAGCCTGTGCTTTTCATTTCCCTCTGGCTCCAGAACTCTTAATGGCACAAGCAGGACTAGCTGTCTTGCTTTTGAATTGTGGCGGCTTGAGACTGTCAATCACCATAGACAACAACGCTCGTATATTACATTTATAAACCTCCTTTCATCTCCAAATGCTTGGCAGGCTCAGAGAAATTATATTAACCACTTTTCTTTCATGTGGCTTAAGAAATTCTTGGAGAAATGATTGCTTCCTAACAGAAAGCACCGTGAGGGAATGAATGCAGGTATCATTTCTACCTGTAAATGAATCTCACTTTTACAGGCAATTTTGTTTCTACATTCACATCTGAATTGTACCAATAAGAGCAGAGAAAATTATACCCATTAGAGACGCACAGAAACTGAGGACCCGAAGGATGAAGATTCCGACCTAATTTCCATCCCTTAACTCAGTGTTTGCTCAGGCACCTGCACTGGTAGCGCCCTGGAGACTTCACGAGCGTGCAATTTGTCGGGACATTTTGAACCTTCCCGGGCAACACCTGACTCATTTTCTTGCACAAGCAGCCAGCCAACGCTTGGGAGGCCGCAGGCGGAGGGCTGGGCTCCGGCCCGGAGGGGACAGCGCCACGGCCCGCGGGAGGGGAGCCGGGCGGCCCACAGGCCCTGCCCGTGCTGGGAGCCGGGCCACCCCTCTCGGGAGCCCCGCGGACGCCGCGGCCGGCCGAGCCCGCGCCCGGTCACCCGCGCCCCGGTCACCCGCGCCCCCTGCCGAGCGCATGTCGGGCGGGGCGGCTGGAAACGGAAGACACGAGTCGAGTCGGGGCCGAGGGGAGAGGCTGCCGGCGGAGCTCGAACTTGGCGGGGCCACACCTTCAACACGGGCAAGGCGGCTCCCGGGGTGTCCTTAACCGCCGCGCTGCCCGAGTCACTCCTCCGACGGCTGGTCACACGCAGCCCGGCCCAGCAAGGGGGCAGGGTAAGTGGATCAATGCCACGCACGCACACACGCACACACGTGCACATACGCACATGCACACACACGCACACACGCGTGCACACATGCACGCACACATGCACACACATGCACGCACACATGCACACACATGCACGCACGCACGCGCATGCACTCACGCACACACATGCACACACACATGCACACATACGCACACACGCACACACACATGCACACACGCACGCGCGCACACACACGTGCGCGTGTTTCCTACCCGGAAAGGAGGAGGAGAGAACGCGCTGTGACTGTGCACATACACAGGTCTGTGTTCAGAGCTGAGTGGAGGCCTGGTGCCCGGGCCATTTTGCAGATTATTCATCTTTATGGGATGTACTAGCTCTGACCCAGTCATACCAGAGGCAGAGCCAGGCAGAGCCACAAGGACTTGGAGACGCTTGTCACTCATCCAGGCACCGTCCTGCTCTCCTTTCTTTGTCTGACTAACACCAGCTCATCTTTTGAGTCTCAGATCAAATGTCCCTTCCTCTAAGCTTCCAGACTCTTAAGGCCAGGCCAGCCCCATCAGTCACAAGGCGACAGAGTAGCAGACTGTTTATAACAAGATAGTGGCAGAAATGCCTGAGAAGGTTAGAGATGTGTAGGGTACTTGATCCGATGCGACAAATCCCTCGAAGGAGCAGACTCAAACCCATGCGCCTCTATCCTGGTGCCTGATGTCTGCAGGGCTGGGCTGAACAGATGGTAGACGGGAGCCGAGCTGCAGGTGCCTGTCTCATGCATCTACAGTGTCTGCACCTACAGGCCACGAAACTTGCTGCACCAAGACCCTGGCTTTCTTTACCCCTTTCACCAACTTTTGGCCAGAAGAAGAGGGGTGGAGATTGTGTAATTTAGGAGTCAACAGAACTCACCAGGTCCTCTGGGATTCAATTAGAATTGGCCGAGCCTCCTTCCCACATCCTGTGGGAAGGCCCTACCCAAGATTTCTGCAAACTCTATGGGATAACATTCCCATGGTCACCTCTTGTGCCAATTTCCTGCCTTGCTGACCTCTCAGTCTCATTCGCAGCTCACCTCTAGTGACTGTTTCTTCCTCTCTGCCTTGTGTCAATCCAAGCCTGGCCATAGCCCCTGTTCTTGATTTCACTAAACTTCACTCCCACAGGTGAGTCAGCATATAGGAGAGTCTCACTGGAAGTGAAAAAAGGTGGAGAAGAGGTGTGCACAGAACCACTGACGGGTGGTTTTGCATGAGGAGCGGGGCATCCCTCTTTCACTGCGGCTCCAGTGACTCCGCGTTGGCTGACTTTCCCGTCATCTCTGCTCTCCCAACATGGCAGAAATAGCATCTTTCAACTTTCTCATCTCAGCTTTGTGTGTTGTGTTATTCTTGTTTTTGTTGCTCTCACCCCACAGTATTCCTGTTCTTTTCTGATACCACGAAGTTTCTCCACCTCTTTGTCATTTTCTGGTCTTTGCTGCTTACAGTCCATGACCTCATCTCCATAAACAAACATGCCCATTTACAGATATATACATATGTATGTGTGTGTGTATTCTGTGTATATATATTTCTGTGTATGATATATATGTGTGTGTGTGTGTATTCCTAAGCAATATATAGATTCCTCTCTCCAAGAGAAGAATTCCGTAGTCAGCTCTCAAAGTAACAATGTCCCCCCATCCTTTCCCAGTGGGAGTTTTAATGACCCAGGAATCAGAGGTGAAAAGTGAGTAAGTGGGAGAAGGGAGAAGTAGGTTGAGGTATGGCTGGTGTTTCAGGCTGGGACCAACACATAGTCCAAATGGTAAGTAGAAGTAGCAAGACCAGACAGAGACAAAGCCACCTTTGAGTTGGTTCATAAAATATCATCAAGCACTTAATATGTGATGACCATGGGTAAGTGTTGGGCCCAAAACACAACAAAAATTCATCAGGACTCCTTGCCCAGGGAAGGCCTGTGTTTATTTTTTTCTTTCACTTTCCTTGACCAAGAAGACATATCCAAAAGGGTGTTGTTAAGACCAGTGTCAAAGAATTTACTGCCTATGTTTTATTCTAGGAGTTTTATGGTTTCAGTTCTTAAATTTAGGCCTTTAATTCATTTTTAGTTTATTTTTTATATGGTGTGAGAAAGTGGTCCAATTTTATTTTTTTCCCATGTATCTGTTCAATTTTCCCAGCGTCATTATTGAAGGGACTGTCATTAGTCCATTGTATATTCTTTCCTTCTTTGTCATAGATTAATTGACCATATAAATGAGGATTTATTTCTGGGCTCTCTATTCTATTTTGTTGATCTATGTGTCTGTTTTTGTGCCAGTACCACAATGTTTTTATTATTGTAGCTTTGTATTATAGTTTGAAATCAGAGAGCATTCCTCCCATTTTGTTCTTTCTCAAGATCGTTCTGGCTATTTGGGGTCTTTTGTGGTATCATGTATTGTAGGATTATTTGTTCTAGTTCTGAGAAGAATATCATTGGTATTTTAATAGGAATTGCATTGAGTCTATATATTGCTTGGAGTAGTAAGGACATTTTAACAATATCAATCCTTTCAATCCATAAGCAAGGTACATCTTTCCATTTATTTGTACTCTCCTCAATCTCTTTCTTCAATGTCTTATAGTTTTCAGGGTAGAGGTCCTTCTCCTCCTTGGTTAAATTTATTCCTAGGTATTTTATGTTTTTTAGTGCAATTGTGATTGAATTGTTTTCTTAATTCTCCTTCTGATTGTTCATTATTAATGTATGGAAGCAGAATAGATTTCTATATATTAAGTTTGTATGCTGCAACTTTACTTGTATCCTGTCACTTTACTAAATTCATTTATTAATCTTAATACCTTTTTGTGATTATTAGCATTTTCTATATGTAGAACTATATCTGTAAATAGTGACAGTTTTACTTCCTCCTTTCCAATTGGATGCTTTTTATTTCTTTTTCCTGTCTGAGTGCTGTGGCGAGACCTCCAGGACTATGTCGAATAGAAGTGGTGAGAATGGGATCCTTTTCTTCCTGATCTTACAGGAAAAGCTTTTCGCTTTCACCTCTGAGTATGATGTTAGCCCTGCGTTTGTCGTCTATAGCTTTTATTATTTTGAGGTATGTTCTCTCCTAAACCATTTTGTTGAGTTTTTATCATAAATGGAATGAGTTTGGATGCATTCCTTCCTCTTCGATTTTTTTTTTAAATAGTTTAAGAAGGATGGGTGTTAATTCTTCTTTAAACATTAGGTAGAATTCATCTCTGAGGCCACCTGGCCATGGACTTTTACCTGTTGGAGGCTCTTGATTACTGCTTCACCTTCACCGGCAGTCACCGCTCTGTTCTCCGTTTCTGCTTCTTCCTCATTCTGTCTTGGAGGTTGTATGGTTCTAGGAACATCCATTTCTTCTAGAGTCAAATGTTTTGGTGTATAACTGTTTGTAGTATTATCTAATGATTCTTTGTGTTTCTTTGGTTTGTTGTAACTTCTCTTTCATTTATGATTTTATTTATTTTGTCTCTATATCTTTTTTCTTGATGAGTTTTACTAAACAGTTATTAATTTTATCTTTTTAAAAACCCACTCTTAGTTTCACTGATCTTTTTTATTGTTTTTTAATTCTATTTTGTTAATTTCCACTCTGATCTTAATTATTTCCTTCCTTCTGCTTACTGCGAGTTTTGTTTTTTTCTTTTTTTCATTCCCTTAGGTATAAAGTTATATTGTTTATTTGGAATTTTTCCTATTTCTTGAGTTAGGAATGTATAGCTATAAACTTCCCTCTTAGAACTGTTTTTGCTGCATTCCATAAGTTTTGACAAGTACTATTTTCATTTTTATTTGTCACAAGTTTGTGTTTTAATTTCCTGTCTGATTTCCTCTTTGATCCATTGGTTGTTTAATAGCACTTTATTTAGTCTCCACGTACTTGTGTTTTTCCCCAGTTTTCTTCCCATAGTTGATTTCTAGTGTCACACCATTGTGGTAAAAAACGATGCTTAATATTATTTCAATCTTCTTGAATTTATTGAGGCTTGTTTTATGGCCTAATATGTAATCTATCCTGAAGAAAATAGCATGTGCACTTGAAAAAAATGTGGTTTTTTTTTGCAGTTTTTAGATGAAATATTTTATAAATGTCTTTTAAGTCAATCTGCTCTGATGTGGCATTAAAGGCTATTATTTCCTTATTAATTTCTGCCTGGATGATCTGATCATTGATGTGAGTGGGGTATTAAAATCCCCTACTATTATTGTAATACTGTAAATACCTCCCTTTATGTTCATTCATATTTGCTTTATATATTTAGGCACTCCTATGCTGGGTGCATAGATATTCATAATTGTTATACTCTCTTATTGGATTGACCCCTTTATGATTATGTAATGTCCTTCTTTGTCTTTTCATATATTCTTTGTCCCAAAATTTATTTTGTATGATATGAGTATAGTTACCCCAGTTTTCTTTAGCTTTTATTTGCATGGGATATCTTTTTCATCCCTTCATGTTGAGTTTGTATGTGTTTTTCGATTTGAAATGATTCTCTTGTAAGAAGAATATAGATGAATCATGTTTTTTAATCCATTCTGCCACTCTATGTATTTTTATTGGAGCATTTAAACTATTTACATTTAATGTAATTATTAAGTGTGTACTTATTACTATTTTCTTAATTGTTTTTTTATTGTTTTTGTTGTTCTGGTCTGTTCCTCTCCTCATCTCTTGAGCTCTTCCCTTTTGGTTTGCTAGTTTCCTTTAATGTTTTGTTTGGGTCCCTTTCTCTTTATTCTTTGTGTATCTTTTGTAGGTTTTTTTTTGTGTGTGGTTACTATGAGGCTTATATATATCATTCTATATCTATAGCAATCTATAAGCTGTTAGTCATTTAAGTTTAAATATATTTTTTAAAGGATTACATTTTTACTCCCCTATATATGTTCCATGATTTTGATGTCATATTTTAGATTGTGTGTGTGTGTGTGTGTGTGTGTATCTCTTAACTACTTTTTATAGTTTGAGTTGAATTTGGTACTTTTGTTTTTTGACCTTCTGAGTAACTTTTTAAATGTCTGATTGTCTGTATTTATTAAATAGTTGGCTCTACCTGTGAGATTTTTTCCCATTCTTATGTTTTCTTATTTCAGATTATGGACTTTCATTTTCTGCTTAAAGTAGACCCTTTAACATTTCTTGTAAATCTAGATTAATGTTGATGAACTCCTTCAGTTTTTGCTTGTCTGGGAAACTCTTTTTCTCTCCTTCTATTCTGAATGATAATCTTGCTGGGTAAATTATTCTACATTGTAAGGTTCCTTTCATCAGCACTTTAAAGTTGACCTGCCACTCTCCTCTGGCCTGTAAAGTTGCTGCTGAGAAGTCAGACGATAGCCTTATGGGATTTACTTTGCACTTAACTCATTGTTTTCATCTTGCTGTCCTCAAAATTCTCTTTACCTTTAACTTTTGCCATTTCAATTACAATATGTCTTGCTGTGGGTCTCTTTGGAGTCATCTTGTTTGTTGTGGAGTTCTCTGTGCTTCTGGGACCTGGATGTCTGTTTCCTTACCCAGGTTAGGGAAGTTTTCAGCCATTATTCCCTCAAATAAAGCTTTTGTTTCTTTCTCTCTTTCTTCTCCTTTTGGTATCTGTATAATGCAAATGTTTGTGCATTTATGCTTGTCTTTTGAAAAATCTTCATTTTTTAATTCTCCCCCCTCCCTTTTTTTTTTGCTATTCTGATTGTTTGATTTTCAATAGTCTGTCTTCCAGGTCAGTGGAACTGACCTTGTATAGAAGCAAACTCTCTGTAGGCTGTGTGCCAGGTGGTTTTGGCAGGCCCATTGGATCCAAATGGGTGCTATGACATACAGGGCACTGGCCTACAAAGCTGGAGAGGCTCTGGCTGTGGAGGTCAGGTGCCTGTAGTAATGTCTGGTTGATCATGCTTGCTCTTTTGTTTGGAGCTGAAATAGGCATGGCTGATGTGTGTGGGAGCACGCTGCAATGACCTTGAAGGTATGCCAGAGCACCTGGACAGAGCTCCTGCTTGCCCTATTGAGGTAAAAGGGTATCTCTAATACCAGAGAATCCCAGCAGTTACTGGAGAACTCCCACACCTCCCAGCCTTCTCCATAAATTCTCTCTCATTTGTTGTACAGAAAGTGGTCTTGTGTAGAGGTGACTTCTGTGTAGGCTGTGTGGGCCAGGTCCTTTTGGAAGCCTGGCTGGAGCTGGTTGGGTGCTTATGGTGCCTGGATGCTGCCTTGCCAGGTTGAAGCAACTCTGGATGGGAGACTAGGTGTGTGTGGTGACACCCTGTTGATATTGTTTGCTCCCTTTATTTTAGAGTTGAAATGGGGTTTGGGCAGTGTGAACATGATGCAGTGAGCCAGTGAGTAGGACTAAGCACCTGGATAGAGCTCTGCCTGCCTTATCAAGATAGAGGCCATAAACAATGGTGCTCCTCAGCACCTTCAATCTCGAAGAGGTCTTGCAGATCCCAGACAGGTCCTGCATTTTCCCATCCATATCCAGGTGGTCTCTTCTCTTTTGTTGTTCAGAAGCTATTCAGTCAGGAATAATTGCTCTCTATTTAAGTGTATATTTTAGTGAGTTTGTGGGAAAGGGAGAGTTTAGTATTCTCCTGTGCCATCGCCATCTTGGACTCTTTCCTTCCCCATTTTATTCAGGCATGTGCCCCTCCCACAGTGACTTCACCTTTTGCCCCAGGGTAGATTCTGATTTATATTAACCAGTTACAATTACCCCTGCTTCCCCTGAGAGAGATTGGTAAAGGAGGGAAGGCTGCAGAGGGGGTGCCTTTGAGTAGCTCCCTTCTCTTCAGGTGATACCTGTGTCTGAACAGGGATCCAGACTATGCAGCCATCCTGCAGCAGGCCAGAGGATGGCAGGACAAGCAGGAGGGAGAACCTGGGTCTTTCATGACACTGTGGAGCTACTGTTCGTGAGATAATAAATTATTGTGTTGTTTAAGCCAGTTTGAGCTGGGGGATTATGATATTTATGACTGAAGACAACTAATACACTCAGAGCACAAGAACTGTTTCTGCAAAATATGTATTAGATTATATCAGTGCTCTCAGCGGGAGTAGTGAGAACATTTGGGGACTGTCACGATAGTTTTCGGGAAGCACTCTCCAGCATTCACTGGGAGGAAATAGGGAGACTAGACATTCTGCAATTTATAGAAATGTTGCACAAAATCATTATCTATCACCCCACAAGACTAGAATATTCTGTTATGTAGCCATGATGACATTATGTATGTCTAGAATCTCACTCCATTACACATATAAACTCAAAGTATTTTTGCATAGGCTTAATATACAGTTATCATGTAAGTTTGAGGATTTTTTTTCTTTTTGTTTGGAACCATAATAGCACTTGTACACTGATTTGGAAATTCTTCTCACAGATTAGAAATGTACTCTCTGTGTTTGACCCTGGCACTAGCATGTGTATTTACACTGAGGCATTCCTGAGGATACTCTTTTTTTTTTTTTTAACAATTATTATTATTATTTTTTAAACATATCTTTATTGATTTCAGAGAGAGGAAAGGAGGGGGAGAGAGAGAGATAGAAACATCAATGATGAGAGAGTCATTGATCGGCTGCTTAGCCCTCAACCTGGCATGCTCCCTGACTGGGAATTGAACCCCGATCTCCTGGATCTTAGGTCGATGCTCAACCGCTGAGCCATGTCCAGCCGGGCCTGAGGATACTCTTTATAAACACACCCACTTGACTTCCTCTGCATTCCTGCTGCCTAACTACCTGGGCACCTAGTAATTGATCAATATGTTGACTTAAAATACATTTATATGTGGGTTATACTATCTATGAATTTCTTCCATGGAGTGTTACTGAATAACTTAATACTTTTAAAAGGAGATGATGGTGGTGATGGTTTCACAGACATACATATACAAAAGTGGTCAAATTGTACCCCTAAAACATGTGCTCTTTAGTGTCTCCAACACCTCCAAGTTGGAGAAAAAGGGACCTGAAAGCAACTAGAACAGAAAATATGTGAGGCCTTTTCCAAATTCTAAAATTTCAAAAAAAACAATTTACTCTTATACAAAGAATCTTGGGCCACACACTCTAAACAGATAAGCCACTTCCAGAGATTTATATCCATAGAGGGCCCAGGTGGGCCCCTCTCAGTTTCCCCTTTTACTGAAGTATGCCATGTAAGAGGACACGCAATGGCCTGCTCAGGAGAGTCGCCATTCTGCTGTGTATCTGATGCTACCTGATCATCCTTATTTTGCAAAGATAATTTTGGAGAAAATCACTTTCAGATCCTTCATGCCCCACCCCAAATCTGATCTATATTACTTCATAAACTGTTAATTTTCTGTCCAGTTAATCATTGCTTAGGAGCATAGAAGACCCAAGGCCAGTGATGTGTTGGAGCTGGCTCACACCGGCTCCTGAGAGACAATCATGTGCTTTTCTTTGCAACTTCCCACTGAGTTCCCTTGTATTGGCAGCTTTAAATCAGCCATGGAGGGAGTATTTATACCATGGGAATAGGCAAATGCTACAGACCAGGGCTTTTTACTTCTGGAGAACAAGTTGATAAATATTTACCAGGACGTCGCTGCCCAGAGCACTTAGATGCGTCCAGTCTGCATACTGAAGCATATTAGGTAGCAGATGCTTGTTCTTAGTCATCACATAAATTGTAGCTTTGTTTTGAATATTAGAATCTGCTTTTATGTTATCAGAAGACTGAGGATGTATACTAGGACATTAACCTTTCCTAAGAGTGAGTAAAAGATCTCTGCATGGTTGGTGAAAAGGTGGGCTCATGAATAGGTGGGTATCACAGAAATAAAGATGATGCCGTGTGTGTGTGTGTGTGTGTGTGTGCACGCGCGTGTAAGCTGGCTAGAAACCAAAGCTAACAAACTTTGGCTCTAACTAACATGAATGGTACGATTGCCGGAGGTTCATTAGCGTACACCTACTGAGTGGGGTTAGGCAGTGGGCTTCTTTCCATGGGCATGAAGAAGCTTCCAACAAGGCTTCAAGCCAACCAGGTGATAATCAGCACACCGCCTGAGCTTGGCGCCTGCACAGCCGTTTCAGTTAACACCGGGGCGTTTCCAATACCTGGTAGAAAGCAGATAGCAGGACTGAGAGTTATTTTAGGGAACTGTGTTAAGAGGCTGGGCCTTGAAACCAAAGCTCACAAACAGAGGCTCAGATTGCAGCCCTGAGGGGTGAAGCAAATCTGTATGTAGTGGGATTAGACGCGTGTGCCTGGCAGCAGGTGTCACGTTGACAAATAGAGACACTATGTATCCTAAACGCTCTCCCAATCCAAGAAGGCGTGAGGACTTTTCGTACATTTGGGCTGTGACCTGAGTCCCAGGGTTGTTGACCTTGTGGTCACCTTCAGCTTCCCCTCTGCCTTCATCTCTCCTTTCTGTGGCCTGTCTCCTCACCTCCTCAGGCACACACCTCTTTGCCACAATATGTCCTGCCAAGCCCGAGCTGCTCTCTTGCTCTCTCCCAACTGCACATCAAAACCCATTCCCAGAAAAGCATCTGATGTCAGCCATTTCTTCCTCCCCCACCTCAGCCCGTAATAACCAGTCAGGAGAGACGTTCGTCTTGTACCCCAGTGCTGCAGGGACCCCACCTGCTGCATTTTGTCTCCGGGGAGCCGCTGAGTTACTCTTTCATCAGCTGGGTAAGCTTTGCTGTCTCTGCCTAACTGTGGAGTAGACACACTATGAAGAATCTTCGGATGACTTTGTGAATACAATTAAGTGGTTTCAGACAAAACCAAGCACTTTTCTGAGTCTGATTTCTTTAAATTATGAGTTTATTGTCTTTTTTTCTGAGTGGTTTGGGTTGGCAGCAAGACAAGGAGTGAGAGGATGGCTATTGGGGAGTGTGTTTCACTCAAAATATATTGGAGGTATAAAAAGAGAGAAACAGATAAGATGTGGACTATTTCTGCTCAGAAAAAATCTTGGAACTAGAAAAATAAAAAAGGCGTCACTTCAAACAACATGCTTACAGGGACATTGGACTCAGCGAGATAGTGGGTAGGTCTGCTGATCAATGCTGAAAATGTCATCTGTGTTAAAACATCAATTAGTCCAAAACAGCGATGGTGGGTGAACACTGGATGGCTCTGAGCAGAGGGTCTGTCTGCCAAATTCAAAGGCTAAGACGTCTTCACATAACTCCATTGCCATACACACCTGCTCAGGCCCCTGTCAGAGACATGTTTTCATCCACACAACTTTTTTTCAGAGAGTGAGAGGAAGAGGGAGAGAGAGAGAGAAACATTGATCAGTTGCCTCCTGTCCGCGTCCTGACCGGGGATCGAATCCACAACCTAGGTATGTGCCCTGACTGGGAATTTAACCTGCAACCTTTTTGGTGCACTGGACAATGCTCCAACCAACCGAGTTACCCAGCCGGGGCCAGGCAACTTTTGAGATTGAAGTTTTGAATCAAGATTTCAGTAAAAAAATGGACTAGCAAACCATGTTATTTGCCCAGGATCTTAGAGAAAAATACCATGTTATGATGTAAAAGTTATAACCCTTGAACCAGCCATTTATTAGGCAAAAATAAAATCTCAATAAATTCCCAAAGTAGAAAGTATATAAGTAAGGTTTTCTGTCATATAAATATATTATCAAAATTTATAAAGGGTAAAATCATCATGAGTCTCATGCAAATTTAAAATGAACACGTCAGAAATTTTATTTATATCATTAACCAGTGAGGGAACCAAAAAGAGGTTAAATATAATGAGTTCAAAATATAATTCAGCACACACATACACACACACACACACAGAGGTAATTAGAATTGTTGAGATAATTTTACAAATAGGTGTAAAATTAGTCAATATCCACAGGGCAATAATTAGTTGCAACACCACTGGACACAATACATTTGCACTTCGTGGTCAAGAGTCCCTCATACTTCCATGCAGTTTCTTCAATTTGCAGAGCCCACAGCTCAGAAACGACAAGACAGAGATAACCTGAAAAGATATGCTACCAAGGACACCCAATAATCTCTGCCCATTTCAAATTTTTCAAAAAATTGTGTGAGTGTGTGTGTGTGTAATTTTTTATTGGATTTATGTATGCATGGAAGAAATCTACTTACTGGTTTAACAGGAAACAACACAGCAATATTTTTTACTAATTTTGGTTTTACACATGTAAATATAAAGAAATCCAGTTCACATAAGTAAGTAGGTAGTGAGTGAAGGGTTGTTGAGGCAGTGACACTCGGTTCTTTGGGCTTCTGAGTTATATGCCAAATATCACAGAATGGTCAATAACCAAAATTACTTTGAATGATCCAGCAGATGATAATTAGGTCTTCTTTTAATTTAATTGAGAGAAAATTAGAAGTGACCTGACTTGCTGTTATCATTAGCGTCGTTTACTTGCTCCACAAAGATATTTTAAACAGTTCCTACGTCCCAGAGCAACGCATCGCCACGACGCGGGGAAGAGCGCGCTTTCTGTAGAGGGCAAGGGCAGCTGGGAAGCCGAAGGAGGCAGGGAGAGCAGGCATACTCACCCGCAGCGTTATTTTTCTTTCTCTCTTTCTTTTTAAAGATTTTTTATTGATTTCTTTTTTTTGAGAGAGAGAGAGAGGAAGGGAGAGAGAGAGGGAGGGAGGAACATCAGTGTGGGAGTGGAACATGGATCAGCTGCCTCCTGCACTCCCCCCACCGGGGACTGAGCCTGCGACACGGTCCGTGCCCGACCAGGAACCCAGGAATCGAACTGGCAACCTTTCCCGCAGGAGCGTCGCCCACCAACTGAGCCACACCGGCCAGGGGGTGTTATTTTGCTTGATACTTCCTGTAGTAGTATTTAAAAAAAAAAAAAATTAAAGGCAACCAAAGGATGAGTGAATAAATAGATGTCAGAGGCAGATTTACTGTAAAACTAACAAAGCTCAAGTTTCAGGGCCCTTTGCTACATTGGCCGTGCTCCAGGGCCTGCATGGACACCCCAGGGAAGTATCCACGTGAGCACAGGTTTCTCGAATGGGCCCCTAACCGGCAGCTCATAAGGTCACATGTAATAAAATGTGCAAAAGTAAGATGGCAATGAATTAATACCTTTTTTCACTCTTATTTGCCGTCAATCGCATTCTCTCCTCCGAAGGGTAAGCTGGGGTGGCTGCAGGCCCCTGGGGATCCCGTGCAGGGGCAGCTCAGTGGGGGACAGAGTTAGCTTTCACTTAGTGGGGTAAATCTGCGTGGTTTCCAGGCCCTCTCCTGTGCTGTTAAGTCACCCCTCATTATTGTTGTGTGAGAAGGCGCCTAGGAATGTCCCGGGACAGTCTACTCACGCGGCATCAGGGTTCGAAGGTGGGAGGCCAGAAAGAAGAATAAGCCCCGCAGCGCCCAGCTGGGGGTGACGGAGGAGAAACACGTTTTGCTGTGTCTGGGTCCAGAAGCTACTCCGTGCAGAATTCCTCCCGCCGGCAGGTGAAGCTGCGTGCCGGAGACCGTCGGGCCTGTCAAACAGAAGCTCACGTGAGAGTCTGCGGGGTCTCCTCCGCGCCCGCAAGTTTGGAATTGTTTGTTTAAGTAGATTTTTAATTATTAAAATTAAACTCTGACTAGCAGTGGTGAGCGGAGAGTTGTTTCTTGACTTGTTTTTTGTGTGTTTTTTAACTTAGTGTGACTTTAAGGATCGCAGGATTTATCCCAGGTTTCACCCAGTGTGAGGAGAGGCCGACTGTGGCCGTGGCAGAGGCGGCCGTGGCAGAGGCGGCCGTGGCAGAGGCGGCCGTGGCAGAGGCGGCCGTGGCAGAGCAACGTGGTCACAGGGCTGCCGTTACGTTCCTCTGCCTTGATGCTCTGAAGAGAGGCTATGAGGGAACGTTATGTGAACTGGACACTTAATTTCATAGATAAGTAAATTTAGAAACATTTCGAGAGACTAATACTGGGTGGCCGAACCTTCACTTTCCCAGATAAAACATTTTTAAGCCCCACCATCTAAAACCACAAACATTTCTAAGAGGAAGAAAAACTCTGTACCAAGGAAGTATGAAAAGATGTAATAATACATTACCAGAGTTTTTGAAGACCTTGAATTTAATCCATTGCACTCGGTTACTATTTGCCTCCCTGTTTCCGCGCGGATGCGTGGACCCGGCAGCACCCCGCCCCCGCCGCTCCCGTGGCATTCCCCACGCCGGGCGCCGAGGGGAAACGCGTTTCAAAGCTGACTGACTTAAGAAAAACTAACTGGACACGAACCACAAACTGCGGCCCGGTCTAGTTAAATCTCTTCCATTTTCTCACATAATAAACCAAACACAGGATTCCAGCGCTGCTCTCTTAAGAGCCTCTTCCCGGAATCGTCCATAAACACCCCGTTTTCCCGGACCCGCGGTGCGGGCGGGGCGGGGCCTCCCGGGGGTCAGCTGGCGGGGGCCACGGCCACGGCCACGGCCACGTGCGCCGCCCCGGTGCTCGGCCGGCAGAGGGCTGGGCCAAGGGCCCGGACCAGGACCACGGGGTCTTCAGGCGAGGACAGGCCCCCTTGTATCACTGGCCACCAGACGTGTCCCGGGCCCGCTGTCCCACGTCCCGCAGCCACGCACCTGCCGGGCCCGCGCCTGCCCCGTCCCGCGGCCCAGGTGCGCCCTCCCTCCCGCAGGCCGGCGCCTCCACGGGCCGCGCGGGCTTCCCTCCAGCCCCCCTGGGCCCGAACTGGGCTTCCTCAGGACGCCAGGCCCCCCCGGACCCCCGGGGACGCGCAGAGGCCGGTCTCGGGGTCGCCACGGGGGGCCGGCCAGAGGGCGCACACCCTGCCTCTGACCCGGCAGCGCGCGGCCAGCGCGCCCGCACCGTCCACGGGGGCGCCGTGGGCTCCGGCCTCCGCCGCGCGCGCCTCGGGATGCAGGGCGCGGCCTCGCGGATGACCAAGGACCAGCGCGAGGGGCTGGCCCGTGGCCCAGCCTCACCCCGCAGAGCCTCCCCGCGTCCAGCCCCAGGCCGGGTGAGGCTGGGGTGAGGCTGGGCCTGGGGCTGGGGCTGGGCCTGGGGCTGGGCCTGGGGCTGGGGCTGGGGCTGGGCCTGGGCCTGGGGCTGGGCCTGGGGCTGGGGCTGGGGCTGGGCCTGGGGCTGGGCCTGGGGCTGGGGCTGGGCCTGGGGCTGGGCCTGGGGCTGGGCCTGGGGCTGGGCCTGGGCCTGGGGCTGGGCCTGGGCCTGGGGCTGGGCCTGGGGCTGGGGCTGGGCCTGGGGCTGGGGCTGGGGCTGGGCCTGGGGCTGGGCCTGGGGCTGGGGCTGGGCCTGGGGCTGGGTCTGGGGCTGGGTCTGGGCCTGGGCCTGGGGCTGGGCCTGGGCCTGGGCCTGGGGCTGGGGCTGGGCCTGGGGCTGGGCCTGGGGCTGGGCCTGGGCCTGGGCCTGGGGCTGGGCCTGGGCCTGGGGCTGGGCCTGGGCCTGGGGCTGGGGCTGGGGCTGGGCCTGGGGCTGGGGCTGGGGCTGGGCCTGGGGCTGGGCCTGAGGCTGAGGCTGAGGCTGAGGCTGAGGCTGGGCCTGGGGCTGGGCCTGGGGCTGGGCCTGAGGCTGAGGCTGAGGCTGAGGCTGGGCCTGGGCCTGGGGCTGGGGCTGGGCCTGGGCCTGGGGCTGGGGCTGGGCCTGGGCCTGGGGCTGGGCCTGGGCCTGGGCCTGGGGCTGGGGCTGGGGCTGGGGCTGGGCCTGGGGCTGCCGTGACGTCCCGCCTGCGCCCTTCCGTCTCCACCAAACCCACGCCGGCCCCGCGCGGAGGTGCCTCGCGAGGGGCTCCCTGGGTCCCGCGCGCCCGCCCGGGGCCTGGCCGTGCCCAGGAGCCTGGTGCCGCCGGCGGGCCCCCCGAGACCCCGACACGGCGCGAGTGGCTCAGGGTGGAGCGCAGGCCACGGGGTGACCCGCGTCGCAGGCCCGCCCGCCCCGGCCCGGGGCCCCTCCTACTGAACAGGCCCGAGGGCGGGGTCGCCCCGCAGCCGCCGGGCGGGGGCGCGTTCCGCAGAGGCGGCGGCCGGCCTCGCCCAGAGCGCCGGCTTCTTCCCGAGCGGGCACCGGGCGGGGGCTGGGCCGGGACTCCCGAGGGTTCCCCGAGCAGCCCTGGAGATGCAGAATCCGGGCCCAGCCCGCGGACTCCGAAACTCGGCGCCCGGGGTTGCGGCGCGTGCCGCCGGCCCGGAGCAGGCCTCGCGGGGCGTGTCCGTGAGGCCGGAGGGCGCACAGCTCGGACTGCGCGGCCCTGCGGCCTGGGCGCCAAGCAGCCGCGGGCAGTGTGCCGAGGGTCGGACGGACGCAGCCGTGTTCCGATGAAACCGTACTTGTGGACCCTGAAAACAATTTCATGCAATGTTCATGTGCCATGAAATCTCTTAATGTTGCCAACCACTGAAAAGTGTGAGAGTGTTGCAGGTGGAAAAGTGAAAATAGCAGGAAGGTGGAAATTCCTGAGAAAGCCAGCCGGAGGGGCCCTGGTGGCACTGACTGTGAGGCAGACCCCCGGGCCTGTCAGGTGGCACAGACCTGGGACCAAGGTTCCTTCCCAGGCCGGTGAGAAGACAGCGACACCCCTGGGTTGGGTCTGGGCACTGGCGACCCTCACACCGTCTTCACAGTGTTCCAGGGGCTGTCCTCGCCTGGTGGCCTCCTTCCAGAGCCTGAGAAGTGAGCTCCACACTCCTGACCTTGCCCTGTCATCCCGTCACAGCGCACGCCACAGTGTAAGCATTTCCCCTGCTCAGTCCAGGCCCCACCTGCACTCGGCTGTGCCCTTCAGTGGGATCTTCACCGTCGCCCCCTTCCACAAAGTAGGTGACCATTTCTGGCCATCCAGGACAGGAGATGAAACATGCTACCAGGGAAAGTGGCCAGTGTTTGCCTCTAGAAATCAGGAGTGAGAGACAGAAAGGAGCGGGGTGGCCTTTCTGGTTCGGCACTTTCCTGTTTCCCTGAACAGAATCTGATGCAAAACGCAAAATTCAAATGCACACATTTTATCACCATTCGATCACATTTATTATCACAGGAACTCCAACAGGTGACTAACGCCTTTTCCATTCAAAGATAAACGCACCGAGGCTCCGTGGAGCTGAGGAATTTCCCCAGCGCCCCGCAGCCAGGCAGTGGGCGAGCAAAGCTGACGGCGTTTTCCGATGAGCAGGAGCCGGTGAGCAGCCCCAACGCGCCCTGACGAAGGGGTGGGAAAAGCGCCCTCTCCAGAAGGCAGCCCTGCATAAGGGATGCCCCTGAACACCCCCAGAAAGGGACCCCATGTGGGTCACATGTCAGTGGTCACTTCTGTGTGACTTTTTTTACAAAATTAATTTTTCCTTAATAAGACAAGTTCCCAGAACAAGGCTTCCCTTCTCTTTCAGTTATCACTGCTGAGACCCTTTCCTCCCGTGGAGACAGCAGCCCGGGTTGAAAGCTATAACCCTTCTATCCCGTGAGTGCCAACGATGACTTTCCCTAGCCCGGTCCTTTGAGACAAATGCTGTGAAGTGACAGGTTGTCCTGTCTCTTCCCCTTCCCCCAGCGCAGTCTCCGCAGTCACTCTGGGTGGATTCTGCCTCCTGCTTGGGCCGAAGTCAAGCTGAGCTCTTCCCAGTGCCCTCCGGACACAAGAGGTGAGGGGGCAGCGGCAGGCAGTGTCGTGGAATATTATCTTGGTTGGAGTCCTCAGAGGTGTCCAAAGGCTGTCTCTCACCTGGAGGGTTTTCAGATGAACATGTGGTCAACTGTGGAAACCTCCAGTAAAAGCTGAGGGAGAAATCAAACTCAGAACAACTGGCAAACATTTCTCAAAGACTGGCGTCGGGCACAGAAACCAGGCGGGCAATCTCGGGTTCAGGAGGTTTATCATCCCGCCTCCCTCAGCAGGGGCCAAACTGGGGGAACCCTGTCCGATATTTAACTAGAACTCATTACCCGAATTCTCAGCCTCTCTCTGTGCTCCGTGTCCTGACTCTGCAACCCGATACTTGTGTGTGCCCCGTCAGGGAAATTCTGCCAAAGTTGCGCTTCTTCTTGCCCTTTTCTTCTCTTTGGCACCAGATAGTGTCTGTCAATTCTAATGCGCCTCTAATCTAAAACTACAACAAAGGCTGCCCTGGGCTGATGCTCCTGACCCTGACCCACGAGTGGGCACAGCCCGCCCTCCCGGCGCTCCCCGTGACCGGCCCTGGGGCAGTTCCCCTGGAGAAGGGTGGCCGGGTGGCAGCTCTGAGCCCTGCTCCTCCCGCACCGGCCTCCTTACGCACTGGCACAACCAGCTGCCTTCACATGTTCTGCTTCAGAGTTTCTCCAAAAGGTTGTGAGTTGAATCTTTGCTTAGGCATTTTCCTTGCAGTTCAGGGACAGAGAAAGAGACAGATGGAGGACACTGGCCCCGGGTCGTGCCGGGGCCTCAGCCAGGCGTCCTGCTGGCTGGCAAGAGGGATGATAGATGGCACCCCTTCCCACGTGTACAGGGGAGGTTCCCTTTGCCTGATTCCATCCAGTTAGCAAAACAGGGGGAGCTGCCAAGACAAACAGCTGAAGTACGAAAGTTAACAGCTAGCGACCACTGCGGTGTGAAAGGGACCCATGAAATGAGACATCAAGGATGCTGCTTGGAATAACTTGAATGTCGAACATTCTTTCCCAGAGAAAGGAAGGACACCAGCACAGCGGTGGTGTGGGGGCGCGGGCCGGGCGGGCACACGCACATCCCGGGGGCCGGGAGGAGGTCGCGCTTCTGGTGCCCAGACCCCAGGCAGCACGCTGGGAGGTCGGGAGGCAGGGCCCGCCTCTTGCCTATCTCCTGCCAACACTCCCTTCCACCTCCCTGCCCCCATCCAAGAAATAGCTATGAATAGGTCATATCAAAAGGGCCCTGTAGTTTATAATTGTTTTCGTCTGGCTGAGGCAAATGCAGCCGTAAAAGTCTGCTGCATGATTGCTGGGCCGCGAGGCAGGTTTCCAGCAGCTGCGTGGAGCACATGGGGAGCTGACAGGCGGGCGCGGGATGGTTTATGGCCTTTAATGCCGGTGCTGACATGGAGGATTGGGGCAAGATTTATTCTAGGCCCAGGCCATCCCTGCACACTGAAAGCCAGTCATTACAAGCCAGCTGACAACTGGAATGCACTAATCACTTGAAGGAATATTTATTTGGTTTTTAAGTTTTTGGATGAATCTGGTTTTCAGAAAGGGGGAGACCTGCTGGGAAGTCAGACTCTGCCATTATTGCATCCAAACCATGGTGCGTTTGCTGGCCAATTATGTAACCCTATATGGGAAACGTAATCAGAAAGGAGGAGAAGCCCTGAGACTCGAAGGCTCATTAAGACAGGCCTCACCCCCGGACCCCCATTTGCGGTCACTACACACCCTCACTATCCCAGACCGACCAGAGGAACTCCATGCTGTAAAATCTGATCAGCTGAGTCCTGGCCCCGACAGTGAACCTGCTGTGGTGGCTGTGTGTCCTGGAACACTTTCCTTCTGGTCATGCTACTCAATTTCAGGTGATAAACAGAACAGCAAAAATAGAGCTAGACATTTTTATTCAGCCCAGCGTCAGCCTGAAGATTTCATTAAGCTTCTATAGACACATCTTCTTTTTACAATAAAACCATCCCAAATGTTACCATTTCTGCTCTCGAGCAAGTCGCGCCTTGGAATGAACGACATTTACTTGTGACATTTTAAACGGTTCTCACTTCATCCAGGTAAGTAGAGGAAGTTGGACACAAGTGACTGATGTGCCACTATTTCTATAAAATATCGCGAACACCCCCTGCACTTACACATCTCGTTGTTCTTTCCTTTCCGAAACTCCAAGCGGGCGTTTTCCTCTGATAACTTTTCTCCTCAGCAAAATCCATTATCTTCCAAGTGCACGAGAAACAACAGGCCCGTCTGAGTTATGGCCAGTCCCCTTCAGGGTGGCCGTCGTGGACCACCTCGCCCGTCACTCGCCCACGAGGTGGCCAGGGCACACAAGCGGTGTCTGCATGGGCAGTGCCCCCGGTATGAAACCTCAGGGCTAAGTGCTTATGTCGGCACATTTCTCAGTCTATGTCGTCTTCCAACAAAGTAATTCATGCTTTAGATGCACGTAAACCATGACCGTAGCGGTGCCCTCGCTGTCTCTTCTGCACGATTAATTCTAAGCTAAGTGAAAGCAGATACGCGCTGTGACTGGAGCGCTGGGAGGACCTGCTGCGCCGGGGAGAAGCGGCGCCAGCGCTTTAGGGAGGACCGGGTCCTCGCACCCCATGTCCCCCGGTTAGCCTGCTGTTCCCAGCGGCTGTCGGGATCTCGGGAGTCCTCTCCTTACCCACCTGTCCCCAGCCCCCTCAGCAACGTCTACTCACAGGTTCTAGATTTGGTTCCATTTGTGTTTAGCAAACTTCAAGATGCGAGGTTTCAAAAAAAGAAAGAAATCTTATTGCTATGTCTCCCCGCAGGATGGTCCCGGGCAAGGGGTTCACTCTGGTTCTCTTATCTCAGCACCTTTTCTGACAAGTTGGTAAGCAAAACATTTTCCTTTTTGAAAATGAGTTAAGCAGACAATTTATTTCTAAGCTCTTCAAAGATTATTACAAACACAAAGTATCCTTTTAAAAATTAAATTAAATCAAAGACACATCAAAGTAAAACACAACCATAAGAACTCATTGGGGTTGTAAGATTTTCACGAGGCTTTGTTTTCAATCACTTGTAATGCTCTGTAAGTCACATTTTAAACATTTTTAAAGACATGAAAAAATGTAGCATTTTTAAAAGTACTATAAAGTAGAGGAACTTAAGAAGACAAAGATCACATCTACTTCATACACAGAATGGGGCCACCTAACAACACACTACTCTCCCCAAACCAGTTTGCTGAGAAACAGCCTCCATGTTTAGTATAAAAATAGAACGATCTTCTCACTTAGAAAAATCAAGACATCATTTGCTTAATGAAGCCTGTTCTTCCCCCAGTTTTACACTGGCTTATCTTCATTTAGAAATTGTAAATTCACAAGAAAAAAATTTTGTCATGGTGTAAAAATCTTAGGAACAACAAATTACAAATATTCACTTTTTTAATAAACAATGTTTTCCCTCCCAAAATATAAACATCCAGTAAATAAAACATACATAATATTCAAAATATAGAAAAACTAGTAATTTATTTATGAAAGAGGTACAGTTTTATATATTTGATGGTGAGGTTTTTGTTTGTCTTAAATATAAAGCTCTTCAAACAAACCAGGCCAGTATTATTCAAAAGGCTACTCCTTCACCCAGTTTCCTTATTTGAGTTGAAACACATCAATTTCTGTAGAATTCTGGCTATAGGACCAGGTCACAAGAACAATCTGAAATACCTAAAAGTCATTTGGCCCTGACGGGTGTGGCTCAGTTGCTTGAGTATTGTCCCGTGAGTCTGAGGGTTAAGGGTTGGATTCGGGGTCAGGGTTGATGCCCGGGGTGCAGGTTCGATCCCCAGTGCCAGGCAAGCAGGGGTGGCCCATGGATGATGGATGTTTCGCTCTCTCATCCATGTTTTACTCTCTTTCCCTCTCCCTTCCTCTCTCTCTAAAAAAATCAATAAAACATTTTTAAAAAAATAAAATAAAAGTCATTTGGTTAGAGGACATTTCCTGGAGCCAGGAAGGCAGTCAGTCATCACTCTGCCCTGAAGGCATTCCTTAGCGCACTCCCCTCCTGCAGTCTCAGGACTGGCACAGGGCCTGGGCTGCCCTAGGGGCACTTCCCTGGCGCTGCAACCTGCGGGCATCTCACTGGCAGGTGGGTATTCTGCAGGCGCTGCAGCTGCCTGAGACCTGGGCCCTCTCCACCGGCCTCCAGCTTGAGCTGCTCTTCCAGGGCTGCAGGGTGTTCACATGGCCCCAGAAGAGGTGGCCAAGGCTCGGGGCTCTGGGGGCTGCTGAGCCAGGCTGCCCCAACCGGGAGGCGGCAATCAAACATTTCCAAGATGGTCTTTAAAGAGAATGAATGAGGCAAAAAGAAACCCATTTTGTTCTGCAGTCAAGGCTGTGGGCCTCCAAAGCCACGGGCAGAGGGCTGGGCAGTGGCTGCAGCAGCCCCCTGCCCTCTGTCCAAGGCCTGCATCTCGCTGCGCGTCCCTCCCCGTCCCCCCGTGTCCTGCACGCTGCTCTGGGCCTGGGAGGCTCCGGTGGGCCGCCCTCCGCTGACTTCCAGCTGCTGTGGCAACGCCAGGCCAGCTCAGAGTATCTGTCCCCCAGCAGCCTTCCAGAGGAGCTGCTCTGACCAGCCATGCCCCTGGACCTGCAGTCACAGCTCTTCTCAGGGGCCCTGTCGCCAGGACCCCCCTCCCCAAGCTGAGAGTGCTCGTAGCCTTTGCTGTTTCTATTACTTGTCATCTCCCTTTACCCTGATTTCAACTTTGCAAATAGACTCCTCAATAAACGCTCCTTAAGATATTATCATTTGAAGATGACTTATGTTTTCCGTGGAGACCCTGACGGATCTGGGGCCTGGAGAGAGGCTGTGGCCAGGTGCTGAATGGAGCCACCGCTGTGTACGGCCTTGTCGGAGGCTGTCTGTGCCCACAAAGAACGGACCTGTGCTGCCCTCCCGTGCGGCCCGCCGCCACCTGCACACCTGAGGGCTTCCCTGGCACGCTCTGGCCCGTCCTGGGCGCCCCCTCGCACTATCCTTGTCTCGCTCCCCCCTGAACATGCTGCCTGCCGGCCCGGCACAGGACGAAGGCCGGCCGGCACTGATCGGTCCCAAGCGGGTCCTGTTGACTATATACCGCTCACGAGTGAACTGCTTGGTGACTCTTCAAAACGGGAACACATCATCAGCACCCAGATCAAGGGAAAGATGTCGCCCACCAAGATCCCCAAAGGCCACAGAGGTAGGCTTTGTACTTTTAATATGAGAAATCTGTTTTTCCTATTTTTGAAACTTAGGTAAATAGAATCATAGAGCATGTGCTTTTTTGGGTCTAGCTTTTGGGGGGGTGTCCTACATGATGTTTTTGAGATTCATCTATGTTGTTGCGATGTTCATGTTCATTGCTGTATAGCTTTCCATTTCATAAACATCATGCTGTGTTGATCCAGTCTATCCTAGGAGAACATTTGGCTTGTTTCCACTTTGGGGACTGTTAAAAACTGGGCTGCCCTGAGCACACTCACACGTCCGTTACTGAACACTTCGCATGCATTTGTGCCAGGGTTTGTACTACCTTCCTGCCACCCCTTCTAACTCCTGTCTCCTAACTCGCGCTGTTCAGGGCAGACAGAAAAAGGAGGGAGCTGAGGTCTGAGAAGAGAAGGGGAGGAAAGGCGCACAGCACAGGGCTGTAGATTCCAGCGTGCGCCTGAGGTGGACCGAGGCTGCGGGGCGGTTCCTCCGCTCCTCACACCGGGCACAGCTTTGCGTGCTGGGGTGGGGCACGAGGAGGGGTCTCCATACCAAGTGCGCCCAGAAGAAAATGCCCCTCATTGCATCGGCTGACACAGAGGACGGGAAAGGCACGGGCATCTTACTGAAATGGATGGGGAGGAAGATCGTGAAAACCTCCATCCAACAAGGAACGATAAGCGGGAAATAACTGTGACGTTCCCTTGACTACCAATTTAAGATGCATTAAATGCTGCTGATAGCCTCTCTACGTGGTGTGTTAGCTCTGCTTTTTCATTTTATAGTGTAGACAACTTAATAAGGAATATCACCAATGTATTCAGTTCTAACTCTCTGCACTGGTTTCCTGGGGCTGCCTTAACTAATTATGTCAACCCAAGTGGCTCAGAAAACACACACTTATTCTCTCACAGCTCTGGACGCTTCAGGGCTGCAGGGCTGCGCCCTCCGGGAGGCCCTGAGGGAGGATCCCTCTGTGTCGCCCTCTGGCTTCAGGGGTTGCTGCAGTCCTTGGTGCTCCTTGGCTTATAGATGCGTCACTCTGGCCTCTGCCTCCACCTTCACGTGGCTTTCTGCCTGCATCTGTCCATGGCCAAATTTCTCCTTTGTATAAGGACATCAGTCATATTGGATTAGGGCCTGTGCTACTCTAGGATGACCTCACTTTGATTTGCATATGCAAAGACCCTATTTCCAAATTAGGTCACAGTCTCAGCTTCCAAGTGGGCATAAGGTTGGGGAAACACTCTTCAACCAGTATACCCCCTACTTGACTTTTTAAAAAAATATATCTCTATCCAGAGAGAAGAAGGGAGAGGGAGAGAGAAATAGAAACATCAGTGATGAGAGAGTTGTCATTGATCGGCTGGCCCCCGCACACCCCCAACTGGGGATCGAGCCCACAACCTGGGCATGTATCCTGACCAGGAATGGAACCACCATCTCCTGGATGCTAGGTCCATGCTCAACCGCTGAGCTCCGCCCAGCCGGCCCCCCTCCCTGCTTTTCCCTCCATACCCTTAAGGTTAAGCATGCTTTTCTTCTGCACGTGGATGGTCAGCACTGTAATTCTTGCTATCGTGTAGGGAACCCAGATATGTATAGTGAACCATGAGCTGGAATAAGAATGTGAGTTGGGAGTAGAGAAGAGGCTCTTGACCTTTCTAAGATACATGTAACCCCAGTGTCATAACTAGGAGGCTGGAGAACTGGAGGGGGCTGAAAAGACAGTTTCTGGTGATGCTGGCCAAGGTTTTAGAGCACAGTGAACCCGCTTGCGTGAACCTGGACTGCAGAGTGCCCAGAAAAGGGGAGAACGCAGTCTAATCTTAAGTAGGAAGAAAAGTGCACTTTAGGGGCTAACCGACGCCTGCCAGCAGCCTGGTTCCAGGCAGCCCCGCACTCAGCGTCCAGGAGAGCAGAACTTCCATGATACACAAACACAGATAAAAGTTGTGTACGACTTTTGGCTTTAATCTGTGATGCAAAGTTTACTTCTTCCATAAATTTCTCTTCTTTGTCAGGGTGCTCCAAGCATAGCCTGCAGGTGGGAAGTGCGAGAAGCCACCCTAGTCCAGAGTGACATTCCCAGTGTTGCTGAGCAGGACCAAGCCAGGCCAAGGCAACAGCTGGAAAACCTCTGGAGAGCTGCAGAGGGCCTGGCTAGCATGAGGCCTCCCCACTGCCAGGGCTGCCCCTCGAAGCTCCCTGTCAGCGTGACCTCACTCACAGGAACTGGCCTGGCTCGAGATATTAGTGTAACTCTCCTGATTAACTGTGATGCAAATGGACTTTAGGTTTCAGGTGGCTGATGAATAATAGCCAAAAAGGAGAAAATTAGAGAGTCTCAGTCTGTCACACACATTTGTTCCATAAAAAGGCAACTCAGACCGTTCAGTCCAAAGGAAATACAACTGGGCTCTCAGAGATGCCAAGTTCGCCGTAATTGTGAATGATTGCTTTTTCACATTCAGTGCCTGACTAAGGAGTTGAAGAAATTCCGAAGGTTCTTAGCTCTCTGCATACCAACTATGGATACTGATAAAATTCACACTGCAATTCAGTTCAGGGCAGGTATATTTTCATAAAATGGTTCTTTTAAAAACAGAAACTGAAAAGTGGTGGTCAGGTTAGGCCTAAGATTTGATTATGGCTACTCCTTAGAAACTCTTTTTTTTTTTTTTTTTTTTTGTAGAACTTATTGGGGTGTCAATGGTTCACAACACCATACAAGTTTCAAGTGTACAACTCAACAAAACATCTGCACACTGCATCGTGTACCCATCACCCCAAGCAAAGTCTCCTTCTATCACCATTTATCCCCCTTTGCCCACCTACCCCTATCCCCCCATCATCTGTGTCTATGTGTATATGTATGTGTGTGTGTGTATGTGCATATGTGTGTGTATATATATATATACACACATATTTATATATATTGCTTCATCCCTTCACCTTTTCCCACCCAGCACCCCAACCCCTGCTCCCCTCTGAGACCTGTCAGTCTGTTTTCTGTATCTATGAGTCTGTTTCTATTTTGTTGATTAAATTATTTTGTTCATTAGATTCCACATATAAGTGAGATCATATGGTATTTGTCTTCCTCTGACTGACTTATTTCACTTAGCATAATCCTCTCCAGGTCCTTCCATGCTGTCCCAAAGGATAAAAGATCCTTTATTACAGCTGCATAGTATCCATGGTGTGAATGTCCCACAGCTTTTTATCCACTCACCTACTGATGGGCACTTGGGCTGTATCCAGATCTTAGCTATTGTAAATTGTGCTGCTATGAAGGTAGGGGTGCATATATTCTTTTAAATTAGTCTTTCGGGTTTCTTCGGACATATTCTCAGAAGTGGGATCGCTGGCTCATAAGGCAGTTCCATTTTTAATTTTTTGAGGAAACTCCATATTGCTTTCCACAGTGGCTCCACCAATCTGCCTTCCCACCAGCAGTGCACAGGGCTCCCTCTTCTCCACCTCCTTGCAAGGACTTGCTGTGTGTCGATTTATTGATGATAGACATTCTGACAGGTGTGAGGTGATGCCTCATTGTGGTTTTAATTTGCATCTCTGATGATTAGTGACGTTGAGCATCTTTTCATATGTCTCTTGGCCATCTGCATGTCCTCTTTGGAGAAGTGTCTATTCAGGTCCTTTGCCCATTTTTAATTGGAGTGCTTGTTTTCTTGATGTTGAGTTGTATAAGTTCTTTATATATTTTGGATATTAACCCCTTATCAGATGTATCATTGGTGAATATGTTCTCCCATTTCGTGGGTTGTCTTTTCATTTTGTTGATTGTTTCTTTTGCTGTGCAAAGCTTTATAGTTTGATGTAGTTCCATTTGTGTGTTTTTTCCCTTTGTTTCCCTGGTCCAAAGAGATATACTAGCAGAAATATTGCTATGAGAAATGTCTAAAATTTTAGTGCCTATGTTTTCTAGGATTTTTATGATTTCATGAGTTACATTTAAGTCTTTGATACATTTTGAGTTTATTCTTGTGTATGGTGTAAGTTAGTAGTCTAGTATCTTTTTTTTTTTTTTTGCATGTATCTGTCCAATTTTCCCAGCACCATTTATTGAAGAGATTATCTTTATCCCATTGCATGTTTTTACCTCCTTTGTCAAATATTAATTCACCATAAAGGAGTGAGTTTATTTCTGGGCTCTCTATTCTGTTCCATTGAGCTATATGCCTGTTCTTGTGCCAGTACCATGCTGTTTTGATTACACTGGCTTTGTAGTATAACCTCAAGATTGCTGAGGCTACTCAGGACCTTTTGTGGTTCCATTTAAATTTTTGGAATATTTGTTTAGATCCTTGAGATATGCCATTGGTATTTTAATAGGGATTACACTGAATCTATAGATTTCTTTGGGTAGTATGGACATTTTAATGATGTCACTTTTTCCAATCCATGAACATGGTATGTGCTTCCACTTATTTGTATCATGTTCAATTGCTTTCTTTAGTGTCTTATAATTTTCTAACTATAGGCCTTTTACCTCCTTGGTTAAATTTATTCCTAGGTACCTTATTTTTTTTGTTGTGATAGTAAATTGGATTGTTTTCTTAATTTCTTTTTCTGATAGTTCATTATTGGTATATAAAAGTGCCACCAAATATTAGTTTTGTATCCTGCTACTTTACCAAATTCACTTATCAGTTCTAATGGTTTTTTGGTGGAGTCTTTGGGATTTTTTATGTACAATATCATGTCATCTGCAAATGGTGACAGTTTTACTTCCTCCTTTCCAATTTGGATGCTTTTTATGTTTTCTTCTTGTCTGATTGCAGTGGCAAGGACTCCAGTGCTGTGTTGAATAAGAGTGGTGAGAGTGATCTTGTTCCTGATCTTAAGGGAAACACTTTTAGTTTTGCCCTTTGAGCATGATGTTGGCTGTGAATTTGTCATATGTGGTCTTTATTACATTGAAGTATGATCCCTCTAGTCCCACTTTGCTGAGAGTTTTTACTATAAATGGGGGCTGGATTTTATCAGATGCTTTTCCTGCATCTACTGATATGATCATGTGGTTTTTGTCCTTTATTTTATCTTTCATTTGTTTATATGATGTATCATGTCTATGGATTTGCATCCCCGGAGTAAATCCCACTTGATCATGGTGTATGGTTTTTAAAAACTGAAAACTAGTGTTCGGGTTAGGCCTAAGGTTTGACTGAAATGTGGCTGCTTTTTAGATGCTCTTAAAAGGAGGGCCTTTGAGGCAGAGGTTTTGGTGAGAATTGTCCATGTAACAGAACTGAATTACTTTATGCTTCACAAACAGTTTTTGCTCAGGTGCTGCCCTGAACCATGCCAAGACTGAGAAGCTGCTGACTTTTATTTTGACTTTTGAATATACTAACCTCTCCACCTTGGGGTTTCTTGGCTGCCAATGGGCACGTGCTGAGTGCAGGATGAAGTTCAGAAAAGGATTGCAGAAACATCAGGGAAGTAGATGTGAGAGAGAGACTCGCCAGGAGATTCAAAGTCTGTGTAAAATGCCATCCATCTGTCCTTAATTTTGTAGTGGAGTTGAATCTCCCCACAGTTAGCTTCTAAAATCAGTAGATTAGAGAGAAACAGGGTCACCTTGAACAACCCTCAGAAAGCCCTGCATTAGATGCATCTTCCAGCATTTCCTTCATTGTTGAGTGCATCAGTTGTTTGTTTGGTTGGCACCAAATGGAGTTGTTGACATAGGTTTAGAGGCCATTTCTTGTCAATCCCTAGAATCACACTCAGCTCTTGGGATGTTCATACTGTGAGAGACACACTTGGTCTTACACAAGTGAGGACACCCTCACCTTGGGTGTCTTTGGGGTATACATTCATGAGTGGGTGTTCCTGAACAGTGATTCATATTTCTTTTGGCTGGTAATACAGTTGAATTCATAGAAGTGAAATGTAATTTTAATACAACTGTATTTTAAGCATTCACTGAATGCGGAGCTGTGCGCCATTACCTGCTCTCTCGTGCTGCGTCTGTGGGTTTCATCAAAACCAACAGACCCATCCAGTGATGGTTGTTGGCTTAGAGGCTTCTTAGCAGCAGAAACACACTTAGAATTAAAACTCATGAACTGAAATAAATCATTGGTTTTGTGAGGCTCTAAATTTACAGGCTATAAACTTTAAAGATATGTTTTATGAAAGATTATGTTACTGTAAGTTGGAGACAAGCAAGAACTAAATCTACAAAATGTCATCAGTCTAAAATAATGGAACTCACCAAGTGTTAGCGGTGGGGGGCAGAGGTAGAGAGAAGGGGGGAGAGAAGGAAGGAAGGAGAGAGGGAGGGAGAGACAGAGGGAGACAGGGAGGGGGGGAGAGCAGGGAGATAGAGAGGAAGAGGGGGGGAGAGAGAAGAGAGGGACGGAGAGAGGTATAGATACTAATTTTTGTTACTAGATACTGGGTTATAAAATAAACTCAAACATAATTTATTTTTAATAAAGATTATTTTCATGAATCAAATAAATAATAAATTCTGATCAATGGAGGAAGTTCGGCAAATTATTTTGGCAAACTAAAATGAAAAGAATAGAAGACGTAGTGATAACCAGAGTCATTTATTTAAAAATATTGCCATCTTAAAGCAAACTATTATTAAATTATGTATGTTTTCAAACAAATTCCTCACCAAAACCAATGGAAAGCTTTGGCAAGGTCGGGATCTCCACCGAATTCTCTGCCCCAGGGGCCTCGGGAGAACCAGGCACTGGAGAGGACGTGTCCTCAGCCGTCGTGGGCGCCTCGTCTTCTGTCTCCAGCCACACTCGGCTCTCCCTCTTTCTGTCCTGGAGTGAACAACAGTAGGAAGCGCATTGGAGCTGACAAAATTTGTCTCAAAAGCCAGTCAGAAAAGCATGTGAGATTCAACAACTGACCTATACAGATAAGAAAAAGATAATTAAAAATTCTTTCTTGAATCTATATTATTGGAGTTTTGTTCTGGAGAGAGAAGGCAAAAAATGAGCTTTGTGTCCTTGGTGAAAAAAATGGAGAAAGCCAGACCCCAAGGCCTCTCCCAACCCTGGGGGCAGCTCACTGCAGGTCCCAGGGTTTCACCCAGCCCGGAGACAGCTCACTGCAGGTCCCAGGGCTTCACCCAGCCCGGAGGCAGCTCACTGCAGGTCCCAGGGCCTTACCCAGCCCAGGGGCAGCCCATTGCAGGTCCCAGGGCTTCACCCAGCCCGGGGGCAACTCACTGCAGGTCCCAGGGCTTCACCCAGCCCAGGGGCAACCCACTGCGGGTCCCAGGGCCTCACCCAGCCCAGGGGCAGCCCACTGCAGGTCCCAGGGCCTCACCCAGCCCAGGGGCAACTCACTGCAGGTCCCAGGGCCTCATCCAGCCCAGGGGCAGCCCACTGCATGTTCCAGGGTTTCACCCAACCCAGGGGCAGCCCACTGCAGGTCCCAGGGCCTCACCCAGCCCAGGGGCAACTCACTGCAGGTCCCAGGGCCTCACCCAGCCCGGGGGCAGCCCACTGCAGGTCCCAGGGCCTCACCCAGCCCGGGGGCAGCCCACTGCAGGGAGACCTCTGTCTCCTTGGAAGACTGATCCTTCCAGGGTGGCCTAAACAGGAGGCAGGGCTTGCTCCTGGGCTGAGGCTGGCCTTGAAGCTGAATTCGTGAAGGACTGTGCTCACCTCGTTATTGCTCTATAGACAAGGAAACAAAATGCATTTCCCCAGCAACTGAACATTTGGGAGCGAATCTATTTGTCATAGAAAGATTAACACAAGTGTTCTTAGCTTGTCAGAGATACTCAACCAGCTGTTTGTGCTCCATCATGGAGTCAGTCATCCCCTTAAGATCACCATAATCTTACCACACTCACACTCTTGCGCACACGTTCGCACATGCACACACGCTTTACACACACAGCCACACTCATGCGCACACTCTCGCCGCTAGGCACACGTGTAGCTCTTCTTCCTGTCCTGTGCACAGGGGGCTCCTTAATGCAGCTCATGCGTGGCTGCATTTACTCCTCTAGTGCCCATGTGCGTGCGGTTGAGGCGTGGTGCCGGGAAGGCTAAGACAAAGGGCTCATCAGACACAGGAGACTAATTTCCAGCTAAGGGCAAACACGAAGAAGCGAGGCCACTGCCTGCGTCTCCCACACAGCACTTCTTCCATCTCTGCTCCGGGGCTGTCCTGGGGTGTCCAACCCCACAGAGTGAGCTGTGTACAAGGGTTATGTGGATGGATGCCCACAAGAGCCTGGGTCAAGACCACCAGCCCTTTTTCCCCTTTCTGAACCAAACCAGAATTTGAATTCAAGTCTCCAGAGAGGAGAGCCTGCCAGGCCATCCACAGTAATAACAAGGGCCACGTCCACTGCTGGGAGAAGTTCTGGGAACGGGGGGAAATGCTTAGAGAACTGGCCTTTGACATTCCCCACAACCCAAACCAGCATGTCCCTGAAACTCCAGCCTGGTCCCCTTGAGGGACACTTGGCAATTTTTTTGTTTGCATCTCTTGGATTCCCACTTCTACACAAGAGCAGAGGAAGGGACAAAAGACACTAAAAGCAATGGTACATTCTTGCCATAGTTTTCAGCCATTCGGAACTAAGAAGCAGCAAAAATCTTGTGGGAAAGCCATTCTTCAGGAGATTTCTGACCCGATTTCTCAACTACAGCGGTCTGCAGTTTTTGCCTTCTTTTAGATAAGGTCCCAATTCCTGGCTGCTTGCTTGCTCAAATTTCAGATTCTTCTCAGGTTTCCACCCATCATTCCAGAGACAAGCAAAACATTTCACATAACAAAATGTGCTGGTTTTTGACATATCTTTGGTCTGAGTTTATAAGACTTCCATGTCTTTGAAGAAAAACATGAATCTCCCGACAAAGCCCCCCCTCCATCATCTGAAGCCTGCTTTCACCACCACTCAGTCTCCAACACTGAGCTACTAAACCAAGTGTGCTCTAAACAAAATGTATGAGGAAACCACAGAAATGAAGGCAATTAGGGTAAATAGGACCCAGTGATCAAATATAGCTAATCTGTATCCATAATATTTGGGAGTTGCACAGTCTTCTACAATTTTAAAAACATCTTCCAGACCACACTAGTTTTTTCCAAGGGGACTCGCTTTTTACTTTTAATTATTGAACCTTAAGAATTCTTGTTGTACTTTGGGATTAGCTTGTAATTCTTGACATAGGAAAAAAATCTGACCCATCACTTCCAAAACAGACTTCTGTGGCCCAGTCACCATCTGCTAACTGGGGGAGTGGGTAAAGGCAGAAGGGAACTAAAGAAACTAAGCTCACAGCAAGACTGGCCTCAAATAGCAGTAGGGTGAATGAACACTCCTTGGCAAAGAGCCTGGGCTAAATAAAATGTATAGGAAACGTCTCAAGATAGCATATGTAGTGAGGAAAAAGGGAATTCTAAATAGGAAGACTTCTGTGTTAAGAGACTGTGAGCACCCCTATGTAAATAGTAATTAAGTGCTCAATAACATCGCCCTCATTTTAAGAACTGTATTGTGAGGCTCCATCTTATCCTCAGTAATGACCTTGTGATGGAAGGAAGGGCACATCCTTGGTCCTGTCCATGGGCACAGCAGTGCATGGGGTCCCTACTACAGTGAGTTGTCATTCGTCCTCCAACCTGGGCCTTCAGGGGTGAGAACAGAATGACAGGCCTGCAGGGGTGAGACCACAAGGCCTGCAGGGGTGAGAATGCCAGGCCTGCAGGGGTGAGAATGCCAGGGCTGCAGGGGTGAGATCACCAGGCCTGCAGGGATGAGAATGCCAGGGCTGCAGGGGTGAGATCACCAGGCCTGCAAGGATGAGAATGCCAGGGCTGCAGGGGTGAGAATGCCAGGGCTGCAGGGATGAGAATGCCAGGGCTGCAGGGGTGAGAATGCCAGGGCTGCAGGGATGAGAATGCCAGGGCTGCAGAGGTGAGATCACCAGGCCTGCAGGGATGAGAATGCCAGGGCTGCAGGGGTGAGATCACCAGGCCTGCAAGGATGAGAATGCCAGGGCTGCAGGGGTGAGATCACCAGGCCTGCAGGGGTGGGAATGCCAGGCCTGCAGTCCAGGAAGCCACCCCACTGAATTCCGGGTCATTCTATACGCTCATGCAGTCTCTCAACACACACCATCTATTAAAAGCCAGGGACAGGCTGTATTAACCATGCCTTTTACCATCTGTGTTAGGATATTTGGACGTCTTGGGTCTTGCTGACCTCGGGGGGACTGCCCCTCCCAGGGTCTGTCAGTTCCCAGAGATAGCAAAGGCCTCTCCTGCAAGTGAGCTGAACATTTGCAAACCAGCTGGTCCAGAGCTCACATCCCACACACCTCTGCATGGGCTCTCACCCTCCGGGCCATGGTCCCTCTGCCTAATTGCCCCAAGGCCAGACACTTAACAGCCAGGAACAGCCTCTGCCCAGAGCCCACTGAAACTGCTCAGCCTGGCCAGCTCTGACCTGCTTGTCCTGCCTCACTTGTTCTTTCTCTGGAAACCATAGTAGAAACCACAGTAAAGACTCTTGTCGCAGCTCCACTCTGCTCCCAACAGACCTTGGCGTGGCCCTGCGTGGCCCTGTACCGTATATGAAGTGTGACCCTCCTCCTGGGCTGTCTTCTCAAAGGTGATTGTCTCTGGATCTACTGGCCTCACCACATGTGAATAATAATAAAACCTACATTTCAAAACAGCCAGAGATATGACAGACCCAGGAACTCCTTCTTAAAAAGAGCAGGTTCATTTTTTTTTAGCAAGTCGAACGTGCGAAAAAGTAACAAGGAACAAAACATTCTTAATTTAAAAATATATATATATTTCTATCAGTTTAAAATGCGTGCATCTGCAAGAGCGTGTGTGGGAGAAGGCACACTCATGGGCTGTCCTGAGGCTCTTAGGAAAAATAACTTTCTGAAGTCTGTTTGGAAAAGCACTGAAAAGCCTTAGAAATGTGCATACCCTTTGACCCAGAAGTTCTGCTTTGAGAGATCTATCTTAAGGAGAAAAAAAAGATGTAGTAAAATGATTTTTAGTAAAATTGCAACGAGTGGGGGGCGGTGCTGGAAATCAGTGACTAAGTGTCTAGTAGCAGACGACTGGCTAAGTGAGTAATGGCAGACACAGAGCACGGGTGGCCATTCTGCCCCTGAAAATGTTGGTGAGCTTATTAAGTACTAACATAGAAAAGTGCTCACAACATAATTTTAGTAAAAACAGAAAAGATATTTCCAAGTAGTGTGTATAACTGATAAAAAATTTTAAAACTATAAATGCTGCGCTGGCCTGTGCAGCTCAGCTGGCTGGACGTGATCCTGTGCAGTAAAAAGTTGCTGGTTCAATTCCCGGTCCGGGCACATGACCAGGTTGGGGGGGTGCAGGAGGCAGCCCTCTCACATCGATGTCTCTCTCTCTCCCCTTCTCTCCCTAAAAATCAATTTCAAAGTTGTTTTGGAAAAAACTGTGAATACAAAGTACTGCAACTAAAGGTATGAAGAATTTATCACCAAGTGTTCTGACAATTAGAAAAACAGATACGAGCCAATATTTGCTCTGAATGTCTGAAAATCATAAATCGCCCACCGTTAACACCACTGTGTTATGGAGAGAGATGCCAGGCCCAGGTATCCACAGGAGTTATTGAAACCCTAGGGACCCAGGTGTTCAAGGCCTGGAGGGTGCGCTCGGGGCTGGAGGTGGCTCCCTCGGGGTGAGGAAACCACGGGGGCTTTCAAAGCTCTCCTTGTTTTGCTTATTTGCATATGTAATGTTTCTATAAAGAACATTGTATTATGTATTAAGGAAAAAACATGCTATTTTAACATTTAAAAAAATAATCTCTCTTAATTTATCGACAGAAAGGTCACCTCAAAAGAAATAGTGACACACCTCACCCAACAGAACATATCGTCTGGTTTTTCGGCCAGTCGGGATCCCTTCGGGTCTGGCGGGCATACGGCAAACCGTAAGGACTGACAGCCTCACTGGCCGAATGACTGTATTTTCTGGGCCAAAGAACAGGGCATGCAGTTTGGCGGTGGGCCTGCTTCCGGAAGGAAGGCCGTTCCAGGGCACGCAGTCGCCCAGCTGCTGAGCTGGTCTAGCCTCTGGAAGCAGCAGAGGCAACAATTCAAGGCCTCGAGGAAACCCAAGCCAAAGAGAAAGCAAACCAGAAGGAAAAATGAACCGGCGGCGTCGTTTCTAAACACTGAGACTGGCCTGCGTTACTGCCCCGGACTCCCTTCAACTCGGCAGCGTTCGGGAGGATCTCGTCCGGGCCCAGCAGAGGCTGGGTGCGGAGGGCAGAGAAGTGAATAGGGCCCTGACTTTGGCCAACGCAGTGTAGGTAGTTCGCTTTCTTCTCACCCGGCGAGCTGCTCCTTCTGAAACCGCCTGACAAACCTTGCACGCTGGTCAGAGGGAGCGATTACACAGGCGCAGGAGGTGTGAAGGCAGGGAGCTCTAGGAGGTGTGAAGGCAGGGAGCTCTAGGAGGTGTGATCGCAGGGAGCTCTAGGAGGTGTGATCGCAGGGAGCTCTAGGAGGTGTGATCGCAGGGAGCTCCTGAACGCAGCCCTAAAGCCAGTTCCAGTGACTGCTGTGCACCTTAGCTGCCCTGAACTTCAGTTACCAAATCTGCAAAATGAGAATACCAAATGCTTCCCAGAGATGCTGTGAAAATCACAGCTGTGAGGTTGCCAGGTCAGTTCCCCCCTCCCTGTTTCTATGAAGCACTCCACACCCCACCGAACAAAGGGTGAGCACCCTGGGAGCAGTTCCATCCAACTCCTCAGCAGACTCAGCATTTTCAGTATAGAACTCAGAATTGTATTTCTATCAACAACAGCTCCAAGAACACCTAGTGGATGTCGAGCTTCAGCCTCTGTACAGAGTTCTCCATAGTCTTCACTTGATCACCTGAATTTCCTAAGAAGTGCCCTGCGATACTCTTACACAGTGGAATTGTTTAGCTAGCTGAAAGAAAATTTTGTGGTATGTTTTTTCTATGTCTTAACCTATCTTCTATTACATTTTTCTTGTGCACATTTAAGGAATTTTTAATTGTCTTGCAAACCTGATTAATTTTTAGCTCTACGGACATTGACCATTCATTTAAATTGCTGCCCAAGAGTAAGGAACAAGAGATCATTTGGACTCTTCATAGAATTCAAATGTTCCCACTCTCAAGGTTGGCACAGGGGTGTCTTTGCTGCACCTGCTGACACCCCAAATGCAAGGCTGATGTTAGTCCGGGTCTCAGAGAAGCAGGTGCCAATATAGGATGAAATGTGCAAGGATTTTATAGGGGAAACACCATTAAGAGTGAGGATAGCCAGGCGAGGCTGGGAGCACTGTCGGGCTGTAGTGCAAAGCTGACCCCAAGGAAAGAGGGCATCGAGGTGGGTGGCAGTGTCTTGGGCCACTCTGCAGTCTAAGAACATTTCTGAAAGGCCAGCAGGAAGTCCTCCAGCCAATGCTGCCCGTCAAAAGAGGCCTGGGGCTCCCAGGAAGCAGCCTGCCTCAGTATCCCCACGGCTTAGTCACTGGTGGAAGCAGCCTGTGGAAGCCTGGGCTCAGAGGGGAGATCCACCCCACAGTGACAGATTTCACAGGCAGCAGCTGGGCCCTGGCCCTCCCGCTTCTGCAGCTGGAAGCCTGGGAGGCACGTTCCCTGAGCACCACTCCTCCACCGAGGGAAACACCACTGCGCAGGGGTTCACCCATGTGCGAGGACACCCCTCTATGTCCCCAAAATAAGCCAAGTTTAATATTGCTTTCCCACGGCCTCCATACTTCTCAGTACATGCCTCTCGTTCTTCTCAACTAATTTCAGCAAATGCCAGCGGGGAGCCAGGCTGCGCTGACTGGCCTGGGGTGGGTCCGATGCCCTGGCCGTCCGGGAGCAAGGCCGCCCGGCCCAGGGAGGGAAGCACAGCGGCTGTGCCCGGGGGGAGCCAGACTGAGAGCAGAGGGGTGAGCAGAGGCAGGTGGAGAAGGGAAAGCCAAGAGTCTTCAGAGGGCGGGCAAAATTAAACGAGAGAATGTTTATGGAGGTCGGAGCATTAGCACAGGTAGCCAGTTGTTAATAAGAAGGGGAGCAGAGGGAGCCCAATGATAAGCTTACAAGTGGGCAGCTGCATGGGACATGGGGCGCCCCCGGGACAGGCGCGGTTCCCCGGAGGCCGCAGCATGGACAGGCCGTGCACACGCCCGGGGCTGCCGCAGGGGCCTTAATCCTCGGAGCCCGGGGGCGCTGCCCACCCCAGGAAGCCTGGGCGTTGGATTATCTGAGTTATGACGGAAGGAGGAGGGGAAGTTCCTCTGCTGGGCACGTTCGCAGTAGAAACCCGGCGAGGGAACAGAACTCTGGCTGCGACAGAAGTCAAGGCAGCACCTGGGAGGCGGTTCTCCTTTCGGTCATGCCCAGCGCGAGCCGAAGAGCCGCCATCGAGGGGCAGAGCCTCGCCTGAAAGCTGGCAAGGTAGGGGGATTGGATAGAGGGCGTGGAGCCCCAGGAGGCCCAGGAAAGGGACTGGCTGGAGGAGGGCCCGACTCCAGCCAGGGAAGGATCAGGAAGTTGGGGCGAGAGGTTTGAATGGCACCTCGCTCCTGACCAGGAACCCAGAAAGCGGACGAGTAACAGGAGCTGTGGCAGGTGCTTCTCGGCCTGTTGGCCCCCTGCCTCCCAGCCCGAGGCTGCAGTAATTCCCTTGACTCCAGCTAGAGTCCTGCCACCATGTTTAATCGTCTCCAGCCTGTGCCCTTGGAAATTCTTTTCTCTCGACATCATTTTCACTGGCAACAAAGGGGAAGTGTTGAAGAAAAGGGGTCAGCTTGGCAGACAGGCGGAGGAGACCGAAGAGCCTTGAGTTGTGGGCAGGAAAGCCTGTGCAGTAGAGCCCTTACCGGGGACACATTCCAGGACCCCCAGTGGATGCCTGAAACCATGGCTAGTGCTGAACCCTGTACGTAATGTGTTTTTTTCCTATACTTACATACTTTATGGCTTCTCTTTGGCGTATCCAGATTGCCACAATTACAATTCTGGCTCTTTGAAGCCATTATTAGGTAAAATAAGGGCTACACGAGCACAAGTGCTGATGCCACGACAGTCGACCTGGTCGTGGATAGGGCTCCTAAGCGGGCATGTCGCTTCAGTGGGCGTGCTGGGCAGAGGGAGACCCATGTCCTGGCAGACGGGGCAGGGCAGCCCAGGATGTTACGACGCAGCCTGCAACTTCATGCAACTTAAAACTTACGAATTGTTTATTTTTGGAATCTTCCATTTAATATTTTTGGACCACAGTTGACCACAGGTCACTCGAACAAGGAAGTAAAGCCGTGCGTATCGGTGAGACTTGGAAATGCGCGTGTCTGTGTTAAGTGCGCGCGGGGGCAGGACTAGAGTCAGTTCCGACCCTGCTCTCAGCATCCCTGCCCCACCCTGGGCCCTCATCCCGTCGCTGCTGTCATTTCCATGGCAACCCTGTGATCTCTGGGGCTTCCTTGTCACTCTTCCTCAGATTCCTCGCTATGTCAGAGGTGCTGCTGCGGCTCCATCCAGCCCGATGGCCTTCGATCCCACCCGGCGAGCTAAGACATTGTCATACAAGGTGGGCCCCGTCACGCTCAGCAGCATCCTGTCCCGTCCTAGTCCCCGCTGGTCACGCGCGCAGTGTGGGCCCAGGGGAGACCCTCCACCATGCGGGTCTCCCTCTGTATGGGTCCATCACAGCAAAGCATTCCTGTAAAGGGGAAGGAAACAAACTGTTAGGAGCCAGACACTGGGTTCGGGGCAGCAGCTATTCTCAGGAGGAAACACCTGTTGCCAAATATCGGCCACCCGAACCTGAAGACTTTAGGGGCCTGTGGGACACTGCAGTCTCCCCTGCAAGGGAAGGAAGCCTCAGTCCCAAAGAAAGCAAAGCTCGAGGCTTGAGGCAGCTGTGCCTGCTGGGAAAGCAGAGGTGCCCTGGTCCCGAGAGCTTAGCAACCATGCAACACGAGTCAGCCCCAGGTTCAGACAAGTCTCACTGCACCGCAGCTCTGCAGCCTCAACATCACACAGACGATAGGTGGTGCTCAAAACAGGTGCAGGCGCATGGGACCGGTGCTGGAAATGGAAAGAGAGCCTCAGCCGGTGCCACTGGAGGCAAGCCTTCGTAAAGAGAGAGAGCTGAATCAGGGCCTGAAGGGGTAGGTAAGGCTTGTGCATATCGGGTGGTGCAAATGGGCAACTGGGATGTAAACTGGAGCTAAGTTTACATCAGAGAGCAGAGGGGAGAGTGGGACATGCAGCTTCTCAGGTCGCCTGGGGCTGGCAACACCAGAAACACCTCAAACTTGAACTGGAGTTAACTGAAATGTTGGGAACTATTTCCTCTTAAAAATTGATTTCAAAACACAGAGTAAAATGGTGGTTACCAGGGGAAGGGGTGGGGATAAGGTTGATGGTATGGAAGGGTACACAGCACAGGGAGCCCTAGGAAAGACGGCATGGAGATGATGGCTGCAGACAGTAACACTCTACTGGGATTCTGTCCTCTGATGAATGTCACCACACTGGCAACCATATCACAATATGGAAATGTAGCAAAGGGACTCGTCATGCGCCTTAATTTACACAATGTTACATGTCAAATTTATTCAATTTTAAGAGCCTCAGAGTGGAATTCAGAAATCTCATTGAGATCAGGTAAATGATATAATACTGCTGATTTACACTCGGTGAACACTTGTTGGGGTTTGTTTTGCTTTGCTGATAGTTTGGTCTTTTGTCCCATTAGAGTCCAACATAATTTTTTGGCTTTTTATTGTTCTAGATCTCAAATTTTGCTACTTAGAATAGAAATCCCTACAATGGAATTCTTTAGTCTCCCCAAATATGTTATTATTTTCAGTTCAATTTCAATGTTGGCTTTCTGAGTATTTCTTGACATTTTGGGGCAAGCTACCTGGTTTGGAGATATCGCAGGATAAAGACCTTCTGGAACAACGCATCAGTCCCTGAGCCTGACGAGAAATAGACAACAAGAGTACGTTTGCACCAGGGAGAGAGGAGCTGAGGTCGGAGCTGCGGAGGCCTGGCCCCCAGCTGCTCCTGCTGTACTGTTCCATTGGCTGCCTTAGGCATCCGAGCTGTGACGTAAGTATTTCCAAATGACCCCAAAATGTTTTTCTCTCCTTTCCATTGTTTGTCTTCAGGTAGACTAGGTGTTAAAGATAAGCCAGGTGTGGAACCAGGTTGAAACCAAGTGTGACTAATAACCAGTCACTCCTGCAAAGAATCCTCTCACCTTCTCATGCGTTGGAGCACATCCCTCCCCCCTTCTCCACACCTGAGGTCAAGTCCCGCTCTCTCCTACCCTATCCACCTCCAAGAACATGCCTTCAGTGGATAGTAGATCAACCAGAGCCATAACACGGCTCCTCCAGCCCAGGACGGGCCATCCCAATGTCAGGGCTGAGTGGTGTGCACTCACAGGCTGCCTGCTGCTTCCTCTGGCTCGTGTTTCCAGGGAAAACATGGGTCTTACTCCATACTCAGCAACTAGCTCACACTGGGACTTTCTGTAAGTCAGTGGTTTCGGGCGTATATTTGTCCATAATAAATGAAAGGCAGTCAATATGAGGCATTTCCAACCCTCCCATTTCCTTGTCCATGGCAGGCATCATTAATCCACCATGACACTGAGTTCCAGCCTGAACTCAGAATTCCAACCCCAGGGTTCCAGGCGGCCAGATGCTGTTTTGCCCAAGGGCCAAAGATTGGGATGGTCCCAGCATCTGCTATTGATTCTTCAGAGAAGCTCCTTCTCACCGCTGGCCATGGAGTGCCTGCTGGAGAGGCTGCGGACTGGACCAGCCTGATAGAAACCATGGCCAAGTCTGGAAGCAATATCACTGCTCACTCTTCCAGGAGCAGTGTTGCTGCTCCAGATGCTGCTGGCTTTTGAAATAAAACATATTTGCCATCCTGGGACAAAAAAGCTTTCTTCCACACCTAACAGTCAACATAGCGTTAAGAACAGTGGGGTAGACCAGCTGGTTCTGGTGCAAATCCACCTTTGTAGGTAACATTAAGTGAAGGCTGATTAATTTTTGAAAGCAGCTCAGACCTTCACTTGAAATGAAATATCTCAAACTTCAGGGGTGAAACTTGGTGCTCTTTGCACAGGACAGGGAATTTCTTCAGTATACTCTGAACCTATTCCCAAACAAGAACTTGCTTTTTAAAAAATAATGTCATAGCTCAGATAGCCAGTTATATTATATAACTCTTGTCTTCTTCCCAACTGAACATTTTACAAAATTTGGAGCAATCAGGTAAGGACAAATAACTAGACAAATTTTTCTTCAGTGAATGGACTCAGTAGATCTAGTAGCCCAGGCACAGGTAAGAAAGGAAAATGAGATCCGGGGCAGGAACCCTCCAGCCTGGTGAGAGGAGCTTCCACGAGCGTCCCCACAACTGGGAAGACACGGCCCTGCCGGCGCTGCTGGCTTTCCTGGCCTCCTTGGCTCGCACGCACCCCTCTGCATGCCCGCCGGCTCCAGGCGGAGACCCTGCTTCATTCGTCCCGAGCCCCAAAGCCTGGGCCGTCAAACAGCCGCACGGTGGATGATGGTTTTCCAGGGAACTCCCCCTTGCTCATGACTTCCAGCAGCTGACTTGAAGATGCGTGAAGGTTTTGGAAGGCAGCCTGCACTCTGCACACATGCCCACGGCGGGCAGCAGAGGGATCCCGGGGTCCTTCCTCCGCAGAACTCTGCTCCTGGAAGAGGGGGCAGGAGCATTGCTTCCAGGCGCGGCCGTGGCTTCTGTCCCGCGGGCCCCGTCCGCAGCCTCTCCAGCGGGCGCCCGCGTCCCGCGGCGAGAAGGGGCTTCTCTGAAGAATCAACAGCAGATGCCGGGACCGTCCCAATCTCTGGCCCTTGGGCAAAACACATAAGCTTCAAATGACAAAACCCCCAATAAAGTTCATTAGGACATCTGGGCACTTTGTCAGGGATTTAATCAAGCTTTCTAGAGCTTATCCAAGCCCTGTTTTCATAAAAACTGCCTGCCCGTGAAAAAGGACGCCAAGGATTCTCCTTGCCTTCTCTCCCTTCTCCCTCTGCTCTGTGTTCTCTCCCCCCTTCTCCGCCTTTTATTGCTGCTGCAAACGTTGGTTCTGAGATTGTGAACGAGCCTCACATTTTCAGGCCTGCTACATACACTGCTATTATCAAAGGTTTGTGCTTAGGTTAACCACTCTGTCAAAATAAATAGGTGCCCTGGATGTCCATCATCACAGCTCGAACTGGGGAATTACGTGAGATTGAATTACCCTCTACTTTTGCATCTGGGTCCCTGGCCAAGACAACATAACCTTTCAGTCCTAATTTGTATAAATAAGAAAGATCTTCATATGTTTTACTAATTTTTAAACTGGTAATTTTATACCAGTCACATATTTCAATTAACTAATTGTTATTCCTCTGTACTTATGCCCTGAGATGACTTAATTTAAGAAGTTGCAATCATAAAATTAAAATAAATAATGGCATTTCAGCCAGTGTGTGGCCATCTATACAAATCAACAACCTTTGTTCACAACCTTGGGGGAAAATTATGTTATTTGAACAATCAAAATGATATTACCATAAAATTACCATACATAAACTCCTCCTTTATTTCTCTGCTCTACCCTGATTTAGTTATGTTTTCTTTTGTGATTATTTTTCATTTACATGAATAAATTAACTGACAAGAAGACTCAATGAGACAAAGAAAAGAGGTGCAATTGCTAAGTGAGGTCCTTGGGTCCTGGAAATTCTCAAGGGTCTAAAGATGGAAACTCCAGAGCTCAGTGGTCTAGAGACAGAGACCAGGAAAGAGAAGGTAAAGCCCAAGGGCCTGTAAAACCCACTGATTACGTAAATGAAAATGTTCACCGAAATTAAAAGATAAGAAGGGTGGAGCGTAGTTGATAACTAGATCTTACAAAGGCCTCAGGGTGATAAATAGCCACTGAAGAAAAATAGTGAGGCTCAAGTTAATCCACCTTCAAGCCTGTAATGGACTCAGGGTTCATGGACACAGGTGTGGATTAACAGATATATATACATATACACACACACACATACATATATATGTATACTTTGGTTTTATTTTAAATTGCATCTGAAATATTGTAAAGGATAATTTTAATACTTTGAAAAAATGTTACAAATCATAGAGTATGGAATTTTTCATTTCTAATTTCTGATGAAGCACCACTCATACTTGAATTAAAGAAAGATTTGGAATGATCCTCAGCTACAACCTGGGACCAGATCGGATTTCTCTCATTGAAAAATTGGGCGCCTGGTGCCCTGATAAGGTGAAGCAATGCCCCAGCGGGCCCTCCAGGTGCCCCAAGTCCTCGGGCCTGACAGCCCCCCTCCCCAAGCCCTGCAGTGGGCCCTGATGGTGTGCAGGGGGTCCCCGCTTACACAGCTGTGGGTTTGGCGTCTCTCTCTCCATTGTGCCTTCCCTTGGAAGGTGACGGGCCTTAGAAATAGGCATTTGAATTGGATCAAGATCTAAATGTGGGCTGTCTGCTGGCTTCCCGTTTGCGTCCTCAGTGCACCGTCGCTGATGCACACAAGCAGTCGTGTACAGTCACTCACCTTGAGGCCTTCGCTCTCCCTCCCACCACATCCCTTCCCTGGGCACGGCACACACTGTGTACTCTCAGTCGGCCGTGCGGGACCCTATGGCCGCGTGATGCAGTGGCTGGCTGAGGCAGTTAAAAGACTTTGTTTTCCCTTGGAGTCCTAGGGAAGGGGAGGGCACTTCCATTTAGTCAAATGAAGTTCGGAGGTGCATTAAGGAGGAGCACTTATTCCTGACTCCTAGGTTTCCCTAGAGGGAAGGGGATTCCCACACGTTCCTCTCTAGGGAAAAACATGAGAAGACTCTCAGCTCCTCTCCACCCCTCTCGTCTCCCCAAAGAATGGGAGTAATTTGGGGATGTTTGTGTACCTGGTTCATTTGGAGAAGGAAGAACGGCCTCTCCTGGGCTCTCCATCTTCGGATCGGGCTCCTACTCTGGCCTCTCCAGAGGGGGAGGCCTGCAGCTGGGCTTGGAGCTGGCAGGAGAGCGTGGCCATGTCAAGGCTTGTTTACTTTAAAAGTCCTGTGGCTACTCGCCCACACTGCACTTTACAACACAACTGATGACTTTTCATCTCTAACTCTCGTGTCTTATCTTACGATTGCAGCCAATCCTCAGAGAGACATGAGGGGGACTGGATCCTAAAACTAAAAAACTAAAACAACAACAACAACCAGCGGAGTGAAGTTGAGGGTTAAAATACACATCGGGGAATGGTATGCAAACAGGTCCAGCAAGGGGAGTTTGTGCTCAAGGACGGAAGAACACCCTGGTCTCCTTCCCCACTGTCCCTCTAGCCCAAGGAGGAAATGCAGGGCATAGAGAAAGCGACCCCCGCTGAGGGCTGCGGGGTTTCTTCTCATTCCTATGCCCACGTCCCTGTCTCCGCCCACGTAGCTAGTACTCGCCAAGCCGTCTTACACACTGTCTTCATTTTATCCCTTTTTTATTTTTAAGTTCATTTTTGTATTTAACAAATGATGTGTAATGTACTTTCATTTAAAAAATTTCAGATGCAGCCTCAACAATCTTGAGAAAGAAGAACAGTTTGAAGTATCACACTACCTGATATCAAACTATACTACAAGGCCATCGTAATCAAAACAGCATGGTCCTGGCGCAAAAACAGACACAGGTCAACGGAGAAGAATAGAGAACCTAGAAATGAACCCACACCAATGTGCTCAATTAATATTTGACAAAGGCGGCAAGAACATACAATGGGGTAAAGAGCCTATCCAATAAATTGTGTTGGGAAAATTGGACAGATACATGCAAAATTATAAAACTTACACCATGTACAAAAATAAACTTAAAATGGATTAAAGACTTAAATGTTAGACTCAAACCATAAAAATCCTAGAAGGAAACAAAGATGGTAAAATCTTGGACATTTCCCATAGCAATATTTTTTTCTGATATATCTCCTTGGGCGTGGGAAACAAGATAAAAAATAAACAAATGGGACATCAAACTAAAAAGTTTTTGCACAGCAAAGGAAACCATCAGCAAAATAAAAACATAACCTACCAAATAAAAAAAGATATTGGTCAATGATACATCTGATAAGGGGTTAATATCCAAAATTTATAAAGAAACTTCACAACTCAACAACCCCCAAAAAATCCAATTAAAAATGGGCAAAAGACCTGAATAGACACTTCTCCAAAGAGAACATACAGATGGCCAAGAGACATATAAAAAAATGCTCAATGTCACTTATCATCAGAAAGATGCAAATTAAAACCACAATGAAATATCACCTCACACCTGTCAGAATGGTTCCATCAACAAATCAACAAACAACAACTGTGGGTGAGGGTGTGGAGAGAAGGGAACCCTCATGTACTACTGGTGGGATTGCAGACTGGTGCAGCCACTGTGGAAAACAGTATGGAGGTTCCTCAAAAAATTAAAAATGGAGCTGCCTCATGACCCAGCAATTCCATTTCTGGATATATACCCAAAGACCCCCAAAACACGAATTCAAAAAAATAGGTGCACTTCCATGGTCATTGCAATGTTAGTTATAATAGCTGAGATATGGAAGAACCCAAGTGCCCATCATTAGACAAGTAGATTAAAGAAGTGGAAGTATCACACCACCTGATAGCAAACTATATATACAATGGAATATTATGTGGCTATAAAAAGAATAAATCTTACCATTTGCAATAGCATGGATGATACTATGCTAAGTGCAGTAAGTCAATCAGAGAAAGACAAATATCATGTGACTTCTTATATGTGGAGTCTAAAGAACTAAGTAAATGAACAAACAAAATTGAAACAGACTCATAGCCCTGGCTGGCTTGGCTCAGTGGTTAGAGCGTCTGCCTGTGGGCTGAAGGATCCTAGGTTCGATTCCAGCCAAAGGTACGTACCTCGGTTGCAGGCTCAATCTCTGGCCCAGGTGGGTACGTGAGCGGGAGGTAACCAATCATGTGTCTCTCACATGGATGTTTCTCTCTCTTTCTCCCCCTTCCAGTTTCTCTAAAAAGCAATGGAAAAAATATCGTCGAGTGAGGGTTAAAAAAACCCCACCAGAAACAGACTCATAGACACAGAGACAGACTGATGGTTGCCACAGGGGAGAGAGGGCTGAGAGGCTGAGGGAAAGAGGTAAACATATTAAGAAGTACAAATTGGTAGTTACAAAATAGTCACACGGATATGAAGTACAGCACAGGAAATATAGTAAAAAATTTTGCAATAACTATCTATGGTGCCGGGTCGATACTACAGATGTCAGGTGAAACACTTTGTAAAGTATATAATTGTTTAACCACTGTGCTGTACAGCTGAAACTAACACAAAATTATGTTGAACATAAACTGTAATTAAAAAATAAAATTGCCCAGCCAGCGTGGCTCAGTGGTTGAGCACTGACCTATAATCCAGGAGGTCACAGTTCGATTGCTGGTCAGGGCACATGTCCAGGTTGCCGGCTCGATCCCCAGCCGGGGGCGTGCAGGAGGCAGCTAGTCAGTGACTCTCTCATCATTGATGTTTCTATCCCTCTCTCTCCCTCTCCCTTCCTCTCTCTGAAATCAATAAAGATATATTTAAAAATTTAAAATATTTAAAAATTAAAAATAAAATAAAATTTAAAGTTCTTTAAAAGACTCTACAAAGTGAATGTCCTTCTGAACTTTCCTAACACCCCTAATCCCAGCATCCTCCTCTGAGAACCACGACTTTCAAACTCCCTGAAGACCGGCTCAGGGACCCTGCTGAATGAGGGCCCTTCTCCAGAACACTCCACACTCCACCCTCTCCAGAGGACCAGACTCAGCTTATTTAAAACCCTGTGTAGCTATATCTCAGGGTGTGAGCATCCAGGTATCTCTACACTTACCAAAGCAGCAGATGGTTCAACCACCAACTTAATAGAGAACTATGTTAATCATTGCCATGCAGTTAACAAAATTAAGGTGAAGGGAAACTGGGGGACAAACAACCCAGTTTCTCCAACAAGTACGTTTCTAGAAGAAAGAAGAGAAAGAGAGATGAGGCTGGGAAATCTAATAGATTAAAAGAAACATATTGTCCAGATGTAATGTGTGAGCCTTCTTTTGATCTGTGCTCCAACAAACCAGTAGTAGACAATCAGGAGTGTAAGCAAAGGCAGGACAATGGCTGATAACTCGGAATCACCGCTAATATTGTTGACATGTGGTAATAGATTTGTCTTTACATTCATGAATTCTTACCTTTGAGAGATCTAATCTGAAACCTTTATTAATGAAATTATATGAGGCCTGGGATTTGTTCAGAATGGTAGTACAGGGCAGGTAGAGTGTGTGGGAATAGCACTGCAACAAGATTGGCCATGCTTCCATATTATTGAAGCCCGGCCACGGTTTTCTTTTGCATGTGCTCAGAATTTTCCACAATAAAAGTTAAGGGGAAAAAAAGCACAAAACTTTGGCCAAGTTTCCCTGGCACAGTCCTGAGAGAACACATTTTTCTTACGGTCCTCTGAGCCTACCCAGCTGGGCGCGGCTGATGGAGAGGGCGGGTGGCAGGTGTGGGCATCAAACAGGCTGAGAAAGGGCTCAAGGAGCTGGAGTGGCCGAGATAATGAAACTTGACTGCTCTGCAGAACGCCAAGTTCTGTCTGGAACTCAGATGGAAAACATGAGCAACCTCCTTCGCGATGACCCCAGCTTTGAGGTTCCTGTCACTTTATTGCAGGACTAGGTTCCCACACCCTGACTTAATTCGAAACATTCCTGCACATCCCTTCCCTATTATGCAGCAGAGAGATGGGGGGCTAAGAGCGGCATTTCCCCAGCATCCGTGGGGGGTTTTCGCTGGAATGCAGGCCTCCTGACACGTGATGCCCAAAGCAGATGCCATGAGCAGGGCTCGGACTTTGCCCAGGGTGAGGACATGGTTGGAATATTTACTTTGAAAAGTAGCCTCCGTAAATGGGGAATGATTAATTCACCATGAGGAATGTCATACTCCACAGGGTAGCACTCTCAGGACAGAAAGGGCCTCTGAGAAAATCAGATTGAGGTCTCTGGAGGTGCCTTGGCCTTCCACCCACATGGACCCCTTGCCTCCCGCACTCACTGAGCTTTCGCCTTGCACACTCACTGAGCTTTCGCCTTGCACACTCACTGTGCGCCTCCCGCGCTTGCTGACTGTGCACCTTCACAGAGCAGAGGCCACGCGGAGACAGAGTATGGAAGGAGGAGGGAGATCCCTTTACCTCTGAAAAAGTGGTAACCATCAAAAGACTTTACCAAGAAAGTGAAAAGACAGCTTACAGAGTGGGAAAAACATTTGCAAATCACATATCTGAAGAGGGTTTAATATCCAGAATATGTAAAGAACTCCCACAGCTTAACAACGAAAAGACAAACAGCTCAACTTAAAAATGAACAAAAGACCTACAGAGGCATTTCTCCAAAGGAGATACACAAGTGGCCGCTAAGCACGTGAGCGGAGGCTTAATGTTATTGGGCATTAGGGAAATAGAAATCGAAACCGCAGCGAGATACGGCCTCACACCCACCAGGATGGCAGTGAGAATAACCTTTTCAAAAGTGGAACACGAGCACGGGCGAGCAGGCCGGGCGGTCGGCCTCTCTTACATGGCTGGCGGAGACGGGAGGCAGGGAGGGAGACAGTCGGTGGATCCTCAGAAGCTGGACTTAAGCTACACAGGGCCCAGCAATTCCACTCTTAGGAGTATGCCCAAGGGACTTGGAAGCAGGGACGGGACAGACACCTGTGCCCATGTTCACAGCAGCGTTATTCATGGTCGAAAAAGGTGGAACAGCCCACGTGCCCACCCACAGGTGAAGGATAAGTGAAGTGTGGCCCATTTGTACAATACAACATTATTCAGCCGGAAAAAGAAAGAAAATGCTGGCACATGCTACAACGTGGGCGAATCTTAAAAAATATATACTGAGTAAAAAAGCCAATACAGAAGGACAAACATTGCATGATTCCACTTACACAAAACACCTAAATAGGCAAATTTGTTGATACAGAAAGTAGATTAGAAGTTACCAGGGGCCAGGGGGGAGGGGGAATTTATTGCTTAATAACTTTAGCCAAAGTTCCAAAGTTTCTGTTTTTGAGCAGTTTCTGTTTGGGGTGATGAAAAAGTTTTGGAAATAAAGATGATGAAGGCTGCACAAGATTATGAATGTAATTAACGCTACTGAATTATACGCTTAAAAATTGTTAAAATGGCAAATTTTACCACAATTTTTAAAAGTTAATGGTGTAATATGCCAAAAGCCATTGAACTTTACTCTTTAAATGGGTGAATTGTATGGTATGTGAATTGTATCTTAATAAAGTGGCAAAAAAATAAATGTGTGCAAACACACACACACACACAAAATTGTGACTCCTCGCTCACTCTGATGTCCACCAAAGATGTGGCTGCAGAAGACAAAGCTGTGAGTGCCCAGTGTAACTGGCATGACCTCAACACCCCCAGAGGTGCCCAAGCCACTCCGCGCCCTCTGTCAGCCAGAGCACCTGGGCCCCACCCCGCTGATGCTCACAGACCGTGGGTATGCCGTGTGGCTCCAGGTCTCCCAGAGCTTGAGGGGAAAGCGCTCTCCCAGCGCCCACTCAGCCTCTCAGCTAAGGATGGAGAAACACAGCTGTGACCGTCTTGGTGATCTTGGATGACGAAACCTTTCCCTTATCCTTAAACAAGATTCAGCAGCTGGTGACAGCAGACGCCCCACCACAAAGTGGTTCTGGAGAAGGGTGAGGCCCTGGTCCTCCTTGGGTAGAGCAGGCTGAGCGGGGCGTAAGCCAGGAGCTCCCTGTGAAAGGGACTGTCACCTTCCGGGTGAGGCACAGCCATGCCGTGTCCAGGTCTCAGCCGCCTCCTCGCTGCACTCTGTCCCTCTGCCAGCCACACGCCCGGCTGCTGCTCCCTCAGTTGGCATCCTGCCTCCTCGGCCTCAGGGCTGTCAGGGCCTTTCTGCCTGGGGCCCTCTGCCTCCGGCTCCCCGGGCTACCTTCTCCTTTGTGTCTGGGTCTCAGTCCACCCTTGTCTCATCTTTGAGCCCTTCCAAGACCTTCCACATCTGCGTCGGTGGGTCTTCCTCTGCTCCCACCTGTAACGCAGACGTGCCCTCGGCTGTCTCTCTTTGAACTGCGAAGTACTTGAAGACGGGGGTACACGTTTATCCCCCTTGCTTGAAGCTCTCATACAGTGAATTAAGGAATGAATGTCACGGCCGCTGCCCTGAGTAACCCAGGCACAACATTCACACTGAAGACGGGAGGGGGATCTGCGTGCCCATGGACGAGATGCCAGCGGGCCCTGGAGCTGGGCAGCTAGCCAGAGGAGCTTGTGCGACTACGTCGACATTCCTGCAAAGTTAGCATTTCCCCCGAGTGGGCTTGCAGCCCTCTCAAGGCAGCACGAGGGTGTGCTTTCCCCCAGTTTTCAGACGAGACAGGCACTCGTCCAGGACCCCCAGAGATGGCAGTTCACCGGTCAGTGTTGGTCACGCCCGTCTCTGCGTCATCCTTTGGAGACCGAACCCCGGGTGCGGACCCAGGAGCCTCAGAAGGACTGAGAAAGGACCCCCTCCTTCCCCATGGGGGGCCTGAGGGGCAGCAGTGCCGGGGGGTTCTCATTCCCTCTCCTCCACTGTCACACCAGCCTCTCTAAACTGCTTGATTTGTGATTTCGGTAAAAACCACAAAATAAATTAAATTTTCTAATTTTCTGAGTATTACTTTATGTGAAAAGCAATACCAGTTGTTGTGGCCCCGTTTTCCCCCCTGAAATATCTAGACGTCATTTTCATAGTGTATGGGGTTTATACCCAAGGTTCCCCCTCCGAGTCAGAGAAGCTTAACAGCAGCTGTCAACACTAACTCCTACTGCATATTTCTATCCAAACCTGGACTTTTCCTAAGATTTCCTCGTGCCTCTCAGAGTCTCTGGCTCACTTCAATGGGTGCCCCTTCGTGCTAATATGGAAACTACAATCAACTGAACATTTATTGTTTTCTTTTTAGTAAATGAGTATGTGCTGGAGATTTTTTTACTACGTAATAAAACCAACATAAAGTGAATTCGCTCCAGTGTCCCCTCACTCTTTAGACCTAGCAGGCCTCCGCTGCCCGGGACAGCCTTGCCTTGGCACCCCGCCCGGCCCTAACTGGTTATCAGCCAGCGACGGGGCGGCCCCCAGCCGCAGAGCCGCTGCGAGCCCGGTGCCCTGCTGCCTGCCCGTCGGGGCCCCGCAGCACGGCAGGGACTGAGCTCGGTTTGTGCTCCGAGGGGGTTGGCCCCTGTGGACACTGCTTTTATAGATGCTGGTGGTTTCTGACCCCATGTTTTTTATTACATTCCTTTGCAATTCTAGCAGCTGTTTTTGTCAAGAGTCTTAATAAAGTTTGAACTGCTAAATGAACTTTATGGAAATTGGTCACAGAAGCAGCCTTTTAGAAAACCAGAGGCTAACGTGCCCCGTGGCTACCTTTTGCCGTAACTGGTGACAAAACAAGCCCGACAGGGTGGGAGGAGGGTGGCTGGCAATGAACTTCTCACTGGAGCTCCGGGCTGGGTTTCTGAGAGACTGCCCTCCACGCACAGTTTCTTTAGCTCTCTTTACCACGCTCAGTAAAAACGCTTGGCTATGTGGCCCAAATTATGAAGGTGCTTGAAAGACCTTTACCTTTTACTAGAAGCAACTTGTTTGTTTTCTGTTTGGGGGGATTTTTTTCATGTTAAAAAATTAAATTAGAGATTGACTAGAGTTCTTTGGTCTCTAAAAGGAAAATAATGTATCTGAGATACTATTAGCTTATGTCTGTTATTGCTCAATTACTAAAAATCATTCCATATTGTTAAGCATATTATTTGGCCATGAAGTTACCTTGATTCAGCAGTATCTACGTGAACCAGTAAAAAACGCTAAACTTGTTCTAGACCTGCCTCGAGTCCAGGGGTTCATCCACCATTTCACACACAGCAGATGGAAGAAAGTTCACCGACAGATCAAAACCAACCTCTCTTTTGTCTAGGGTGTGACTTCATACTTCCCCGTGGGTAAAACAGACTCTCAAAGCAATAAAACCAAGAGTCTCCGTAGCCTTAGCCCAGAACCTGAGTCCCCACCTCCCAAGTGCCTCTACAACAGTTGATCCTTCATTTAACATCTCTTTGAAACTGATTTTGCCACCAAAACTGAGAACTTTAGAAACAGAATAAGGTGCCCTGGCTGGGTGGCTCAGTTCGTCAGAGCATCATCCCTACATGCCAAGGTTGAGGGTTTGATCCCTGGTCAGGGCACTTGCAAGAAGCAATCAATGAATATACAAATAAGTGGAGCAGCAAATCACTCTCTCTCTCTCTCTCAAATCAATTTTTTTTAAAAAAGAAAAGAAACAGAATAAAGTATTAGCAACACTGCAGCTATGTGAAATAAAATATTTACATAGTTAGTGACTTGAGACAAGTCACCTTGAACTAAAAGGTTGAACGAGATGATCTTGAAAGCCCCTCACACTTCTCACACTGGATAGATGTCGGAAACGAGGTGAGAGAGGGGCAGCGGTGGTCACTGGGCAGAAGGCACGGCCAGCAGGGCCCTCTCCCTGTGGAATAAACAGCGCTTCTTTCCAGGTGGGCTGCAGCCAGGAGCACTTGACACTAAGTCCACCCCTCAATGCAAAGCACGCCGCAGCTCCCAACGCCTGTAGCTACAGTCAGCACACAGAGCCAGTTTTTTGAGAACTGCATCTAACTTTAATTTTTTTTATCTGTCAGAATCTGTTCCAATGCAAACGAGAGGGAAAATATAATCGCAGTAAAGGGACTTAGATGCTTTGCAACTACGCCATAACGAAACCCTCACGGCTTAGAGCTGTTTTTATTTACCCCCTACAGTCAGAAGGCACTTCTTTATATCATTCTTGCTATTTTTCAAAAGGAGAGGCTCAATTCCAATCACTTACTTGTGCTCGGATTCTTAAAGCCTGGGCTTCAGACAGCACGGGATCTGCGGTGACTGGGGTGACCTTTAACGGCCTGGTGTTCCCAGGATGGCACAGGCACGCATTTCCTCACAATGAGCAGCGGGCGGCGCTGTTGGATTTTATGTGTTTCCATTGCAAGGTCTTCGGAAATTTTTTCTAAGGGAAAAGAACTCTTTCCCACAGTAATGTGAACATGATGTGCGATAATGAAAACTGTAACTACAGCAACATTTTCCCCAGAAGTTGGGTTTTTTTCCAGCATGAATGTGGGGGTCCTAGTTATAAGACACAAAGATAAATGAATAGACTTTGGAGAAGGGTAGAAGGTATTGAAAAATATTTTCAAAAGGAACCTGGGCTTCCCAGACCTTGGATTTGACAATCTTGACTACTGTATATGAGGAGTTTCATTGCATGTTGTTGTTCAGCATTATACAGATAGTGTAACAGCAATAAAACACGGGGAACAGCAAGAACATCTGGCCGCAATCAGCCCAGTGTCAGAACACACTCCCTTACTGAGTTTCACAGGGCCCGGGCCTGGCAAGAATGACAGAAAGACACACTTTTAAACCGAGTTGTGACAGCTAAATATTATTTTCAACCACTGCACTTAAGATCTGTGTCAGGCGCTCCACCACTCCCCTCCGCAGGCCTGAACTCCCAAGACCTGCTTTCACACTTGCCCTTTTTTACCCCACAGTGAACTTCTGTTTCTACATGACAATACCTTTTGTGTAGTTTCTCACTGATCGGATACTGCTCAACGTAGCATAAGTAACTTAATACATCGATTCAACAAGCATAAGCACGCTGATAGCATGCTCAAAAGACTCTAGAGCTACAAGCAGGGAAACCTGGCTGTTAAGTTAAGAGGTTTTCAAAAACCCCTAAGAGGTTTGCCAGATAAAACACAGGACATACAGGAAATTTGAATTTCAGATAAACAACAAACAACTTTTTTTTGTTTAAGTACATCCCATGCAATAGTTGAGATCTACTTACACTAAAAAATTATTTATTGTTTATCTTCGATTCAAATTGAACTGTGCTTTCTATGATTTTATTTGTTCAATCTGGCAACCCTTACTCCTAGATACCGGGGCACCTAACCTGAGAACAACAATATTACCCGTTCTCCATGAAACTTCAGTTTTAAAATCCTATTTGTCTATGTTGCATGAAAATATTTTTAAAAGTCTATGAACTTACAAACATTTAAAAACTTGCCAGGTCTACAGCTTTTGGAGAAGATATGAGATAGGCCTTTCCCCTCTCCTAACCTATTCTGCTGCCAAAAGCCAAATGGAGACAATGTGTCTGAGTTTTCTATTTGATGGAAAACTCAGCTTAGGAAATGTTTTGGGGAAGCCAGGCTGACAGCTAACAACAGTGTTCAGCCCAAGACCCACCAAATGAGAATCAAAGACTCCGCTGCTCTTCTGCCAAACCCAGGTATGACCCCGAGGGTGGGACCGCCGCCCACCCCGCGTAACCCTCGACGGGCAGCTGTTACTCGTTAGCTGGGCTTCCACCTCGGTCATGGAGCCTTTTTCCAGGAACAGCTTAGCAGGTGCGAGGGACGCTTGGCAGAGGCCGCCTCCCGCGGAGGGCCAGGCTGCGCGGAGGCGGTTATCTGGGGGCGCTCCGCAGGGCCTTTGGACAATGGGCAGCAAACAGAGGGCAGTGTAGAAGCGCACATCCCGCAGCGCCGGCCGCCCCTCCCTCAGAAACCTTACTGCCGAGAAGTAACTCAGGGCTGCGCAGAGAAAAGCCCACTGGGCTGCAGTTGCTCAGCGGCACCCGAAGGAGAAATTGAAGAGCCCACGGTGCATGGTGCGAGACGGCCGTTGAAGTCCCTGAGATAGCACCAGTCAGTTGTTAGCTAAGCAACTTTCAGTTTACCTGAGCTCCCTGCAGCGGCAGGGAAGGCACCTGGGCAGCATCCCAGGCTGTCTGAGGGGAAGCCGGAGAGGCGCTCCTGCAGGGCTTGACCCTAGACGGCAGGTTTCCCGGGCAGGTCCCCCAGGCAGGTCTCCCGGGCAGATCTCCCAGGCAGGTCCCCCAGGCAGGTCTCCCAGGCAGGTCTCCCGGGCAGGTCTCCCGGGCAGGTCTCCCCGGCAGGTCCCCCAGGCAGGTCTCCCAGGCCTGGAGTGACGCTGCCGGGGGGAGGCCGAAGCACGCTGGCTTAGGAGTGGCGGGCGAAGGAAGTGAGTGTCTGGAAGTGAGTCTTGACAAGTAAACTCTTGCTTGAAAAGCAAGTGGTCTGTCCAGGTGAGTAGACTATTTTCTCCAATAAAGTGACTATAATAATTTCCTGAGGTAAACAGTGAAGTTAATTTTTCATTTATGGCTTTATCTTTTCTGGGTATGTTTCCCTATAACATGGAAACAACCAAATCATGACAACAAAGGCCATCTCAGATCTGTCCTCACTCAGCGACCTTCAGTCTTTATTGAGCCCTGATATATAACTACTTACTTGATGAGCACCTACTATGTGTCAAGTACTTTCTATATGTTTTTGTATATGAAAGTAAGTGTCTGTATGCCCATTTATTGACAAGGAAACAAGTCAAAAAGATACTAAGGTATTTGCAAAATCCTTCTGGACTGAACGTCATCTGAAAGAAAAAGAGAGTAAAGCAATTCTTATCTGACTTAAACAGAAACCAAGGCAAGCTTAAAGGTCTGACCAAAGCCTGGAGCCGTCTGGGATGGTTCTTGGATGCTGTTGACGAGGTGACGCTGGTCTCCACTGACTCCCTCTAGAACCCTCCTTTCTGACGCCCGGCCAGATTAGGGGCACCGCCCGCCGGAGGAAGCTCACAGCCGGCCTGCTCCTAACAAGCTAACTCCACATTGCTCTCTCCACCTGCCCAGTGCATGCCACCGACGCCTTCGACGCCAGCCCCCCACGCTGGCTCTGCGCAGGGCGCCTCCTGCAGCTGGACCTCCCCAGGCACAGAAAGACCACACCACCCTCCCCAGGAATCAGACGGGCTGAGCACCGGAGCAACTTCTCTTTCCCAGGCAACCCCTCAAAAACACGGCCTGCACCGTGACTGCACTGAGTCCCAGATTTCCGAAGCAGGACATGGCATTGTATCTCAGGTACTTCCTTTGACCCACAAGAAAAATGCAGGGCTGGTCCTACTCGGTTTATCTTCGTGTTAACTGCAACAGAGGGGTGTGTTTAAACACCAAGCAGAATAACGCCATTTCTCAACCTTTCCCTCACAGCGTCAGAGGTCTCTTGAACTACAGTATTTGTTTAAATCAACTCCATGACCTTGCTCTCTATATTTATTATGCTTTGGATAAAATAATATTGTTGGAGTCCCTATTTTTTAAATTCCACGCTACTATAAAGTATACACTGGATCTATCACTATTTTACCAATCGGTTCCTGACTTTGAAATCACAGATGGGTTAGCTTTCGACCCTTCCCTTTCTGAGAAAAATAAGATAAACTCTTTTTCATTGACCTTGGAAAGTGCTACTTTCTTTGTTTTAAATACACAGCTCAGATTTATGTTTTCTTTTCAATAGAATTTTCTGTTTTTCTTCTGCCTCTCCTGGACAGTCCTGTCGCAAAGACAGACTGCTTTTGGGCAAATGCTGACACCACAAAATTGAAAGAGGGTGCAATTCTCTAAACACAGAAGGGAAGATTTTTCTTAGCTCGTGGCCATAACAGCAGCAAAACCAGAAGCTGCAGCAACACCCTCCAGCACGGTATCTTCACGATGAAGACGACCACTCCACTTTTAACTGGAGACAAAGTGTACATCTCTCACTGTGCTTGGGCTCGTGTTTGCCATCTCTTTTTAAAAAATATCACACTGATTTTATTCATTTTAGTGAGAGTAAACTTTACTCACACAGCTAATATACCAACATGAACACAGATGGGATGTATCTTTGTAAACCACTAGCAACACCGAAGCTCGTTGAAACAAGAAGTTGTATTTTGCCCATTAAGAATGGCAAACAAGAATAATTGATATATAGCAGTACCTTCTTATACAAGATTTCAGGAACCCCTGGACAACTGTATTCTGAAAATATTAAATGGAAAATTCCAGAAATAAACAATTTATACGTTTTAAATTGCACACCATTCTGAGTAGCGTGATGAAATCTCGCACCATCCGTCCATCTGGTCCAGGACGTGAACCATCCCTTTGCCCAGTGTGTCCATGCTGCAGACGCTACTTGACCATTTGTCACTTAGTAGCTTTCCAGGTTATCACTTCACTCATCGGAATGAGAGAGAGGAAGGGGGAGGGGGAGGGGGAGGGAGGGACTCACATAACTTTTATTATAGTACATTATAGTCTATTCTACTATTAGCTATTGTTGTGAATCTCTTACTGTGCCTAATTTATAAATTAAAACTTTATCATAGGCATGTATATATTTGAAAAACATAGTATATGTAGGATTCCGTGTTATCTGAGGTTTTAGGCATCCACTGGGTGTCTTGAGATGCAACACCAGCAGATGAGAGGGGACTGCTGTACCTATTATTTCTACCTGTCTATCCTGTATGATCGCTTTATGAGTAAATGGAGTTGCAGACTTTGAAACTAATTAGCGTTACAAATAGCACTTTACCAAAATGTGACCATATTTTTGTTTCTTGGCCTTTTTAAAAATTATTATCACCTCTCTTAGGAGACTTTTTAGACATTTTTTTCTAATTAATCCCCCATGAAATTTTAATACCAGGGTATAGTGTTTATGGATTATATGTATATATCTGTGATATACACATAAAAAGAGGAAGACTTTTTTTGCATCGCCTCCAAAAACCAATTTTCACTTATTTGGAGGTAATACTATCCCTGCTGATTTTGAGGGTTTTTCAAATGTAGAAAAATATAGCAGTCCCCAAATTCCCACTTGAAAACAAGGAAATTGGGGGCTGCTATATTTCTTACTATTTATAGAAAAGAGATATAATACTGAGTGAGCAGGATTGTGAATCACAGACCAGTTGCGCTGTGGGTGTATAGACAATTTCATTCTTTTGGCTAAACATGCAGTAAGCAGGCCGGCAGCCTGGTTTTGCAATCCATACGTGTGTTAACAAATCTCCCTTAAAAACCAACTTGCCAAAATTTAAACTGCAGCTTGAAAGTGCCCGTAAAGGAATGGAGAGGTGGCAGTCGGTTTCTGCTTTCCATTTAATTATTTCAACCATTTTAAGTTTAAATATTGGTGCCCAGTAAGAGAGAGGCATGTGTTTAATTTCTCGCGCCAGCGGCCCCTCCGTTCGGTCCTCTGCAGCCCGCCTCGCGCCTCGGACGCCGCTCGCTCGGGGAGCCTGACCCGCGGCAGCGGAGCCCGCGCGGCCCTGCGAGCACACGGCCCACGGAAGCAGCTCCGCGCTAGCACACCATTTATTTCTGAAATGCTGGCAAAATTGAACAAGGCTCTAACTCCACCAGGGGCAACATTTTTCTTTGGGAAAACTGTCAACACAGGTAAAACAGCTGTGTGTAAATTAAGAGAAATTAGCTATTGAGTCCAATTTCTGTAGTTCAGGGATGATATTTATTGACATAAGCATATTCTAAAGTAATAAAAAGTAGTGTTTCCAAAATGAGATCCAGGGACACTGATGATAGCGTATCTGTGATCTATCACCCATCTGAGGATGAAGGGGGGGCATCGCTTCGTCTCCAACTGTTTGGCTCTTCCCTCTCATTACTGAGGGTATGGGCCTTAGCAATTAAGCGGTGGGATGAGGTCAGCACAGATGGAGGTGTGGCCACGAAAAGGGGGCTGATGTCTAGGGGTTTGCCTCTCCAAGCTCACCGGACAGCCTCCATCTTTGCTGTGATTTAATAGCTGCGAAGAGTGTGGATATTGTGAGAGACGGTCTTGAGGGCGTAAGTATGTTTTGTAAGTCTGGGAAAAGCAGTGGGAGAAGCCTCTTTAAGCTAAGAAAGAAGGTAGACCTTTCCAAAATTTTTCCTCGGTAGTCCAGATGTTAAACTTAGTTATTATCTATGAAAAAAGGGGGGAGTTGCTTTGTGCCAAGAGATGAGTTACAGAGGAGGGGCAGAGAAATAAGACAAAGACAACAGAAAAGACTGAAGGTCTCGGACTAGAGTGAATGAAAAAGTATATAGCCAGAGGGGTTAAAATGCAGTTAGAAGAATCAGAGCATCCTGGGGGTGAACTGTTTGTTTAGATCAGCATTTCCCAAAGTATATTCCCTGGACCCCGGGGAACTACGTTAGCACGTGTATTCACCTCCACTTGTTGTTTCACAGTGCCCGTTTCCGTGTTAAATTCCCTGTGAAGCCCTACAGAGTGGGATATTTTACTGTCCATTGAAACAGACTTGTTTGTCAGTTGTGTTGTGAGCTGGCTCGTAGCAGCTTATGAGAGATTTTTAAATTTTCAGGAATTTGTAAAAAGAGCCATTGTTAACAAAATAAATTATACATGCTTACAATTAAATACATTATGTTAAAAACAAAAGTAATAAGCTCATCCTGAGATTTTTTTTCATTTTGGTGGTTATATTTTTCAGTTTTATCTTTCCATTTGTTTCAAGTGTGTTCACAATTGCTTTTTGGAACATTTTAGTAATAGCTTTTCTAATCTCTGTCATATAATTCCAACATCTGTGTCATTTTACTAATATCTGTTTATTGCTTTTTGCCATGAGGGTTGAGATTTTTCTAATTCTTTCTATGCCATGTAATTTTGGGCTGTATCTGAGGTATTTTGACTATTACGTTGTGAGATTCTGGGTCTTGTTTAAATATGTGGGAAATGTTGATATTTTTGTTTCAGCAGACAATCAAGCTGGGTAGGTTCAAGCTGCAAATCCCAACCCACCATCTTTAGTCGGTGATTTTAAGGTCAGTTCAATTATAAAATCTCAACCGCTTTATTTGGACCTGCCCCTTATATGCGCTACGCACTGACTAGCCTGGGACCTGGACGGCGGTCTCCCTGCTAACTCAGCTACCGAAGTCCTTCAGTGCCAATTAGAGTCAGGTTCTGACTTGTGCAGCTCGTGAGTGAGCCCAGGGTTTCATACACAACTTTACGAGGCTGCTTTTCCAAACTCCTGTCTCTTTGTGCTCTTGAGAGTACCAGCCAGTTTCCCGAGGCCCACAGCTTTGCCCTCCATCTAGAGACCCCCTGCAGCTACACCCACCCTGGACAAGCAGCGAAGGAACCCAAGGGAAAAGCTGGTGACCTCGCTGCCAGTCAGCGGTGCTTTGAGTTCGGGTCTTCTCCAGGCCACCTTCCGCTGCCCTCCCTCCAGGGCCCTGGAGCAGCTGCCCCCGCCCTGTCCAGGCTCTCCAGCCACACGTGGTGGGAGCGGCATCGCGAAGGGAGCCTGGCCGTTCATCAGGAGCTGCCCTGTGCTGCGGCCCGAGCGCCTGCCTCCGGCCCCGCACCTGGGTCCCCACCGAGCGCCTGCCTCCTGCCCCGCACCTGGGTCCCGACCAAGCGCCTGCCTCCTGCCCCGCACCTGGGTTCCCACCGAGCGCCTGCCTCCTGCCCCGCACCTGGGTCCCGACCAAGCGCCTGCCTCCTGCCCCGCACCTGGGTCCCCACCGAGCGCCTGCCTCCTGCCCCGCACCTGGGTCCCGACCAAGCGCCTGCCTCCTGCCCCGCACCTGGGTCCCCACCGAGCGCCTGCCTCCTGCACGTGCACATGTTTTCTGCCACACCCTGCATTCTGCCCGGAAGCCTGCATTCTGCCCTCTGAGAGAAGCCTCCCTCAATTCCTTGTTTCTTTTCAGGAGAAATATCCCCGGGTTTTGGGTTTTTTTCTTCTTTTCGTGATTTCTTATAACATTATTTCCAGACTCTTTTTCATCTTACTTGCTTGCCTCTAGCTTTTCCCAAATTTGTTACTATCTTTCTTATAGTGTGCTGCCCATAATATGGAACTCTGACCTCCCTGGAACTGGATACCATAAGTGGATTTTTTTTTCTTTGTTGTTTTTGAATCCTCACCGGAGGATATTTTTTCCCATTGCTTTTCAGAGAAAGTGGGAGGGAGAGAGGGAGAGAGAGAGAGAAACATCAGTGTGAGAGAGACACATTGACTCTTTGCCTCCTGCATGCGCCCCAACCAGGGCCAGGGATCAAGCCTGCAACTGAGATACATGCCCTTGGGCGGAATCGAACCCAGGACCCTTCAGTCTGCAGGACTGTGCTGTAACCACTGAGCCAAATCGGCTAGGGCCCATAAATGGATTTTTGCAGATTAAAGGGTGTTAGCTTTTTGAGTTATGCATTTTTATTGGCTCAGACTAAAGTTGGAGGAATCCCAGGTCATTGCATATGCATTAATGTCAGTTCTTTACTAGACTGCTGCCGTTGGTCTTTTTCACCCAAATGCAGGAACTTGGAACAGTTAATATTATATTTTACCTTATTGGGTCTAGCTTGTCATTCTTGCCTATTGAAGATTTTGGAATTCTAATCCATCCTAGTCTTAAAGAGAAAGACTAGAAGTGAGTTTTGTTACGTTCTGAGAAGCCCAGGAAAGTGGAAAGGCTCTCAGAAGTTAAAGTCCATCTCCAAAGTCTGACTGCAGCTGGTAATGCCCTCCCCCAAACATCTCATTAGCTTTTCCTGAAAATATCTAACCCCCATCTGCGGAAGAGTTGAAGCTCCTGGCCCCGACCTCCTCCGCCAGTGGAAACAGAGGCCGTGTCTACACACCCCCGGAGCAGCCGGACACGGACAGGGGCCACATGCGCTGGCCCAGCTACCCTAGAGGAGGCTGAATTTAGAAATAGCAGGACAGCTTTTCCACACACGATGTAAGAAAGAGAGCCGAACCGGTACTGAGAGAAAAGAAGAAAAGAGAGGACTGGGAAGAAGCAATGTAAAGGGAGATCAAGAGCGGGAAGGGGGGGAGGAGAGGCAAAACTGGCCCAGAAGGGGGAGCTTTCCGCCCAGCAGAGCGCGCCCCCGTTCACTTTAGCCTGTGCTCCTGGGCCTGCTCTGCTACACCCACCCCCAAAGCTGCAGTAAGAACACAGACAGCACGACACATGCTCTTGTCATGTTACACATCTCCCGACAGAGCTCCCAAACCCCAGTGCCAGGGCTGGGCAAAGAATGCACATGGAGGGTCCAGAGGAGCAGGACAAGGACCTACAAACCAGGGTCCAGAGAAGGAGAAAAGCGAGTCCTGGAGAGAACTGGGGACACTGCGCTTTATGGAAAATGTCAAACATTCTAAAACAGGGCAATGGAATAATCCTCCCTGTGCCAGCAGGCAGCTTCGGTGACAGCTAGCTCAGCACCAGGCCGGCCTCCCCCGCAGCCCCCGCCGCACCCCTGCCCCGGACCTGCCCCGTCTGCTTCGTAGCTCTTCAGTGCGCAGGGAGAGGGCCCTTGCAGCAGGACAGACTCTCAGAGAGGCGAGCATGAGCTCCAGGGAAGTGCCACTTGAGAACCAAAGTAAAGCCAGCAGAGGAAACTGAAGAGCCGGTGGGGCAGTGGGGAGAGGGGCTCATTCCTAGGAATGATTCTCAGACCCCCAGCGTTTCACATTTTAAATAGGAGAAGCTTCTGTTACCAGTTCTTTTTTCTAATCAAGAACTACAGCCAAACTCAGCTGAAGAGAGGAACAAAACTGACCCTGGTGGGGAGGGGCCTACGCACTCCACACAGTTAAACATAAAAGCAGCACGTCTGAGCTGCACTGGGCCATGGTGACAACACTTTTTAAAATATATGGGCCGTGACCATATTTTTAAAGTTTATATTTATTTTGCTTCATTCCACGAGATGTAAACTGGGATATTCGGTTATAAAACAGCATTTTATTGCTTCTGGGTAATTCCCCAAGAGAGGAAAATAACATTTACTTTCCCCCAAAAAAGTGATAAATGTTTAATGAAACATCGAGACCTTTCGCCTTAAAGGTCAGGCGTGACGTTTAGACGGCTTTCCCGTGCATCTGCGCGCGTCCACCCGAGCTCCGCCAACGAGCCGAGGCCGCGCCGAGTGCGGGGCGCGAGGGGCCCGCGTGGCCCCCGGCGCGGCTCGGTCCTGGGTCCGGGGCTGTCGCGGCGGCGGGAAGCTCCGCTCGGAGGCCGGCCCGGGCCCGAGGCTCGGTTCCCTCAGGCGCCCGCAGAGCGCGAGCCCCGGCGCAGAGCCGCCCGGGTGCGCGCTCCCCGCGGGCTGTCGGCCCCAGGAGCCTCCACAGCCCCTGGATCCAGGGGAGTACAGACCGCCCAGAGGCGACCGTAGGAACGAGGCTGAGAGTAAGCGAAGTTTCCCAGCCCAAGAGGAAGTCTTGGCGAGGACCCCCGGTGTCACCGAGGCCAACCCTCTGCCGGGGTCCCAGGGCCGGCCGCGCCCGCGGCTCCCCGCTGGCCCTGGCCCCTGCCCCTGGCGGAGCGGCCGGGCCGGGTGCGCCCCGCGAGCCTGCGCTCCCTCCGGCGGCGGGCGTTCCTCGCTGCCTCGTGTTTATGCCTCTGGTTTCCATTAGGGACAAGGCGGGAGCGGGAGGCTGTAAATCTCCGGCCGGCCCGGGAGCCGAGCGCGCGCCGCCCCGCGCGCGGGGCCAGGTGCGCGCGGCCCGCGCCCGGTGAACTTTCTCTTTCTCGGGTTTGTTTTCTCAGCTGCTGGCACGCGCTCCGCTCCAGCACCACGGGGTCGAGTGGAAAACAGCTTCCTCCGAGATCTAAGGGTCCATTTTAAAGAAGTGGTTTGGAGCTCAGAAGAAGGGCGCTCAGTTCTAGCTCGGCGCCGCCTTTCCCTGCTTTTCTTGTGCATGGAGTACGAGCTGTGTAAACAGTTCATATTTCACATTCCACCTGTAGCCAGCTCAGCCAAGGCAGACAGGCGGCTCTTTGTGCCTTTCTCCACCGCAATTACTGCATTAGTGTCTTCCCACCACTCTCTGTCCCCCAGCACCCTGTTTTTCTACCAAAAACACACACACCACTGTCCGTGTCCCAAGGGGAAAACAGGACTTTTCCCAAAATATTTTATCCTTGAGACGTCCTGTGACTCACTAACTCTCCGCCCAGAGCCCCGCTCGCATAGCAATCGGAGTGCTTTTACAAACATCAGCACTCAGGCCGGGTTTATTCATCTTTTTATCTCCAACCACACATCAGAGAAAGTTGGGCCTTAAGAACCCAGCCAGCAGCTTTCGACAGGGAGCAGAGAGGAGAGAGTCCTGAGAAGTAACCCTCCTTTCTGTGGGTAACTACAGCTGGCTTCTCTCATCTGAGCTTGAAAACAGCCCTAGCCCTTGGGTTGGCAAAGAGCCCCCTGCCTGTCACCTAACAGCCTCTGCCGTCCCCCAGAGGACCATCATTTTGGAGGGAAAATAATGAGTGATTAGAGATGACACACACCAGCATTTGCAAAGCCCTCTGTGGTGGGAGGGATGGAGGAGCCAGGTCCACCTGGCTTCAAGGTCTCCAGGCCCGGACTTACCCCTACTCAGAGGTAGGAGCTCAGGACCTTCAGGGATAGCCAGTGGTAAGGTCAAACCTGCCCCATTAACCAGCAGCCCTGCCCTCGGGCTAACCCCAGAGGAAAGGCAGCCGGTGTCAGCAAGGCTGAGTTCTAATTCCAGGTGACCTCTTTCTGGATTGGAAATGGGAGAGGAGGAGGGGGAAGCTTTTCTGGGCTTTACATTCTCAAGGTTCAGTGAAAGGTTGCAAGGAAAGAAACAAGAGGAAAAGGGAATGAAGGGAAAGGGGAGAGACAATGGAAACACGGAGGACAGGATGGCTTCCCCTGGGACAGTGACGCTGGTCTCACATGGAGCCATAACACCAGCTTCTAATTTCAGGTTGTCAAGATTCATCTCCCAGAAAAGCAAGAGCCTAAAAGAACAAGTAATCTTCTTGAGAGAGACCCCACAGCATCTCCAGATGTTTTGGTTTACTCTGTGGGAGGGGAGAGGCCTAGGCTGAGAGAAGCAAATATGTTCCTTCCCTGAAAGGAGGAAGGTCACCAAGTGGGAACAGCTCATCGCCTTTGGAAGTATTGCGTTTCAGCAGGAGAAGCCAGAAATAAGATATCATTTGTTAACTTTGCTAATCCATTAAGTATACGCTGGACAGCTGAGCTATTATTTGGAACTCTCTGCTATGTGTCTTCTAACAAGGAAACAATGTCCCGCTGAGTGTAGGTGTGGTGTGTGCTAAAACTACATAAAACTTTCAGCAGCTCTCTGCGAGGCTGACTTTTATGTCAGGGAACAGCACATATTGAACCTGTGGACGGGAACGGAACCGTGGTTTTCCTAATGTGCACATGTGGATGTGAACAGAACCATGTCCATCGTCACCCCCTCTCGCGCTGTGACTTCTGTCCAGCCTCGCTGTCCACATTCAGCACATCAAAGCCCTTTAGTTGATGATTAGCTGTGTCCCTTAAAATGTAGCCATAAGCATTTTTGTTAGTAACATTTGAAATGGCAGGACAGCTGAGATAAATCTCAAACTGGCGACTGTATCCACCACAGGAGGGCTAGCCCTGGCACCCTGCATTCCTGATCGCTTTGTCTGTCCACCACCAGTGCCTGAGCTATAGCGTAAGAATGGGGCAGCGACACGGACCCTCAGAGGACAACGGTCTGCACAGAGCTGCTGGCTCGTCCCTCTGCTCCCACCCGGCCTCCCCAGAAGGAAATCGCCGCAGTAAACTCCGCCCAGTCTGTGGAACTGCCTGCTCTGTCTGTTGGTCTTAAGATACCCTCGCATCATGGTGGCATCAGGCCTCTGCCACCGCTGGACACGTACCCTCAACAGAAGATGTGTCACCAGTAAATTACTGGATAATTTAAATGATTTGTGGTGATTTTTATCAAATTAACCCCAGAATAGAATTTGTATTTTGTGTGTTTGGTGTTTTCTTCTAAATGAAATACCCCAGAATCATAGAAATCATTGAACTTTTTGAGTTAAAAGGAGTGCTTGAATACCAGCTTCCAATTCCACTGATAGGTCCAGGGAGGGAGCTGGTAAGTGTGGAAGTACACAAGTTAACATGGTCACAAAGCCAGGACGAGAAACGTGGGCGATACTGGGTAAGGCCAGGCACCGGCAGTGGGAACACGGTGAGCCCGGCCACGCTCGTGCTCTGTGCATTGTCTGCAGCCCATCGTGGCTTTGGGTTTGGGACAGTAGCTCTTTCTTTTCTCAAAACACCCCTTTCATTCGCAGCCTGAGAGATGCTGAAGGGCAAAGGGCCGAGGGTGAGAGCCAGCGTCCTCTGCCAGGCGCTCTGCGGAATAAGAAGGGTGCAGGCGCTGCATTCCCGGATCCGCACCCTCCAGGGCATCGCTCTGCGTGACCACAGCTGAGTCACGCAGACGGGAGAGCCGGCTGGCCGAGCCCTCCTTCCTCGCTCCCATGACACGGGGCAGGGCGGAGGGTAGAGACAGGGCGAACGGAAAATACAGGCTAACAGCCCGCTTTCTTTGACGCCCATTTCCCCGACGGAGACCCTTCCCGGGAAGCGTGGGGCTGGCGGGAGAGAGGAGCTGAGAAGAGGAGCGAATCAGAAGCTAAGGCACCGCGGAGAGGAGGCTGAGCCAGAGGGTGGCGGAGTCGGTACCAACTCGGAGCACCGCCCAGCCTGCGGGGACACCCGCTCCTCCTCCTTAGCCCTTACAATGGGCAAACCTTATATTCGCCCGGCCAGCATTCCTTCTCTGTTCTGGTGAAAGCACCTCTCTTCCCCTATGGGGGGGGCACGCTATACCAACCCCAGACCTCCAATCTCCCGAGGTGGGCACAGGGCACAGGCCTGCGTGTCAGAGCGCCCCACCTCCCGCACCTCAGTGATGCTCAGGGCTGAGTTCCTGAGCCAAGCCAGGCCAAAGAGACTCTCCCTGGGCAAGTGTGGTGGAGAAAAGCATTCTCTCTCTGTGGGAATTGCTACCCAGTGGCCCATCTGAGAGCAGAGCCTATAGGTATGAATTCGAAAGCAGGTCTGAGGGCCAGAGAGCAGAGGGGAGGGAAGAGAGCAATTCTAAAGGCACCATCACAGCCCCTGGATTCAATTATGCCCAAGGTCAAATCTAATGCTTTTCAATACATTGTTTTTGCTAAAGGATTCCAAACGCAAGTGTTCACACAGAGCTACTGGAAAGGACAGGAACACTGTGAAGCTACTGAAAATCTTGTCAGAAAAAGAATGTTAGACCTGATTGTGTTCCACTAAGCATTAGCCCAGTGGGCTCCCTGGAGATGGCTGCCATTTTATTGACTGCTTTGAATTGAGAGTGAACCGTGCTATCGGGGAGGTATATGCAAGATACAATGAAAGCACAGAGACAGACCATCTAACTGAGCCTAGGAGAAAAGACAAGACTGCATTCAAAGGCCACTTGCTGGATGAGGGAAAATGAAAGAAATGGCAGGTGGAGGAAGGAGATTCAGAACTCAGCTTTGAGAATATTAGGCATCAGGCTGTGTGCAGGACACCTGGGGGGTAATGTGCAGTTGGCATCTGCTATACGACTCTTAAGGCAAGGATGGAAATGTAGGTGGGAAACACCAGATTTGCAGTTAGCAGCATGGAGAGGCAGAGATGGACAAGGCTGCCCAGAGACAAGGAGGACAGAGAGATGACTGTGGACAGGCCTCGCCGAATGGCCGCATTCAAAGGGCAATACCAGGAGAGGGAATTAGAGAGGAAAAGAAAAAGAATGGCCCAAAAGAAGGGAAATCGGTGACAAGCGCCACCCAAAGCTAAGCAAGAAAGGGTTTATAAAAATGAAAGCAATTGGGAAAACCAAATGGCACAGAGAGGTTGACAAATCAAAAAGCTGGGAAATGTTCCCTGGGTTGGTGGTCTGGAGAGCAGTGACACAGCCACACCAGACCTCCTTGCTGTCCCTCCCCCGAAGTGCCCGCTCCTCTTTCCAGCAGAACCAGTGTACACCTCTCTGCTCTCTTCCTTCCCAGGCCTCTGTGTGTCTCCTTGTCGCTCCTCTATGGCAGCATTTAGCACATCAAGGGAAATGATTCCTTTTTCCGTTTTTTTCTCTTGCCAGCCTACTTGCTCCTTGAAGCCAAGGATTCTGTATTGCTCATCTCTTTCCTTTAAGCTATTTAATTGAGGCATAATTTACATATAGCAAAATGCACACACCATCCACATGCAGCTGCACCAGGTTTTACACAGCTCCCACGTGTGTAACCCCAGCCAGAGCAAGCGAACGCATCGCTAGGACCCCAGACCTCTATGCCATATGCCTTCCCAGTCAGCACCCCAAAGACACGCACTGTTGTGACCTTTATCACTGTAGGTTAGTTTTGCCTGCTTTGAAATGAACATAAATGGAATTATAGAATATATACTCTTTGGAGATGTCTGCTTTCACTCAGCATTTTGTCACCATGTTGTTACATGTGCCATAATCTGTTCCTTACACCATTGTATGTTGAATGTCTGTGTCCACTCTTCTGTCACCAGACATCAGATTGATTCCAGGTTGTGGCTGTTGAGAACAGTGTTGCTACGGACGCTCTTGCACATACTGTGGTGGGCATATTACTCACTTTGGAGGTATATACCCAGGAGTAGAGGTCCTGTGTCTGTCCTTTCATCTTTTACTCTCAGTACTTAACACTTCACCTTAGATGTCAGGCCAATAGAGGAAATACCTTGGAAGTACATTGCCCTTGAAATAATAAAAAAATTTTCAACAACTACCTTATAAGAAGTTAAATTTAATCTATTTGCTAAGTTATTGGTGGTTTTATCAACAAATATTTTTAGATCAATTTCTATGTGTATCAAAATCTAAAGAGCTGGCCAAAATTCAATTAACAGAAGACATTAAGCCCTCCTCTTAAAGACTCATAATACAAGATCAAATTGTGTGTTTTTTAACTATACAAATGTCAGTAAATAAGCTAAACAGACTTTGAAATGAATGAGACAGGATATGACACTCCTTTCCAGGTGGACTAAGGAAGACCTACAGTTTTATAAGAAAGGGATGAGACAGACTTCACTCTAGGTCAGAAGGCGCTCTGCCAAGATGCAACTCTTTTTGCACAAGAAATGTGTTCGGACAGGAACGGGCTTCAGCAGGTGCCTCGACAGATGCCCCAGGAATAACATGGCAAGAGGAACCTCGCCCATCAAGATACCAAATGTGTGTTTTCCTTTGCTTCAGTTTTTACCTGTTAGAAACTGACACTGGGGAGAGCCAAGGAGGGATGTGAAATGGGCTTTCATCCCAGGTGAGCCGAGCCTGGAGGTGCCAGGGATGGAAACGGCTGCTCCCCTCTTCTTGCTTCCCTGGTTCCCTGACGACAGAACTGACAGAGTCTGGCCCGAGTTTGTGTGAAGAGTGAAGCCTTACCTGAAAGGCGATGAAAGGAGCTGCAGATGACGGGACTCCCGGTTGGGTTCCAAGCCTTTGCCCTCATTCCAGCTCCCCCATTCTCCCAGCTGCCGCCCCCCCCCCAATGCAACGTGAAGTCCACAGAACTTATTGGTGTTTCTCGAGGGCTCCTCCCTTCCCCTTGGAAATCTTTCCAAGAAAGGGAAAAAAGGACCCCCTGCCTGTCCAGGTTAAACTCTCAACACAGAAGGATTAAATAATTTAGGCAGAGGGTGGCGACGAGGGCAACTCTAGGCCATCCATCCTCTGTTGCCGGCAGACACTGATAGGACGCACAGGACAAGCGGAGATGCTGAGCACAGAGAGATCGGCCCTTCCCAGCTGGTGTGCCCCAGAGGGAGCCGGCGAATGTGTCCCCTCTACACCCGACTCCTCTCGTGGCCGTCAGGTTAGCCACACAGTATACTCTGTGCTCCGTGGCCTCACACATTAATAATATATGAGAGTTCGGGTAGAAAACAGCCTGGAAAAATCTCTGTGGGAAACAACTACATCATTCTCACCTGGGGCACCGGGGTCTCTGAAACTGGCAATACTGGGACAGGCCAGGGGAGCGGGGCTCTGCTTGCCCACATCGGGAATGCCAGCTTCTTGGGATGCCCGCCCCTGGAAATGTTAGAATTTTTCCCAGGTATTTCCAGGGTTACTGTGTTTACAACTCTGGGGACACCGCTTATAGTGGGTGTCATTGAGAAACAACAGGAATGAACATTGTAACTGTGATTATATTTCTGTATTGAACATTGGCTACATGTCCCAAAATATCCAGGACACTGTAGAATTTTAAATTGGTTATTTCATTGTCTTGGTAAATTTACTCAAATGTGTCAGGGTCACAATTCTTATGTTTTGGGGTACTCATTCGTGCACACACCAATGGGAGCATACCAAACGGAGGCGGTGGGAGGGAGGGCGGTGCTGCAAAAGCTACTAGAAACAGCCCCGTGCCCAAGAAGCGTCACCCATAGAAGACCTGCCGCTAAAACTTCCCTTCTGCCAATGCCATCCTCTCTCCTCTGTACACAGGGAAATCTAATGGTCAGTACACCGTGGTGTGGATCTTGACTAAAGATTCTTAGAAAATGCTGCAGGTCTAACTGAAGGAGAAGTTCCCCAATGGCAGGCACATAATAGGTATAAAGTAGATGGTCAAAGAATTTTTACTCGACTGGGCAGTGCCCCCCTTTTCTTTCTATCCTCAGTTAGATACTTCCTACAGAATTAGCCTAATCTTAAGAAAAATACAGCTTCTAAGAACACTAAAAACTTTGTGTCTGCCCACCATCTTCCTTTTCTGGCTCAACCCCTCTAGTCCCCAAGTGGAGTAACACTTTCACTTCACTCACACATCCAGTCTCCTCTTCCAGCCTCCGCCGGGTCCACCTTCAGGTGAAGGCCCTTTCAACTCATTCGGCCTAAATTCAGCAGTGAGTCACTTCTCTGCACATACCTTCAACTCCTTTGCTTCTCTCTGGGTTGGTCATGTGTACTTAACAAAACCACAGTCTCAACTTCTGTCTCTTAAGAAACATAATTCTACCTCATTGACTTCATACTATTCCTAATATCATCCGGCAGTCATGCTCCTCGGTATTTACCCAAAGGAACTGAAATCTTATCCACACAAATACCTGCACACAGAAGTTTATAGCAGCTTTATTTGTAATTGCCAAAAACTTGGAAGCAACCAAGATGTCCTCAGTAGGTAAATGAATAAATAAGTGGTGGTACATCCAGACAATGGAATATTATTCATTCCAATGAAATGAAATGAGCTATCGGGTAACAAAAAGACATTGTGAAAACTTAAGTGCATATTACTAAGTGAAAGAAGCCAACCTGGATTCTTAAAAAAACCCAAAACTATGGAGATTGTAAAAAGATCAGTGGTCGTCAAAGGTGGGCTGGGGAGGAATAAATAGTTGGAACATGGAGGATTTTTAGCTAAATGAAACCACTCTGTATGATACTAAAATGGCAGATATATGCCATTAAACATCTGTCTAAACCTGTAGAGTATAACACCAAAAGTGAACTGTGATGTAAACTTGAACTCCATGTGATCATGATGTGACCATGTACAATCAATTGTAACATGCCACATATCCATGAGGACCACACTCTAAACCTCTTAGACTTTAAGACAGTGGTTTTCAATTTTTCAGTTTTTGAATGCTTTCTTCAAATGTCTGCCTACAAATTCCTAGTAGAGCAGATAGACAAACCCATATGACTCTGATTTCAGCAGACAGAGGAGGGTTAAAACTTGAAAACACTATCCCCTTGCAGTGGCTTCTGAAGGGACAATACTGGCCTCCCTAAGGCTTCAAAAAGTGTGCAAAGATCTCTGGTATAAGGAGTAATTCAGCCCTATTTCTTTTAGGAAGTTTTCATTAACATTAACTTTTTGCTAACTCTACTTATCACTTCTCCTCATTAGGTTTCATAACATTCAAAATGGTTCCACCTTGAAGATGCTAACGTGTAAAATTCTCCTCTGTAAACACAATCTTTTCTCCTTCTGCAGCTCCCACTCTCATTTCCATTCAACCTAAGCAGGACTTCAGTCTCTCCTTCCCTCTCTCCCAAGGCCTCTGCCTTTCAACCATTCTGGTTATAAACATCTCCTCTTACTCTTGCTACACTGACCTTCTCTTTCATTTGCCTGTGCTAATCCCAGCCCTTCATCATCCTGACTAGCTCTCATTTCCACTCCTCTTCATCAATTGCTCAAATACTGCTAAAGAAAATGACATGTCCATTTTGATTGGTTCCACTGCAAATTCATGGTTTTCAATCTCAACCAGAACTACAGTTTTGCCCTAAACTCCACTTACTCATCTTGGGTCAGGTCCCCTTCCCTTCCCTTCTATGAAAGCCATGTGCAACTTTGCCTACAATCTTCAAAGTGACAACTTCTTTGTATATCTTAATAAATAATATTCCCTTCTGAGCTGACAGAAAACTAGAGCCTTCCTGGCACTCCCTCCCACAATTTCCCTCCCGACCTTATGAATGTCTTTACAGCTGCTCTTTTAGGAAAGATGTCTTCACTTCCTTTTAAGATAACTCTCTCCCATGTCCCTTATTCCATCTCTTTCTTTCTCCTCTGGAATATCCCTCTATTGTACCTTCTACCTCCCACAATGAAGGGCAGAGTGGACTAGAGCTGTGTGAGGAGAATCTAGGGGGACTGGCTCTGGGGATAGAGCCAGAGGGTGACCATCTGGATTCCTATGCTGAGCCATTACCCCATACAGCAGAGGACATATTTCTCAGGCAGACCTTTACCATCTAGGCAGCTTTTGCCTGGAGGAAGGAGAAATTGTCCCACCCATTGAAAACCTCACATCCTACCCTGTGGAGTGTCTACAGCCTGAGGCTCATTAAGAGAGTGAATAGCAATCGGCCTCTGGGTGCTTTGAGTCTTTACCTGATCTGTTTCTGGACCTGAGGCTAGGAAAAGCAAACCTTGGTGCACATCTTGATCCTTTCCAAACTCACCCAGGCTCAGCAGAGGGAGCCACAAGCTGTGGATCTCTGATAGCTCCAAACAAGGTACCCAAGGTCAGTCACAAAAAGTGTCTGAATTTGGCCTGTACCAGAGACCCTCCAAAAAGACTAGGAGTCCTATAAATCTACCTAATACATAAAAACAAACCCAAACAGACAGCCAAAATGGAGAGACAAAAAACAAGCCCCAAATGAAAGAACAAGAGAATTTTCTAGAAGAAGAACTGAATGAGATGGAGATAAGCAATCTGTCAGACACAGAGTTCAGAATAATGATTGTAAGGATGCTCAACAGCATGACATTGACCTGCACCAGAGTCCTTTCCAAGAGGCCCTAGATCCAACATACCAAGGGAATAGCTTCAGACCACAACAGAACACTACCGAATTAGCTCCACAAGTGGCACACACAAAGGGAGGTCTCAGCACACACTAAACTCTGGTGGGGCAAATTCAGCTCTGTGGGGTCAGCCCCCTCACAGAAGCTTATAAACTATGGTTGTGGCCATTTGTCAAAGCCAGCCAGCCTAAGGGTCAAAGCCACCCACACATATGCCAACAACAATCAAAGCTCAATTACAACAGGAAAGCACACATAATCCATGCAAAGGCACTGAAGCACTTGGCACAGGTGATCAGGACTACTGCATCACTGGGCCCTACAGGACACCAACTACATTAGGCCATTAAACCAAGACTGGAAGACATAGCAGATCTACCTATAAAAACTAACACAGAGAGGCAGACAAAATTGGGAGACAAAGAAACATGTCCCAAATGAAAGAAAGGAGAAATCTCCAGAAAAAAATAAAATGAAATGGTGGCAAGCAAACTACCAGATACAAAGTTAAAAACAATGGTCATAAGGATGCTCAAGAAACTTAGAGGGAATTACAACTGAATAAAAAAGGGCATAGAAACCATAAAAAAGAATTGGTCATGCCCGGCCAGCATGGCTCAGTGGTTGAGCATCGACCTATGATCCAGGAGATTTAAGTTCAATTCCTGGTCAAGGCACATACCTGGATTGTGGGCTCGATTCCCAGTAGAAGGTGTGCAGGAGGCAGCCAATCAATGACTCTCTCATCAATGATGTTTCTATCTCTCTCTCTTCCTCTCCCTTCCTCTCACTGAAATCAATAAAGATATATTAAAAAAAAAAAAAGAATTGGTCAGAAATGAAGAATATAATAACTGAAATGAAGAATATACTTGAAGGGCCCTGGCTGGTGTGACTCAGTTAGTTGGGCATCATCCTGTGTATTGAAAGGTTGCTGGTTCAATTCCTGGTCAGGGCATATGTCCTGGTTGTGGCCTTGATCCCTGGTAAGGGGCATGCATGAGGCAGCCAATCAATGTTTTGCTCTCACATCGATGTTTTTCACCCCCCTCCCTCTCCTTTCCTCTCTCTCTAAAAATCAATAAGCTATCTTTTAAAAAAATACACTAGAAAGACTCAACAACAGAAGAGATGAAGCAGAGGGTTGAATCAGAGATTTAGAAGACAAGGTAGCATAAAATTCCCAATTGGAACAGCAAAAAGAAAAAAGAATTTTAAAATCCTGGGACCTCTGGAACAATATGAAGTGTAATAATGTATCTATCATAGGAATACCAGAATGAGAAGAGAGAGCAAGTGATTGAGAACCTCTTTGAGGAAATAACGACAGAAAACATTAATAAACTGGTGAAGGAAAAAGACACACATGTCCAGAAAGCAGAGAAAGTCCCAAACAAAATGAACCCAAAAAACCCAAGACACATCATAATTAAAATGCAAAAGTTTAAAGACAGAGATTCTTAAAAGCAGGAAGAGAAAGACAGTTACTTAGTTACCTACAAGGGAGCTCCCATAGACTGTTAGTTATTTCTCAACAGAAACTTTTTGAGCCAGAAGGGATTGGCACAAAATATTTAAAGTAATGAAAAGCAAAAACCTACAACTAAGACTACTCTACCCAGCAAGGCTATCATTTAAAATTAAAGGATTTTCATTTTATCATTTAAAATTAAATCATTTAAAAATAAAGAGCTTCCCAGACAAGAAGCTAAAGGAATTCATTACCATCAGACAAGTATTACAAGAAATGTTAAAGAGACTTCTTTAAGAAGAAGAAATAAAAACAAAAAACTATAAATATAAATAATAAAATGGAAATAAATAAGGATCTATCAATAACCACTTTAAACGTAAATGGATTAAATGCTCCAATCAAAAGACACAAGCTAGCTAATAGGATAACAAAACAAGATCAATATGTATGCTATCTACAAGAGACCCACTTCAGATCCAAAGACACACACAGACTGAAAGTAAAGGGATAGAAAAGATATATCATGCAAATGAAAATAAACAACAACAACAAAAAACTAAAAAAAGCCTGAAGTAGCAACACTTAAATCAACAAAATAGATTTTAAAACAAAAGCTATAATAAGAGACAAAGAAGGGCATTTTATAGTGATAAAGGGAGCAATCCAACAGGAGAATATAACCCTTGGAAACATTTATGCATCCACATAGGAGCATCTAAACATATAAAGCAAATCTTGATGGACATAAAGGGAGAGATCGACTGTAATACAGTCATTGTAGGGAACTTTAATACTTCATTGACATCAATGGATAAAACTTCCAGACAGAAACTGAATAAAAAAACAGTAGCCTTAAATAACACTTTAGACTAGATAGATTTAGTTGTTATTTTTAGAGCGTTTGATCCCAAAGTAGCAGAATACATATTCTTATCAAATGCACATGGAACATTTTCCAGAAGAGAACACATGCTAAGCTTCAAAACAAGTCTTGATAAATTTAAGGTTAAATTAAGCATCTTCTTTGACCAAAATGGTATGACAGTGGAAATCAATTACTTGAAAAAACTGAAAAACACATGGAGGTTAAATAACTTGCTACTAAACAATGAATGGGTTAACAATAAGTAAGGGAAGAAATTAAAAAGATACCTTGAGACAAATGAAAAGGAAAACACGATGACCCAAAATTTATGGGACACAGCCAAAACAGTTCAAAGAGGAAATTTTATAGCATTGCAGGCCTACTATAAGAAACAAGAAAAATCTTAAATAAACAATTTAATTTTACCCCTAAAGAAACTAGAAAAAGAACAAGAAAAGCCCAAAGTGAGTAGATGGAAGAAAATAATAAATATCAGAGCAGAAATACAGTAAAGTCTAAAAATCAAATAGAAAAGATCAATGAAAGCAAAAGCTGATTCTTTGTAAAGATAAACAAGATCGATAAACCTTTTGCCAGATTGATTAAGAAAAAAAGTGGACCCAAATAAATAAAATCAGAAATGAAAGTGGAGCAGTAATAACTGACATGACAGAAATACAAAAGATTATAAGAAAATACTAAAAACAATTATATGCCAACAATTGAACAATCTGGAATAAATAAGTAAATTCCAAGAAACGTACAATCTTCCCAAACTGAATCAAGAAGAGACAGAAATCTGAACAGACCAATTACAACCAACAAAATCGAAGCTGTAATCAAAAAACTGCCAACAAACTGTTAGAAGAGAAAGATGCCTTGAATAAAATCACCCATCTGCTATATCCATACAATGGAATACTGTTAGGTAATAAAGAGCAATGAAATACTAACACATGCTACGGCATGAATGAATCTTGAAAACATTATGCTAAGTGAGAGAAGCCAGTCACAGAGACCACATAGTGTATGACTCATTTACATAAAGAGCCCAGAATAGGCAAATCCATACAGTAGGGAGGAAGGAGGACTGAGGGTGAAAGCTAAATAAACATTATGGATTTCTTTTGGGGGTGATGAGCATGTTCTAAAATTAACTGGGGTGAAGGTTGCACAACTTTATGAAAACGCTAAAAACTATTGAATTGTACACTTTACTTGGTTTAATTGTATGGACGTGAATTATATCTCAATAAAAATGAGCCAAGAACATGAATAGAGATTTCCCCAAAGAGGACATACAGGTGCCAATAGACATATGAAAAGATGCTCAGCATCACTAATCACCAGATAGACGCAAATCAAAACCACCATGAGATATCACCTCACACCTGTCAGAAAGGCTACCATCATTAAATCGACAAACAGCAAGTCCTGGCAAGGAGGTGGAGAAAAGGGAACCTTCCTGCACTGTTGGTGGGAATGCAAACTGGCACAGCCACTATGGAAAACAGCAGAGTGGCTCCTTAAAAAATTAAAAATAGAACTGCCTTATGACCAAGCAATTCCACTTCTGGGTATATATCTGAAGAAACTCAAAACACTGCCTTGAAAGGGTATCGGCACCCCTATGTTCATTGCAGCACTATTTACAATAGCCAAGATATGGAAGCAATCCACGTGCTGATCAACAGATGAGTGGATAAAGAAGTGGAAGTACATATATATAATAAAATACTACTTGACCATAAAAATGAATGAAATCTTACCATACGTGGTTGTTTTCTTACGTCTTTGAATAACTGACACTTTTTTCTTTGTTCACCATTTCTCTTCTCCCAAATATCCATGGGAGTTCTATGTAACTCTAGCCCTTAGGCCATGGTTAGATTTCTGATCCCTTGGCTGGACCAGGAATTCTCTCTCAAGAATTTGAAATGCTCCAGTGAAAGACCTTAACCTCCTTCCTACTTTGTGCTGCCAAGAAACTCATTTTGTGCAATCCTCAACATAAACCCACTGTCATTTCTATGCCTACTTGACATTGCCTAAATACGTCATTAACCAGGGAAAATGAAGGTCTGAAATCAATAACACTTGCGAATTTTTTATAACACAAAATTAGATGAAAGGTCTGTCACTTCATGTGTGCAGAGCTCTGAGATGACAGGCAAAATTCAAGAGCATATGCCAACCAGACAGTCTCACTGAGATATCAGACTGTGCTGCAGCAGACATGAGTGTAGGCCGACAGATGGGATGTTATATTATAGATATTTTTAGGTGTGAGTTATCTTACATTTATGATGAAAATTGTGAGCAATGATTAAGATATTTAGTATTTCTGTATAAATCAGAATTTCTAAATTCTGTGCAATCGAAACAAAAAGCAAAATTGTGCTGAAGTTTACAACTGCCATCACTAATTTCAATTTTCTAATGTGTGTTATCAAAACATCCAGTTGTTCTTAATATCATAATTAATGACTGTAACAAATGTGAACTTATAAAATAAAGGAATGCTAATAAAATAAAATAAAAATCTGTTATTCTGGGTTAGCCTGATCTAGTCTCTTCAATGGAGCCAAGCCATGACTCTTATACACCACGTGGGCCAAGGGAAAGGAAAAGCCAGTCAACAGAGAAAGAAGCAGACTCATCCGAAAGGATAGGAGGGCTGTGAGAACACCTTCCTGGTACCAGCCCTTTGCTGAGGTCTGGCTGTATTCTGGCTCTTAATGTCTATTTACTACCAGGGTACTTTCACCAAAGTCCCCTCTTTTCAATTAATTCAGCCAGAGTGTGTTTCTTTTACTATAGTTAAGATGATTACATGCCCTGCTCTTCTTGAGACAGCCCCAGTATAAAGATAAAGAGCGTTCTCTTTTACTCCCGAAGGCATCTTTGTTTTAGATGACAAATTATATTATTATTTATTTATAACTAAACAGTCCCAGCCAATATACAAATAACTGTTTCTACGACATTGAGCTGAATTTTGTGTGAATTCTTCAAGATGAATGTACCATGTGATATAACAATTTCCTTACCACAAACAGCCTTAAGTTCACAGCACTCTTTCTTACAAAGACCTTCCTACAAACTGATGACGTCACACTAAGGATCATGAAGTAAAATAAATTTTAAAATCCATGTTTTTGAAACCTCTTAAAAGAGATTAATACTAGTATCCAACACTCTTGTTCCCATGATGAGGGCCTGGTCAAGGGTGAGGGCTATGGAAGTGATGAGTAGTTCCTGGTGTATGCCGAATGTCCAGCCCACTTGTGTTGGTAGGTTGGATATGCAATACTAGGGGAAAATACAAAACCACATGGCTTTGACTTTGGGCTAGAACGGTGGTATCATTTATTGAGATGAGGGAGGAACAGGTTCAGGGAATGAAATCAAGAATTCTGTTGTGGTCACATTTAGTCGTGGATACCCACATGGTTTCCAGGTGGAGTTACCACCTATGTAGTTGGGGTTTATTGGAATGATGGAAATGATAGGCCGATAGATGATAGGTTGATAGAAAGATGATAGATGATAGATGGATAGATGATAGATGATAGATGATAGATAGATAGATAGATAGATAGATAGATAGATAGATAGATAGATAGATAGATAGATAGATAGATGATAGATAGATTAGATAGATAGATAGATAGATAGATAGATAGATAGATAGATAGAGATAGATAGAGATAGATAGATGATAGATAGATAGATAGATAGATAGATAGATAGATAGATAGATAGACAGATAGATTGGTTGATAGCAAGCATTGGCTTATAGATGACATCTAAAACCACAAAACTGGATGAGATCCCCCAGGCAGAAAGTAAATCTGGAGACATGGAAGACTCAGTATCAAGACCCTGGTGTGTCCCACCATTAGAGCACAGGAATAGCAGCCAGGAAAGTTAAAAATGAGTTGTCAGTAAGAAAGAAAGAAAACCAGGAGAACATGATAGCGCATAATAAAAAGAAAATGGAGGAAATGATTAACTGTGTGAAATTGTTTAATTGTTTAATTGTGGTTATTCAGATTTGGGTAATTGGCAGAAATTATTTTGAAATAAAAGCAGTGAGCCTGTCACTAAAGGGAAAACAACTATCAGTTTTGTTGGAAATGATCAAATCTGAGCTATTTAGTAAAAATTCAACTTTTGGAAAATTTGCATCTACCACCATAAGCAGTAATGCTAATGAATGTGATTATTTTGATACTGTAAATGAAATATGTCAACATTTAGAAAATGTAAAACCTCAATGAACCAACATTTTCAAAGTGATCAATAAGTGATGCTACAAACTCATACACAGGTAATATAAAGACAGACACAGACCAGTGGAATAGAACAGAGACCCCAGAAATAAACCCTCACATACATAGTCAACAATCTTCTACAAAGACCACTGAGTGGGAGAAAGGACAGTCTTTTCAACAAGTGCTGCTGGGAAAACTGAATTTTCACATGCAAAAGTTGGACCCTTACCTTAGACATTCGCATACAAAAATTAACTCAAAATTCATCACCAACCTAAATGTAAAGCCTAAAACTATAAAACTCTTAGAAGAAAACATAGGGGGGAAGCTTTACAGCTTTCCATTTGTCAATGAGCTTCCTGGATATGATACCAAAGTCATAGGTCACTAAAGTAAAAACTGACAAATTGGATTATAATAAAATTTAAAACTTCTGTGAATCAAAACACGATCAGTCAAACAGATTTCCCTCCCTAAAGTGAGTGGGCCTCATCTAAATAGTTAAAGGTCTGAATAGGACAAAATGGCCCACCCTCCTGCAAGTAACAGAGAATTTCTCCTGTCTGACTGCCTTCAAGCTAGGACATCAGTTTTTTTCCTGCCTTTGAAGTCACACGGAAACATCAGCTCTTCCTGGGTCTCAAGCCTGCTGCTGGCCTTTGGACTGGAAACATACCATGGGCTCTTCTGGGTCTCTGGTTTGCTAACTACAGATCTGGGGGTTTGACAATTTCCATAACTGCAAGAATAACGTCCTTATAATAAATAAATATGATAAATAAATAAATATATTTATTATATTTAAATATACCGTATTTATCATTTTATATATAGACATAAAAATACACACCCTCTTGGTTTTACTTCTCTGGAGAATGAAGAACCCTGAGTAATACAGCTACTATCAAGAACAAAAACAAAAAATAACAAGTGTTGATGAGGAAGTGGAGAAACTGGAACCCTTGTACACTTTTGGTGAGAATGTAAGATGGTGCAGCTGCTACGGAAAACAGTTCCTCAAAAAATTAAAAATAGAATTATCATGGAATTCTGCAATTCTACCTATGGGTATATAACCAAAAGAATTGAAAGTGGGGTTTCAAAAGGTATTTCTCTACTCATGTTCTTAGCAGCATTATTAATAAAACCAAAATGTGCAAGCAACCCAAGCATTCATCAAAGTTTGAGTGGATAAACCAAATGTGGTGTATGCATACGACACTATTCAGATCCAAATAGGAAGGCAATTCTGACACATGCTACAGCATGGATAAACCTTGAGAACCTTATGCTCCGTGACAGAAGCCAGGCACCAAAAGGCGAATACTGTATGATTCTGCTTACATTAGGTACCTAAGGAGTCAAATATATAGAAATAGGAAGTACAATGGTGGTGTCCTCAGCTGGGGGACAGGGAATGGGGAATTACTGTTTAACGGATACAGAGTTTCAGTTTTAGGCGATGAAATGAATTCTGGAGATGGATGGTGGTGATGGTTGTACAGCACTGTGAATGTACATAGCAGAACTAAACCGTACACTTAAAAATAGTTAAGAAGGTAAATTTTATATTATGCATTTATTCACAATGTAAAATAAATAAATAAAAATGATTCGTGAGTAAAATATTCATTCAAAGTACAAAATATACCAGTGGTACCAAAAATTCATTGTTATAGTTTCAGATTCCACATTACAATTAACTTAAAAAAAAATTTTTTTTTTTTTATTGATTGCAGACAGAGAGGAAGGGAGAGGGAGAGAGATAGAAACATCAATGATGAGAATCATTGATCAGCTGCCTCCTGCGCACAGGGCAGAGGGACCTCGGGGAGCAGTGAGTCCTGGAGGGGTCGGCGCCTTCCTAGGAAACAAGGCCTCTAATGGCGGCTGCGAACAGCGTCTAGTGCTCGGGGTGCCGACCATGGGGAAGGCTGTCCCAAGGTCTGTGGCACCCGAGTGGTAAGGTGCCAGAGGACTGCACTGAGCGGCCACACACGGGGACCCTCTGCCTCCCTATGGGGCATTGTGTTGAGCCCCAGAAAGCGCTGAATCTGCCTGGCACCGGGGAGGGGAGAAGCCCTCCCACCCTGAGCTCCCTGTGGGAGAGGCTGGGATCTGTGACCAGCCCTGAGGGTGCCCTCCCGCCCTGAGCTCCCGGGTGGCAAGAGGCTGGGATCTGTGACCAGCCTTGAGGGTGTCCTCCTGCCCTGAGCTCCCGGTGGGAGAGGCTGGGATCTGTGACCAGCCCTGAGGGTGTCCTCCTGCCCTGAGCTCCCGGTGGGAGAGGCTGGGATCTGTGACCAGCCCTGAGGGTGTCCTCCTGCCCTGAGCTCCTGGTGGGAGAGGCTGGGATCTGTGACCAGCCCTGAGGGGTGCCATGGTGGCGCGTGAGGCCGCTCCAGCTTTGCTGAGACCAGAGGTGTGGGGAGCTGCGTGGAGCTGACTTTGGGTCCCCTCCCGCTGGGGGCAGTGGTGCTCCGGTGGCGGGACCTTGAAGGGCCGACTCTCTGCCTGTGTGTTGCTTTGTGCCTTTGTGAGTCTGATCAAGGAACTGGCCCCCACCTTCCCGGCATGCACTGGGGGACAAACCAGCGGGGGCTGGGATTGGGGGCTGGGCAGTAGATGGTCTGAGGGGGGGCCTGGTGCGACCAGCCAACCAGAGCTGAGCAGGGAGAAGCAGAGCCTACCTGCCTCTCCTGCAGCCAGGAGCGCTGCCCCCAACAGGAAAGGGGTGGGCCCAGCTCACTGAGGGCCCAGACACGCTGCAGGGCACAGTCCTGAGGGGGAAGGGAGAGCAGCTCACAGGGGGACTCTGCAAGAATAAGACTCTGGTGACTGTTGTTTGGGAGCTGGAGGAAAAGCTGAAAACCCTGCTGGGGGTTGGGCAGGCAAAGTGCTCACCAGAATGTGTTTTTAATAGAACCCGCTGATCCCAGGCTGCTGAAACGGCCCATACAGAAAAGGGAACAGGCTGAAATCAATCTGAAGCTGCAGCAGGACAGAGCCTGGGGAACCAGAATCAGAGGACAAGGTAGGGACTGAGGAGCTGGCTGTGGAGCAGAGACTAACTACCACAGAGTGAGCGCCTGACAGCGAAACCTGTAAGTAAGGGGAGTGACACCCTGGGCTACATGAGCCACCCTGTACTCTAAAGACTCTATAGACGACTCTGGAGTAAGACCAGGCAACTACAAGGTTGCAAAATAGCTGACAAGAGGAGGTGGTCCACGGAGAGCCTCAGATCAACCATCTACCTAAGGACACCAGAGCAAAATCTAGACAGCTCCTACATTGGCTGATACACAAGTACCCCCCAGGAGAACGGAAATCAGCATAAAAAACAGTGACCCCCAAACAACATAATTTGCTCAGAAGAAACTCACCTGATTGTCTGTCTTCCTCCCCCCATTAGGAAAAAGAGAAAGACAAAATATTTTTTCTTCTTCTTTTTAAATTTTATAAGTTTTTCTAATTTTTAAATTTTTTTAATTAATATTTTTTAAAGAATTTTGTTTTGTTTCTCTGCTTTGTTTTGTTTATTTGTTTTGTTTTATTTTATCTTTGCTTCTACTATCAAGACTTTCTTAATATCCCTGCTTAATTGCTGGGACTTTATCATTATAACCATTAAGTTCACTGCTTTTCTCTATAGTTTCCCCCAAATCTCTTATTGGACTCCCTTCCTGCCCTGGCTCTATTACTCTCCCTCCTCTTGATCCATTGGCACAACTTTTTTCTTCTTCTTTTCTTTTTTTTGTTTTTTTTCCTTCCTTCTGTCTTCCTGTCTCTTTCTTTGATTGTTAGTTTCTGTTATTCTCTTTACTGTATTTTTAGTTTTTCATTTTCAACTATTATCCTATTCCTATGCTCTCCCTTAATTTTCTGCTCTCCCTTCTTTCAGAATCTTTTCTCTCCTCCTTAATCTCCCAGTAGCTTCTCTATTTTTCACATTTTAGTTTAGTTTACTATTATTTTTTAAAAATCATCACTATTAACAACAATATACTTTTCACTCTCTAGCTTTACTTTTCTTTCTTTTTTTTTTAAGCTATTTTTTTTTTTCTCTAGAATTTGTGTTTACCCTTCACTCTCCCAGTTCTATTTTCACTTGGGTTGTTTTCATTGTGACTGTCAAGATATTTTGTAAGATACCCCTTGTTTCCTGGAAGTTTAGTTGGGTATTGTCCTACCTTGCCAGCACCAGTACAACAGCTTACACGATAAGGTTGGGGCTCAGACACACAGTTATCCAACCTGAGAGGAGAGTCCTCCCAAGGACTGGTCAACAACAATCTAGACCCAATCACAATAAGAGAGGCCAAAGAAACCACAAAAGGGACAACCATGAAAGGGACACGCCTAGAGCAAAGAGCTCAGAAGTATAAGGAAAACACCCTTCTGGGCTCCAGTGGACTTACAATACAAAATCCCTCCCCATAAGACTGGAGACAACAAATATATTTAATATATAGATACAAACACTAAGAGCCACCAAAATGGGGAGACAAAGAAACAACGCCCAAACTAAAGAAAATGAAAAATCACCAAAAAAGACTTTGATGAGATGGAGTTAGGCAAGTTATCAGAAAGAGTGCAGAGTAGTAATTATAAAGATGCTCAAGGAAATTAATGGGAACAAGGCACTGGATGGTAAGGTAGAGAAACTTAGTGAAAATATGAAAAAAGAGATACATATTATAAACAAGAATCAGGCAGGAATAAAGAATACTATATCTGATATCAAGAATACCCTGGAAGGTATTAAAAGCAGGCTCAATGAAGCAGAGGATAGAATAAGTGACTTAGAAAATAAAGTAGAAAAAACACTTAAAAGCATGAGGACAGTCTTAGGGAGCTTTGGGACAACATGAGGCAAAACAACATTCGCATTATAGGAATGCCAGAGGGGGAGGAAAGAGAGCAAGGGATAGAGAACTTGGTGGAGAAAATAATGACAGAAAACTTCCCTACGCAGGAGAGGAAGAAAGGCACACAAGTTCAGGAAGCACAGAGGTTCCAAACAAGAGGGACCCAAAGAGATTCACTCCAAGACACACCATAATTAAAATGGCAAAAGTCAAGGACAAAGAGAGAATATTAAGGGCTGCAAGAGAGAGAGAAGCAGGGGCCTACAAGAGAACCCTCATAAAGCTGACATCAGATCTCTCAACAGAAACTCTTCAGGCCAGAAGAGAGTGCATGAAGTTCTCAAAGTATTGAAAAGCAAGAATCTGCACCCAAGATTACTTTATCCAGCAAGGCTATCTTTTAAAATTGAAGGTGAAATAAAGAGCTTCCCAGACAAAAAAAGGTTAAAGGAATTCAGTACCACAAAACCAGCAAGAAATGCTAAATGCTAAAAGGACTGCTTTAAGAAAAAGAAGACATAGTGAGAAAAAGGTACATTAGCATAAAGGGGGAAAATGACATTAAATAAGTATATATCAATAGTAACCTTAAATGTAAATGGAATAAATGGTCCATTTATAGAGTAGCTGAATGTATAAGAAAATAGGACCCAAATATATGCAGTCTACAGGAGACCCACCTGAGAGCAAAAGATTCACACAGGCTAAACGTGAAGGGATGGAATAAAATATCCCATGCAAATGGAAAGGAAAAGAAAGCTGGAGTAGCAATGCTTATTTCTGACAAAATAAACTTCAAAATAATGACCATAACAAGAGACAAAGATGGTCACTACATAATACTAAAGGGATCAATCCACCAGGAGGAAATAACCCTTATAAACATTTATGCACCCTATACAGGAGCACCAAAATACATAAAAAATTTCTTGGTGGACTTTAACGGGCAGATTGACAGCAACACAATCATAGTAGGGGACTTTAACACCCCACTGTCAGCATTAGACAGATCATCAAGACAACAAACCAACAGGGAAACACAGACTTTAAATGACACACTAGATCTAATAGATTTAATTGACATTTACAGAACATTTCATCCCAAAGCAACAGAATACACATTCTTCTCAAGTTCATGAGGAACAGTCTCAAAAATAGACCACACTTTGGAGCAGAAGGCAAGTCTCTACAAATTCAAGAAGATTGAAATCATATCAAGCATCTTCTCAATGCCATGAAACTAAAAATCAATCACTATAAAAATACCCAAAAATATTCAAGCACATGGAGGCTAAATAGCATGTTATTAAACAATGAATGGGTTACCAATGAGCTCAAAGAAGAAATCAAATACTTCTTGGAAAAAAACGAAAATGAACAGAAAACAACCCAAAATCTATGAGACACAGCAAAAGCAGTCCTGAGAGGAAAATTCATAGGATTACAGGCCTATCTCAAGAAACAAGAAAAAGATTTAATGAACCATCTAACACAACAACTAAAAGAACTAGAATGAGAACAGCAAGAAAAGCCCCCAGGAAGTAGGAGGAAGGAAATAATAGATCAGAGCAGAAATTAATGACATGGTGACTTAAAAAAATACAAAAAAAATCAAAGAAACTGAGAGCTGGTTCTTTGAAAAGATAAATAAGATTGATGCACCTTTAGCCAGGCTCACCAAGAAACAAAGAGAGAGGGCCCAAATAAATAAAATCAGAAATGAAAGAGGCAATGTAGCAACTGACCTAACAGAAACACAAAGGATCATAAAAGAATACTATGAGCAACTATATGCCAACAAACTAGGTAACATGGGTGAAACGGACAAATTCCTAGAAACATACAACCTTAGAAAGCTGAATCAAGAAGAGAAAAAAAAGCTGAATAGGCCGATAACAACTAATGAAACTGAAGCAGTAATAAAAAAACTCCCAGCAAACAAAAGCCCTGAACCAGATGGATTTACAAGGGAGTTTTACCAAACATTCAAAGAAGACTCAATACCTATTCTACTCAAATTATTCCAGAAAATTCAAGAGGAAAGAAAACTCCCAAACTCTTTTTATGAGGCCAGCATCATCCTAATCCCAAAACCAAATAAAGACACTACAAAGAAAGAAAATTACAGGCCAATATCCCTGATGAACATAGTTGGTAAAATCCTCAACAAAATACTAGCAAACTTGATCCAGCAATACATGAAAATGATCATACACCACGACCAAGTGGGATTTATTCCAGGGCATGTAAGGCTGGTATAACATCCACAAATCAATAAGTGTGATACATCACACAAACAAAATGAAGGACAAAAATCATATGATCATATCAATAGATGCAGAAAAAGCATTGAACAAAATCCAGCACTCATTACTGATAAAAACACTCAGTAAAATTGGAATAGAGGGACCATACCTCAACATAATAAAGGTCATATATGACAAACCTACAGCCAACATCATACTCAATGGGAAAAAACTAAAACCATTTCCCTTAAGAACAGAAACAGGACAGGGGTGTCCACTTTCACCACTCTTATTCAGCATAGTACTGGTAGTCCTTGCCACAGCCATCAGACAGGAAGAAAACATAAAAGGCATCCAAATTGGAAAGTAGGAAGTAAAACTCTCATTATTTGCAGATGACATGATATTTTACATAGAAAACCCTAAAGACTCCATCAAAGTACTACTAGATCTGATAAATGAATTTGGTAAGGTAGCTGGATACAAAATCAACGTCCGGAAATCTGTGGCATTCTTATACACCAACAATGAACTTTCAGAAGGAGAAACTAAAAAAAAAATACCATTTATCATTGCAACTAAAAATAAGATACCTAGGAATAAACTTAACCAAGGATGTAAAAGACCTTTACTTGGAAAACTACAGGACACTGAAAAAAGAAATAGAGGAAAATGTAAACAAGTAGAAGAATATACCATGCTCATGGACAGGAAGAATTAATATCATTAAAGTGTCCATACTACCCAAAGCAATTTGTAGATTCAATGCAATTCCTATTAAAATACTAACAGCATATTTCACAGATCTAGAACAAACATTTCAAAAATTTATATGGAACAACAACAACAAAAAAATCCCGAAGAGCTGCAGCCATCTTGAGAATAAAAAACAGAGTGGGAGGGATCACTTTACCGAACACCAAACTGTACTACAAACCCATTATAATCAAACGGCCTGGTATTGGTACAACAACAGACATATAGACCAATGGAACAAAACAGAGATCCCAGAAAGACCCACACCATTATGGTCAGTTAATATTTGACAAAGGAGGCAAGAGCATACAATGGAGAAAAGACAGCTTCTTCAATAAATGGTGCTGGGAAAATTGGAGAGCTACATGCAAAAAACAATGAGACTAGATAACCAACTTACTCCATACACAAGAATAAACTCAAAATGGATAAAAGACTTAAATGTAAGTAGTGAAACTATAAAAATCTTGGAAGAAAACATAGGCAGTAAAGTCACAGACATTTCACATAGTAGAATTTTCACTGACACATCTCCTAGGGCAAGAGAAACAAAAGAAAATATAAACATATGGGACTACATCAAACTAAAAAGCTTCTGCACAGCCAAAGATATCAGCCTCAAAATACAAAGGAACCCCACAGTCTGGGAAAACATATTTGCCAAGGATGTATCTGATAAGGGGCTAATTTCCAAAGTGTACAAAGAACTCATATTACTCAGCAAAAAGGAAGACAAACAATCCAATTAAGAAATGGGCAAAGGACCTGAATAGACACTTCTCCAAAGAGGACATACAGATGGCCAAGAGACATATGAGAAAATGCTCAATGTCACTAATCATCAGAGAGATGCAAATTAAAACCACAATGAGGTATCACTTCACACCTGTCAGAATGGCTCCATCAACAAATCAACAAGCAACATGTGCTGGTGAGGGTGTGGAGAAAGGGGAACCCTGTGCACTGCTGGTGGGAATGCAGACTGGTGCAGCCACTATGGAAAACAGTATGGAGGTTCCTCAAAAAATTAAAAATGGAGCTGCCTTATGACCCAGTGATTCCACTTCTAGGAATATAGCCTAAGAATCCTGAAACACTAATCAGAAAGAATATATGCACCCCTGTGTTCATAACAGCGCAATTTACAATAGCTAAGATCTGGAAACAACCCAAGTGCCCATCAGTAGGTGAGTGGATAAAAAAGCTGTGGGACATTTACACCATGGAATACTATGCAGCTGTAAAAAAAGGATCTTTTATCCTTTGAGACAGCATGGAGGAAATTAGAAAGTATTATGCTAAGTGAAATAAGCCAGTCAGAGAAAGTCAACTACCACATGATCTCAATTATATGTGGAATATAATAAAATAAACTGATAAAATGGATCCAGAGACATAGAAGCATGGAACAGACTGAAGGATCTCAGAGGGAAGGTGGGGAGGGAGAGGTGGGCAGGGAGGAAAAAAATAAAATAAAATAAAATAAAATAAAATAAAATAAAATAAAATAAAATAATAAAAAATAAAATAAAATAAAATAATAAAATAAAATAAAATAAATAAAATAAAAGTTAGCGCCCAGCAGGGCGTGGCTCAGCGGTTGAGCGTCGACCTAGGATCCAGGCTATCGGGGTTCGATTCCCGGTCAGGGCACATGCCCGGGTTGCGGGCTCGATCAGTGACTCTCTCATCATTGATGTTTCTATCTCTCTCTCCTTCTCCTTTCCTCTCTCTGAAATCAATAAAGATATATTTAAATAAATAAATAAATAATAAAATAAAAGTTAGCCGTTAACAGGAAAAAATATACTGGTATCTAATCACATGTGTTCTTGTAACATCTGGGAGATTTGAAATAGCTAGAAGAGAAGACACACAGGAAAGAGGAGAAGGTGCTATGAAGAGGAAGGAAGACAACAGAAGGCCTCGTGACAATGAGGCAGAGATTAGAGTGATGCGGCACAAGCAAAGGCATGCTAGAAGAGGCAAGAAACAGATTCTCCCCTAAAGCCATTGGAGGGAGTTTAGCCCTATTAACATCTTTTTCTTTTTATAATTTCCATAAAGGTTTTATTTTTATTTATTTATTTATTTTTAAATTTTTTCTTCAAAATATTACAGATATCCCTTTTTCTCACCAATGACCCATTACACCCCATGCCACCCCCCTCCCCAGTCCCTTTCCACACCATTGTCTGTGTCCTTGGGTTGTTCATATATGCATATAAGTTCTTTGGTTAATCTCTCCCCCTTCACCCACCTGCCCTCCTCCCTCCCTCTGACATTCATCAGTCTGATCCCCGCTTCCATGTCATTGAATCATTTCTGTTCATCAGTTTATTAAGTTCTTTAGATTCCACATATAATTAAGACCATGTGAAGTTTCTATGCATGGCTTATATTATTTAGCATAATATCCCCCAGGCCCTTCCATACTGTCCCAAAGGGTACGAGATCTTTCTTCTTTTCAGCTGCGTAGTATTCCATGGTGTAAATGTCCCACGGCTTTTTTATCCACTCACCTACTGATGGGCACTTGGGTGGTTTCCAGATCTTAGCTATTATAAACTGTGCTGCTATGAACATAAGGGTATATATAGTCTTTCTGATTAGTGTTTCAGGATTCTTAGGATACATTCCTAGGAGTGGAATCACTGGGTCATAAGGCAGCTCCATTTTTAATTTTTTGAGGAACCTCCATACTGTTTTCCATAGTGGCTACACCAGTCTGCATTCCCACCAGCAGTGTACCAGGTTCCCCTTTCTCCACACCCTCACCAGCACCTGTCATTTGTTGATGGAGCCATTCTTACAGTGTGAAGTGATACCCCATTGTGGTTTTAATTTGCATCTCTCTGATGATTAGCAACTTTCAGCATTTTCTCATATGCGCCTTGGCCATCTGTATGTCCTCTTTGGAGAAGTGTCTATTCAAGTCCTTTGCTCATTTCTTAATTGGATTGTTTGTCTTCCTCTTGCTGAGTAATATGAGTTCTTTGTACACTTTGGAAATTAGCCCCTTATCAGGTACATCTTTGGCAAATGTGTTTTCCCAGGCTGTTTTCTTTTGCTGTGCAGAAGCTTTTTAGTGTGATGTAGTCCCATTTTTTTATTTTCTCCTTAGTTTCTCTTGCCCTAGGATATGTATCAGCAAACATATTGCTACAAGAGATGTCTGAGATTTTGCTGCCTATGTTTTCCTCTAGAATTTTTATGGCTTCATGTCTTACATTTAAGTCTTTTTTCCATTTTGAATTTACTTTTGTGTATGGTGTAAGTTGGTGGTCTAGTTTCATTTTTTTGCATGTACCTGTCCAATTTTCCCAGCACCATTTATTGAATAGACAGTCTTTTCTCCATTGTATGTTCTTGCCTCCTTTGACAAATATTAACTTACCATAATGGAGTGGGTCAATTTCTGGGTTCTCTGTTCTGTTCCATTGATCTATATGTCTGTTCTTGTGCCATTACCAGGCTATTTTGATTACAGTGGCTTTGTAGTACAACTTGATATCTGGTATTGTGATCCCTCCCACTTTGTTCTTCTTTCTCAAGATTGCGGTGGCTATTCGGGGTGTTTTTTGCTTCCATATAAATTTTTGAAGTGTTTGTTCTAGATCTGTGAAATATGCTGTTGGTGTTTTAATAGGGATTGCACTGAATTTATAGATTGCTTTGGGTGGTATGGACATTTTAATGATGTTAACTCTTCCAATCCATGAACATGGTATATTTTTCCATTTGTTTGTATCTTCCTCTATTTCTTTTTTCAGTTTCCCATAGTTTTCTGAGTACAGGTCTTTTACATCTTTGGTTAAGTTTATTCCTAGATATCTTATTTTTAAATGGGATTTTTTTAAAGTTTCTGTTTCTGAGAGTTCATTATTGGTTTATAAAAATGTCATTGATTTCTGGGTATAAAGTTTGTATCCTGCTACCTTGCTGAATTCATTTATTAAACCTAGCAGTTTTTTTGGTGGAGTCTTTAGGATTTTCTATGTACAATATCATGTCATCTGCAAATAATGACAGTTTTGTTTCCTCCTTTCCAATTTGGATGCCTTTTATGTTTTCTTTCTGTCTGATTGCTGTGGCTAGGACTTCCAGTACTATGTTGAATAAAAGTGGTGAAAGTGGACACTCCTGTCTTGTTCCTGTTCTTAGGGGAAATGGTTTTAGTTTTTTCCCATTGAGTATGATGTTGGCTGTAGGTTTGTCAAATATGGCCTTTATTATGTTGAGGTATGATCCCTCTAGTCCAGCAATCCCATCATAATTATATTTGTTTAATCTTTTGTGAAGTCCAAACACTGTCAATAAAAAATATTTGATTTGTTCACACTGAGCTTTGTGGTTGCTTTTCCAGGCTTTCATTAACCCACAATAAAGAGATACTAGTAAGGACATGGGTTCTGGAGCCCAACTACCCAGGTTTGAATCCTAGCTCCATTAATTCTAAATTATGCACATCTGGAAAGTGAGTCATTTCTTTGTGCTTCAGTTTTCTCATTTATACCATGGGGATAATAGTAATGCCCACTACTTAGGGCTGCTGTGAGGATTAAATGAGTGAAGCACTTATAATATTGCCTAGAATAGAGTATTATATAAATGCTAGTTATTATTATTAGGGTAACAGGAAGAAATTGGGTATGGCTTAAGAATTAGATCACTGGAATTGGGATCGATACTGTCAATATGATTGAGACTGGTAAAGTATCTATTAAATAAGTCACAAGACACTGGGATATGGTACCCCAACAAGGCATCACTTTGCATTTCCACACTAAAAAACATTGTTTTCTGAGCTTCCCATGGCCACACAGTTTCGTCCCACCCCAGCCACTCTCACTCCAAGGGAGCTTCTCTTCACAGGCTCCACAGTCAGAGGAGCCACTGGGCGTTTTGTCTTCAGCTTTAGGCATAGCCTGTTTCTGAAATAAATAGTACATATTTACGGAGAGAAAATACATGTTTTCTGTGAATTACTACATCATTTCTATTCCACTTCCTGTTTCCACCATTTGGAGTATTTATAAAGATTTCCACTTGATCCCTTTTTGGGACAGGCTGCTTGTTTGGAAAAAGGTGGAGGGAAGGACAGAACTAAATAAAACCGAGTGCCGGGCACTGAGGCTATAAACAGCACAGGGGCGCTGCCCTCCTGCCACAGGTGGAATGAGCTGGGACTGGAAGGCAGATTTTTAAAAATGTTTTTGAATTAAATTTATTGGGGTGACATTGGTGACTAGGATCATACAGGCTTGGAACGTACACTTCTGTGATACCTGGTCTGTGCACTGCCCCGCGTGCCGCCCCCAAGGTCGAATCACCTCGGCGGGAGGCGTTGGGAGTGGCGCGCAGCGGGACCTCGGCCGGGAGCCCCGCGCTCCTGCAGCGCATTTGCGGCCCTTATTTGTGCGCGCAGAGCCCAGCCGTCGCCCAGAGCGCGGCGGATGCAAAGGGGGCTGTCGCGGGCCGCACGGAAGAGCCCGCGGCTCCCCCCGCAGCAGCGCGCAGACGGGAGGCTCCGGGGGCTGTGTGCGGACAGTCTGCTGAAAGAAGCTCTTAGCAGAAAGGGAGCCTCGGAAACGCCAGCGGGGCAGCGACAGGCTGGGAGGCCAGAGCCGGACCCGCGGCGCCCCGGGCCGTGGGCCGGCCTGCGCCTGGAACTGTGCCGTTCTGTGCCTGGAACAAGTGACTCAGGCCTTCCCAGAAGGGTTTTCAGGCCGGCTCCTTGGCTGCACTGGAGACCCAGCCTTTCCGTTTATTACGTGCTAATTCCAGGGCAGAATGGAAGCGCGTCTGCAAAGCCGGCCCTGCCCCTGCTCCCGCAAGGCCCTGGGACACGCGTGCCTCCTTCTTTGTTGTTGACTTTTCAGCTGCCCCACCTCTGATGAGAAACGCCCGGAGCCTTGCCTCGCCCCCCCCCTCGCCGCCCCCGGGAGCACGTGCCAAGGGCCGGGGGCAGGAGCGCGTCGCGCCGCGTCCCCTCCGCAGACCCCGCGGTGGCTGCGCGCAGCCCCGGGACCCGGAGGAGCTCGGAGCCGCCTCGCCACGGGGCACCCGCGTGGGCCGGAGCCAGAACCTGAGCAGAGGCGCGGGGGCGTCGGCCCTGCCTGCTCTCCAAGAGGGTCAGGCGAGGCGCGGGAGCCGCCGGGGATGCACGACTAGCAAAGGGCCTGTGGAGGGCTTCCGAGGCTGGTGATAAATAGGTGTTTTGTTTGTGATCAGGTGCTCCGTCAGAAAGTACATTTTAAAAAGCACACAAATGATCTTTTTAAGATTTTATTCAGATAAGTATTATGTCATTGCAAACTATTTAGCCCTATTAAGTAACTGGACCATTTATCACAGTAAAGGAAAGGGAATTGGAGGTTAACATGCTTCTAAGCATTTCATTCAAGGGAGAAAGATGAGGGAAAACACGTAATATATCTTAGGAACAGTAATGTCCTGTTATTGTTAAAAACTGCTGGGACCTCATTAGAGCCTATGAAAACATCATCTGTAAGTACTGAAAGGCAATAAATCTTTAATAGCCAAAAAAGAAAGTGGGGAAAGGCGAGAGGGAAGAAAAAGATGGAGCGGAGAAAGAGAAAAAAAAGAAGAAAATTACCAGCTACAGGTAGTCCCTTAGTATCCAGAGGGGTTGGGTCCGTGACCCCCACAGACACCAAAATCCGGGTATGTTCAAGTCCCTCACATAAGATGGCATTGTATCTGCACACAACCTAGGCACGTCCTCCTGTGCACTTTAAATCGTCTCTAGATTACTTATAATGCATGATACGATGTAAATGCCTTGTAAATTGTAGTTATACTGTGTTGTTTAGGGAATGAAAAAATGTCTGTACATGCTCAGTACAGACCCAACCACTGTAGGCCTAACTCCATAGCACATGTTAGCAACAACGTAACATTTTTTACAGGATATTTTCCATCACTAGTTGGTTGATTCCAAGGCTGTGGAAAGCGCGGATACAGAGGGCCAACTGTTTCTGTTGATTTTCTCACCAAGCTGTGAGCCAGCAGTTTCCATGTTTGTCTGCCGACTGGCTTTCCAAAATGATTGTGTGAATTTAGTGGCTTGTTGCAGGTTGATAAGGTAGGAGACTATGTTAAATACTTTAAATTGATTACGAATAATCAATGAAAGCAGTTTAGGATAATTCCATTTTTGTTTTTTTTCTTTCCAGTTTTCACCCTGTAACCTCTCAAGGAGCTTGGATGCTTCTTTGGATATGGAAATTCCTTTTCATAAACTTCATCCTGTGACTAAAGTTGAGCCAATTCTGAATAATTGAGCAGAAATTAAACAATAAAGGTTCAAGTTGCTCATTTTGGATTAATTAAGATTGTCCCTTTACTCATTGTTATTGGCACACAGCCAAGGAGCATCTTCCAGGCCAAATGCTTTTACAAGATTATAGGAACTGTGCAGCTCATTTTTTCTCTTATGGGACTGACAGAATGCTTTCAGATAATAAGTAGCCATGCCCTTTGTGCAAAAAGAAAAGAATTACAGCTTCAGCAGCGAGCTACATGGAAAGTATTAGACAGGCCAGACCTGCAGAGTAAGCACAGGAACCAAGGTTTGTTAATAAAGAAAGGAGCCTGTTGATACAGAGAGCAAGCTATATTCTCTTTTCTCTAATAAAAGAGGTTAGTGGCCTCCTCAACTAGCCAATCTGTTTGATGCTAAAACTTCTTCACTATCTGAGTTGCTTTTGTGTGTGGAGAGGAACATGTTCTCACCATTGTTTGAACTATTTGATTGTCCATTGATTCTTTTTTAAACACATCAATTCTCTAAATATTTTAAACTTAACTATTAAATAAAAAGCTAAATTATTAAATGACTATTATTGTTCATCTAGTACAAATTCATTTTTTAACTTCTTTTCTAAGTAAGACCAAGTCTGACTTACTTAAGTCTTTGCTTGATTTGGGTTTCTGAATCATGGTAACATTTCTTTCTCACCGAGCATTAAAATCCATAATATTAATGCATTGCAGGCATACAGACCGCAGCAAGAACCCAGTAGCCAGTCTTCATTTCCCTTTGTATGGAAGCCACTGAGATGCATCCTGATTGCATCCTGCACACCTTTTGGGCCCCGGACCCCCTTGTCTCCTTTGTCTTCCTTTACTTGTAGACTTGATTAAATAAGTGCAACATGAAACTAAGTGGTCAGAACATTTTTCAAAGAAATTGAGGAACCCAGAAAAAATGACCCCGTATGAATAGAGTTCCTTTTAAACTTGACTTTGAATGCATTTTTCACTTTATTATTTCAGCACAGCAGTTTTCTAAGTATGGTCCCAGACCAGCAGCACCATCTGGAACATGGGAGAAATTTAAATTCTCTGGCTGTACCCCAGACCAGCTGAATAAGTAATCTGAGAGCGGTGCCCACCACTCTGTGACACCCCAATGCCCTTGCATGCACAAGCTTGCTCTGGCATTACCGTCGAGCACTTTATTTATTCTTTTTACTTTCTTGCACCTGTAGTTAACACACAGAAGGTTATAGTGAGATGTTCCCCACAATTTAAGACCAGTAATATTTGAGCATGAATCAGGAGGAGTGATTACTTACCACAGCAGTCCTGTCATGCTCAGAAATAACCCGTTCTAAGAAGTGTTAAGTTTATGTATTAGAGATGAAGGCTAACAAACATTCTCAGTCAAGTCACAGGACTGGGTTGCAACTGAGAAAAACAAATATCTGATTGAATTAAAACAAATCAAGAAGAATAAATCTCAAAATAGGGAAATGGTGGAAGGAAAGCGGGAAGGAGAAATAACAAGCAGAAAATGTATACACTGTCCTCGGCCTCGAGTTCCTGACGCAATTTCTAAACCCCTTGGAATTTCCCAGGTGATAGGAGTGAATTTCCTTCTAATGATGCCACTCTTGGTGGCTCCTCGACAGCTTCAGGTGGAGGCTGGTCCAGGAAAGACCAAGCCGTGACTGGAAGCTTGGAACTTTCAGCCCCTCTCACATCCTCTGGGAAGGGGAGAGGATCTGGAGACTGAGTTAATGATTGATCATGCCGGCATAATGAAGCTCCATAAAAATCCCAAGAAAGGGATTCTGAGAGCTTCCAAGTTGCTGAAAACGTGAAGGTACTGGGAGCGTGGCATACCTGGAAAGGGCATCGCTTCCCCCATACCTTGCCCTATGTATCTCTTCCATTTGGATGTTAATCTATATCCTTGATAATATCCTTTTATAATAAACCAATAAATGTAAGTGTTTCCAAGTTCTGTGAGTCATTCTAGTAAATTATTAAACCCAAGGAGGGGCTGTGGAACCCCAGTTTATGGAACCCCATTTCTGCCAGTCGGGCAGAAATTCAGGGGGACTTGCGACTGGCACTTGAGGTGAGGGGTGGGAGAAGTCCTGTGGGACTGAGCTTTCAGCCACCTGTGGAATCTGATGCTAAGTCCAGGCAGAAAGTGTCAGAATTTAGTCACAGTGTAAAACACCTAGCTGGTGTCAGAGGCTTGTGTGATATGTGGAAAATGCGGGTGGTGGTAATGTTGTAGTATTGCGAAAATAAAGGGAGAAAGAGATTCTTGCAAAAGACTGAGAACCCGAGAGACTAGACAGGCTTGCCCTGCTCTGCACAGGGACGGTCGGCTGCCCCGCCTGCCCTGCGTGTGAGCGGGCTGTGCTGCTGCAGGAAATCATGCAACGGCGTAGACGAGTCCCACTATAGAGCCTTGATTTTCAGCCTTGGTTGGGCCAAGAGTGGATTCTGCCATCCTCCTTCTTGCCCTTAGTCAGGCTCCCTACACCTCATCACCCCATCGCCTGGCCCTTCACTCCCTAAAAGCGAGCCTGCCTCCACTTCAGAGAGGAAAGAAGGCATCTGATCACAAACCCCTCAAATTTCTGCCATGAAACATACAGATTTAACCCATAAGCACACCCATCTTTTCTTCTTTCTTCCTTTTAAAATTAAAAGGTGACCCTATTCATCTAAGGTGAATCCATTCACCTGCACACTACATCCCACCCTTTCCGTGTCCTTAGGAATTTCCCTCTCTCTCTTCTCTCCAGTGCCTCCTTCTGCACAGGTTCACTCCCAACAACATGTAAATGCATTCAAACCCCTCACCTAAAAAAACAAACAACAAGAAACACTTAACTCCATATTTCCCCCCAATTGCTTATATCTCTCCAATTACTTAGTTTCTAGTATAAATCCTAGGTAGTCTCTATGTTAAAAGGGCAGGTTCACCAGGTGCAACCAGGAAATGTCTTCGTTCCCCCCTCCTCATTCCAAGCTGTTCTGTGGAGTTTTTCTCGTCTTCACTCAGATGGAATATGAAGCAGATGCCATCGTTTGTCTTCTCACAGTGAGTTGTAAGAATAAACAAGAATGATCCTCTTTTAGCAGTTGGGCTTTATTTGTTCCATTATAATAATCATAATTATGAACTTGATTCAAAGCTTCTCCCATCTACCAGCTTTGTCCTGGAGGCCTTGGGGTAAGAGGTCTCCAGTCTCTGTTTCTAAGCTTAATGCTCTGCTTCTGTTCCTCCTTGTGAATCTTCCTCTGGCTCCTCCAGGGAGGGCGTAGAAGAGAAAGAGAAAAGGCAGGATCAAGAAAGGTCTAATTGGTCAGGAAGTGCCTTCACCTTCTTGTAATACCTCTGATCTTTGGGGACATTTAAAGTATTTTTCTCAGAGTGCATCTGTGCATTCTTCAAAGATTTCTTATAACTGTGGCTATCTCACAAACAGCTCCCTACTCTATCTACTTAAAACTTCCCCTTGTTTCTGATGATCCAGTCAACACATACTCTCTCTGTTGTGGCCCCATTGGCCTTCTCATGTAAGGTCTGCTTAAATACAGCTGCAGGCATTTGTGTCCATCAACATGGTG